>NW_024386938.1:2221133-2569899 GCF_900408965.1 Simochromis diagramma | reverse complement strand
GGCGGGGGGAGAGAACGGCCGCGGGAGGCGCGCACGGGCCGGGCCCGGAGGAGGCGGAACCGGCGACGACAACAAGGGCAGAAGGGGGAACGGGGGGGGGCCAGGAGGGGACGGGGCCGGCAGGAGGGCGCGGCGCGAGGCCGAGCAGCGCCGGGGGAGGGGGCGGAGCGGGGGAGAGCGAAGCCGGAGCACGGTGGTGCCCCCACCCCCCCACCCACAGGGGGGCGGGAAGGAGCACGCGCGGGAGAAGGGGGGGCCGGCACACAGCGCCCAAACCACGAGTGTCATGTGTGTGAGGGAGTGCTCGCGCCCAAAGCGCCTGTAGAAAAAGCCTGAGGATCGTTGGAGAGACCCTGAACTTCCTCAGTTGTCGTAGGTGATTACAGGCGGCTGCCATTAGCCTTTTGTCTGGACCTGAATGTGGGCAGCCCATGTCAGGTCTGAGGAGATGTGGACACCAAGATACTTGAAGGACTGCACCCTCTCCACTGGAGCTCCATTGATGATAATGGGCTTGTAGTCTCTGTGCTGACCCCTTCTGAAGTCCACCACCAGCTCCTTGGTCTTGCTGACGTTCAGCTGGAGGTGGTTGTCCTGGAACCACGATGCCAGATTCTTCACTTCATCCATGTAGGCCGCCTCATCGTTGTTGGAGATGGCACCCAACACCACTGTGTCGTCAGCAAACTTCACAATGGTGTTGGAGCCATGGGTGGCCACACAGTCTGAAGTGTAGAGGGAGTAGAGCAGTGGCGAGAGGACACATCCCTGAGGTGCTCCTGTGTTGATGGTGATGCTGTTGGAGAAGCACCTGCCCACCCTCACCACCTGAGTTCTGCCAGTGAGGAAGTCCAACACCCATGCACACAGACGGCTGTTAAGTCCCAGTTCCCTCAGCTTTGTGAACAGTCTGCAGGGCACTATTGTGTTAAACGCTGAACTGTAATCAACAAACAGCATACGCACATAGTTACCCTGTTTCTTGTCCACGTGGCTGAGAGTGGTGTGTAGGACGTGGGCGATGGCATCCTCTGTGGATCTGTTGGATCTGTAGGCGAACTGCAGCGGATCTGTGGTGTCTGGGATGGAGGAGGAGATGATGTTCTTCAGCAGCCTCTCAAACACCTTCATTACTACCCGAGGTCAGTGCAACTGGCTGGTAATCGTTCAGGGATGAGGGTTTGCTGTTCTTGGGGCACAGGGATGATGGTGGATCTTTGAAGCATGTGGGGACCACAGACTTTGCCAGGGACTCGTTGAAGATGTAAGTGAACACACCTGCTAGCTGGTCAGCACAGCAGCGCAGCAGACGGCCGGTGATGCCGTCTGGCCCCGCCGCTTTCCTTGTGTTCACTCTCCTCAGTGCCGCTCGGACGTCATGCTCCGCGATGCTGGTCACCGGTCTCTCGCTGATGACGTCACTGTCCTCTGTAGTCAGGCGGTAGATAGCATTAGCCGCCTGGCTAACCTCGAAACGGGCGTAGAACTGATTCAGCTCGTTGGTGAATGCAGAGTCAGCGTTGATCAGCGCAGTGTCCCTGGCTTTGTAGTCCGTAATGGTGCGTAGTCCGTGCCACATACTCCGTGTGTCGCCCTGGTGGAAGCGGGACTCCACACGTTCCCGGTACCGGCATTTGGCATCTCTCACCGCGCGCCGCACGCCGTATGAGGCCGCTTTGTAGGCGCTCATATCGCCAGTGGCGAGACCCGCGTTGTAGGAGGCGGTCCTGGCGTTTACTGCAGTGCGGATCGATCTGTCCATCCACGGTTTCTGGTTTGGGAATGTGGTGACTCTCGCAGTGGGGATAATCTCCTCCGCTAGCATATTGACGAAGCATACTGCTACTTCCGTAAACTCGTTGATGTCGACTGCGCATGCTCTGAACATGTCCCAGTCGACGTCGTTGAGTGCGTCCTGTAGTGTAGCTTCTGATTGGGCAGTCCACCGTTTTACCTCCCTCGTGGTTACTTCTTCCCTCCGTATGCTTCAGAAAGTGTTCACGATGTCTTCTCCAGCGCTGATAATTGGCGTCTGTCTTGTGTCAGTGACGTAAAAAATGGATTTAATGCGACTTGACCGTTCAAACAGCAGTCGCTTTCTAAAACATCGGATATGTATCAGATTCAGTACCACATACGAAAGTGACTCAGATCGGATTTGAAAATATCGGATTTGTGCCGTTCACACTGTCACACCATGATCGGATATGTGTCGCATAGGGTCAAAAAAATCGGATTTGATGCGCTTTCGCCTGCAGTGTGAACATAGCCTTTTGACTCACTGAAAAACCCCCAAAAAGGTTAATTTTTGTTTAATCCTGCTCGTCTGTGGCGTCTGCTTTGGATTACTGTATGCAAGTGTCTTAAGATGGGAAGTCAAGTACAGATATATACATTTTTTACTTGAGTACAGTACTTAATTAAATGTGTTTAAGGCCTTTTGTAACAGAGAAAGTTCCTTTTCTGCTGGCAGTCGCTTATGCCGAAGAGTGCAGTACAGTTCTTTTCGAGGACGCCACAGAAGCCGTCATTCAAAATGAGACTGCATTTGAACGCTGCTGCTTTGTGTACTGAAGGAATTGTAGAACAATTTAAATGACTTGTAGGATAGCATGCCAATGCTATCAATCTATTTCATTAAGGACATTGGTGGCAGGTTTTGAATCAACTTCTGAATCACCACTGGTGTCTTTTTAGTCTTGATCTAAATGGATCATAACCAGAGTGAATTTCAAAGCTTCCCTGCCAACATCTGCCAAGGTGAGTGGTGTTGTTTACTTTATAAACAGATGTAATGAGTCAAACAGAGCAAGGCACTGCATGAATGGCAATTCAATTCAATTTTATTTATATAGCGCCAAATCACAACAAAAGTCGCCTCAAGGCGCTTCATAGATACAGAGAAAAACCCAACAATCATATGACCCCCTATGAGCAAGCACTTTGGCAACAGTGGGAAGGAAAAACTCCCTTTTAACAGGAAGAAACCTCCGGCAGAACCAGGCTCAGGGAGAGGCGGGGCCATCTGCTGCGACCGGTTGGGGTGAGAGAAGGAAGACAGGATAAAGACATGCTGTGGAAGAGAGACAGAGGTTAATAACAGATATGATTCAATGCAGAGAGGTCTATTAATACATAGTGAGTGAGAAAGGTGACTGGAAAGGAAAAACTCAATGCATCATGGGAATCCCCGGCAGCCTACGTCTATTGCAGCATAACTAAGGGAGGATTCAGGGTCACCTGGTCCAGCCCTAACTATATGCTTTAGCAAAAAGGAAAGTTTGAAGCCTAATCTTAAAAGTAGAGATAGTGTGTCTCCTGAATCCAAACTGGAAGCTGGTTCCACAGAAGAGGGGCCTGAAAACTGAAGGCTCTGCCTCCCATTCTACTTTTAAATACTCTAGGAACAACAAGTAGGCCTGCAGAGCGAGAGCGAAGCGCTCTAATAGGGTGATATGGTACTACAAGGTCATTGAGATAAGATGGGGCCTGATTATTTAAGACCTTGTATGTGAGGAGCAGGATTTTGAATTCAATTCTGGATTTAACAGGAAGCCAATGAAGGGAAGCCAAAACAGGAGAAATATGCTCTCTCTTTCTAGTCCCTGTCAGGACTCTTGCTGCAGCATTTTGGATTAGTTGAAGGCTTTTCAGTGAGTTTTTTGGACATCCTGATAATAATGAATTACAGTCGTCCAGCCTGGAAGTAATAAATGCATGAACTAGTTCTTCAGCGTCACTCTGAGACAGGATATTTCTAATTTTAGAATGGCAGAGGTGAAATAGCCATCTTCACCATGTGGGATCACAATGGTAACATATAGTGAAACTCTGACACTATATTTTTGACTCCTTAGATGTTACAAGATCAGACTTACTAGTAATTATGCAAATGTTTTTTGCACTTTGACCTGAAATCCATTTGAGACATTAGTGCTGACAGAGGGTCAGATTTACAGTATGCAGCAGTATTTTCCACCGCAGTGTTGACTATACTAGAGTTTCATGATGGCCCAAACCAGCTGCAACTTCAGCAAAGACGTTTTTTGTTAGACACTGTTACCTTAAAACAGTTTTCCCCCGGTTTGTAGATTCCTCAGGCCTCCAGAAAGAACACCGGGACTCAGCAGTCAATTCACAACACTTTTATTAATCCACACTTATTGATTACACCTTCTAGAAGGGAGATGTACAGGACCCCAGAATTCCTCTGCAGATCTCAACCCCTTTGTCTGTTTCACTCAGTTTTGTAGAAGTGACCCCATCCTAAAACCCCCCATGGTATGCTGCAGACCAGAGGTGGGACCAAGTCATTGTTTTGCAAGTCTCAAGTAAGTCTCAAGTCTTTATCCTCAAGTCTCAAGTCAAGTCTCAAGTAATGTCAGGCAAGTCAGAGTCGAGTCTCAAGTCACTGGTGTAAAAGTCCGAGTCAAGTCACAAGTCTGAAATTTTGAATTTCAAGTCCTTTCGAGTCTTTTTAAAAAAAAAAAAAAAAAAAACGAAAAAAAGCATGTTGCAGTTATATGCTAAATGTAAATATTAGACCATGTAATTTTTAAATCTGTGTTTTTCTCAACACATGACAAAATAGTGAACTTAGAAAATATACACAAATTGTGAAATTGCACCTCTTTAAAATGCAGCTCAATTAAACCTAGCTCCAAGAATAATTTTCACCGACAGTTCTGAGATAAGCTGCATGTTATTCTTGGATGCGCTTGTAGGACTGGCTTTAAAATCGCATGACAAAAATATCATACATAAATAAATGATATTTTTTTTAAAATATCATTTAAAAAAAAAAAAAAAAAAAAAAAAAAAAAAAACTGCATCACCAACGTAGCCTGGAAAACATTTGCTAGTTAGATGAAGTCAGCTATCTCATCGTAGCATATTTATATGCATATTTATAATCATACGGTTCTTGGAGTGAGCGCATACACTCATGAAGTTTAGTAACTTCCGGTCACTGCAACAAGCCCAGGTACAGTTTACCGACGGATGGGTGCAGGACCTTGAAATGCACCGTGTAGAACGAAAGACCATCGTACGTATCATAAGTTTACCAGTCTCACAAATCGTCGTCATAAATACACATTCGTTAACCGTTTATTAATAGGACCTTTGAGCTCAACGGTAATTAATTAGCAGTGGAAATAATTTCTGGTAGCATCACAGAAATGTAGCAGTGACAATAATACTGTATGCTGTAATCGTACTGGGCAATTAGTGATACAAAACAACTGTTTTATCCTGTGAATAAAAGTATATGTTTTTGTCACTGTACCATAATAACAGAAGTGAAACGCAATATTGTGTCAGGACAATTCACTATTTATGCACAATAAACACAATAAATAAAGGAGCATAGCGCGACAATTTCTGTTCAGCGCCAGACTTGCTTGTAACCTATATCACCAATTATGTTAAGAAAAATGACGCATTAACTACAACAGCAGACTGACCTGTGTGGAAATGCTTGGAGCAGACTAACCTGTGAGCTGGAGTGTTCTGGGACGTTATATTTGATCTTTGAATGGCTGCAATCCAGGCCACCCGTCGCCTCTTTGTTACTTCGGAAACATGGCTCGAACAATTTCTCTTCAACGACGTAATCCGATAACAACCGATCTCTTTACCTGTCGGCTTCCCGTGGCTGTCATGCGACCGGCAATAGCCGGTCTTGACATTTTTGTGTCTCTTTTTATCGCTGTATAACTGATTTTAATTGAAAGCCTGCGTGCGCTAGTACCGCTTGCCACTAGTTCCCAGAATCCTTTGCGGTTCTACCCGTGAATGACGTCACATTTTCAATCTCTTTAAAATATGCATGTTAAATTTTATATTTGGGGTAAAATATCAAGTCTTTTCAAGTAAACCGGTTCAAGTCCAATTCAAGTCCCAAGTCATTGGTGTAAAAGTCCAAGTCAAGTCACAAGTCTTAGAACATTTTTTCAAGTCAAGTCTAAAGTCATAAAATTAATGACTCGAGTCTGACTCGAGTCCAAGTCATGTGACTCGAGTCCACACCTCTGCTGCAGACTCTGTGTTTGTGTGTATGCACCAGCCTGTGAATGCCTGTGTGTGCGCGTACCCGTATGTCTATGTGAGTGCACGTAAGTGAGTGTGCATGTAGGTGTGTCTCTATGTAAGTCTCTCCCCGTTTCGTATGTTCTCAGGTTTGTTATTTAGTTTTTCCAGTTAGGTTTCTTTAGTTCCCTATCATCCCTCGCTGCCTGTTTGCCACTACACCACCCTCTAAATAAACATCACTCGAATCGTCAGTCATCGCCTGCATTTTGAGTCCTCCTTTCCTCCAACACCACGCGGCTCCCCTCGGCAGCCGTGACAGTCTGTAGGTTGCCAGTTCCTTTGTCTCATTGACCCAGACCTTATCACTCCCAAACGGGTCCGCGGGTGGAGAACAGCTTCAGCTGTCCCCACATTGGTGACTGGGATGTAGGCAACGCCCTTATCCACCTGGACCAAACATGGAGAGGCCAGCAACCCAACTGGCAACCCAGACTCAGAAGGCTCAAAAAGCACAACCTGACCTGACAACTGCTGAAAACAGGTGGTAGCCACCAGCTGCATGACGCCACCAGGTATCCGCACAGCCCGCGGGCCCTGTACCTTAACGGTACCAACAGGGTCCTCTGGGGCTTGGGCTGCAGACTGGTGACACTGATGTAAGGCCTCCAAAACTGGTCTCGGAGCAACACCTCTGCGTTACGCATACCATCAGGTGCACTTTGTTTTACTTGCTCCATCAGAGCCATTAGCGCTAAGGAAAAGTGCTGCAAAGTCTCTCCCTCCCGCTGTCTCCTCGAAAAGAAAGCCTGCTGCAGAGTGACATAGGACTGCGCATTACCATACAGTTCCTTTAAAATGGTCAACACCCGAGCAGGATCCCCTTGCTCTAAATTAGGGCGAAATTTGATCTCCTCCCCTGCTTCTCCCTCTAAATGGTCAAAAATAAAGAAAGCTTGATCAGCAACAGACAGGTGCCGGGCACGCATGCACGCTTGAACCTCTTCGACCCATTCAGCTATATTGATGCCCGTTCTGCCATTGAACATGGGACATTTACGGTCCCTAGGCACCACCACCAAACGCTCTGTAACGGCGGCCTGGCTACCAACATTTGGTATGCAACCAGCTGGTACGAAGGAGGACGACGCGGCACCACCACCAGACTCGAGCACAGCGCCCCCATCCCGGCGCAATTGCTCATTATCTGCCTTTAACTGCGCTACCAAGTCTCCAAGTTGCTGCAATTCTTCCTCCATAATAAATTTTGACCAAAAAAAAGGAAAATTAAATCAGCAAGGTGCTAAAATCCTATTACTCTTCCTCCTACCTGGATACTGCTGTCTTGTCTATAATCACACTCTAAAACAAATAGAGCCTTCAAACAGCTGAACTGTGATCTTTGCAAAAAAACAAAACAAAAACTATTTACAAGACCAAACATCTACCTCAAATGTGCATCCTGTCGACCAACGCCAATTATGTGACCAAGTGGTCGGCGGGGTTATAAAAGAATTAATAAAATGACAACGCCACCTGGGGGAATTCTAGCCCCCAGGAAATATGAACTTAAAAAAAAAAAAAAAAAAAAAACAACGTTTGCACAGGTTCAGGGATGCACACTGAGGCCGGCTCAATGTATTAACACCATTTTATTTATTAAAAAAAATAAAAACAAAACAACAAAGACAGCGCACTAAATGTCTAAAATAGTGTCCCAAATTACAAAAAAATAAACATACAACTGTGACTTACCAGCAGCGGTGGACCAAAAGAAAACCACACAAAAAAACCCACTATAGTCTATTAACCTGGTGCTGTACAACAAAAGTGTGGAAAACCACCCGCCTAAGGTCCCACGGCCGCTGGTAGATCCTCAGTTCACTGAAATAAAAGCACAAGATATACACATTAAACAGGATAAAAAAAACAAAAAACAAAACATGGGACATAAAGGCTCTCTATATACTAAAAAAAAGAAATTAAAAGGAAAACTGAGACCCACATACACACCACAGAGCACAGATTGGAAACACTCGTGCTCTGCGAGCCAGCCCACAGATGGTGCTGGTTCCAATTGTCCGTAGCCCTACTCAGTCTCGCGCAGCTCTCCACAACTGGGAGAGGGAAAGGGAGAGATGGTACCAGTTTTTGTAACACCAGCCCAATATGCAGCTGAAGATCGCCTCGACCAGCCGCGAAAGCTGGAGTAAAACGATAGTCCAAAAAGGGGCTTAACGTGAGACCCGAAGCCCCCAGGGGCGAGGAGAGGCCAGCAGCAGGAACAAAACTGGACGGCCAACAGATCGGAACACAAGATAAAACAGGGCAAGACAAGACAGCAGCTAGGCAGGCGTCTCGACTCTTTGCTTAAAATCAGGCAGTTGGTCCCTGAGGAGGTGCGGCAGCAATCAAACCCTACAAACCAAAAAAGGCAAAGATAACCTTAATCGTCTCTAATTTACAAATACTAGCAGCTATAATATAAGCGGCTTACCCCAAGACTGGAGGCGCTGTACTGTACGGTGAACGCAACTCACGCGTCTCTCCACCACAGCTGGAGTAAAGAAAAGAGAAACAGCTGCGCTGTAGCGGGCCGCAGAATTATGACTACTAGTTACTGACTTTTGAGAGAAAGAGGTCGAAAGGAGGCCTACTTGTAGCAGTCACACAATCCGATCGTATCGGTAAATTAACCAATAGGCCAGCATTTACTGCTGTATCGCACCAGAAGCTCGGGAGGAATGATCCAACAAAAAAAACCGGCTTCCCTTTATACAGGTAAACACCACCCTGTAATCAATATGCAGGTGGGTTCCTAATTAACCCAATCATACGATACAAGGAGCCAGTGCAGCGGAAAGAGAGCGAAGGTGGTAGAGCGAGCGAGAAAGAGAGAAAAAGAAGGGCGAGTAGCCCATCCGGCTACATCTGCATGCCTCAAACATTAATGATGACACCTTCAGTATTTCTCAGTTCCATTCTTTAATTCTCAGGCTTGCAGCGGCAACACAGTCTGCAGCGCTAACTTGTTCATCTACCGTTTTCTGTTGTCTCCTTTTTTATATCTCGTCCTTCCGCCTTACATTCGACCTTTCAAAATAAAAGTTCTGTAAACATCACAATTTGCAAATTGCTAAATGTCATATCACGTAAGGAGTTTTCTCCCACGTAAACAGATGTGTGCCACCATAAAACCTTCCTCCACACACAACCCTCTGTTACATCTTATTCACTTATTTTATAATCCAGTCATTTTTCCAAATCTAGTATCAACTAATTTGCATATCAGTTTATAATGCGCTAAGTTGACAGGTCACATTCAAAATATTACCACAAAAGAGAATTTCCTTCATACAGTAAATTACTTGTGCTGCATCAATCAAGCAGAAAACATCTCACAATTTATTATATTACCAACTAAATTTATTGTCTGATTACTGCTTGGTCATACCAGACTCTCTCTGTCTTCATTTATTTATTTTCTTCTCTGTTTTCACAAACGTTTCACCTATTGTCCTGCAAGCTGGAGAGTCAGCAGTGGATAAATTCAGCATTTGATAACAAAAAGTTTTCCCTGCTTTAACACCAATGAGAGATACAGGCGCGTGTGCTATAGTTTAAGTGATGATGTGACGAATCCTACTTCCGGGCCTAAAGTAGTCTGCGTTTAATATGGCTTTTGTGTTGTTAACATGTTTAATGTTTTGTATTTTCTTCTATTTAATCTCAAAAAGCTCCTAAAACAGTCAGTGATCACTGTGACCTCCCTCGGCTTTTATTACCGCTAATCATTTATTTAAGCTCAGTTTTTAAAACCTTGGGATGAAACTACAGCCCAGCATGAATGACTAACCTCGTATTGTGGATGGATTATCTCAGTTGTTCTCCTGGCTGAAATTTGGTCCTTTTACAGCATCCTGCCATGTGATTACATTTGTTCCTGACCACCGAGAACACTCACGTTAACGTTTATCGAGTGGAAAAAAAGTTAGCTTGTTTATATTATGCTAACATAGCTGTGTCGCTAGCTGTCACGTAGCACATCATTAGGATTGCCAACCGTCCCTTAAAATACGGAATCGTCCCGTATTTAGAAACAAAAGTACACGTCCCGTATTGAGCTAATAACTTTTAATGGAATTAACGCTTTGTTTGAAAACATAATTCCCAGCCCCTCTCCTGCTTTGTGACCAATGAGCTGACAGCTCACTTATGACAATTCAGATTACCGCTCATCTCATTGGTCGAGGAAAGGTCGCTTGCGGAGAAAATACCGGAAGACAACAGGTGACCACAACAAGAAGCATGGCCAACAGGGAAACAAACGCCGACACTGCGGTGCAAGTCTCGGACGACAGTACACCTAAAGCTGGGCA
Source organism: Simochromis diagramma (assembly GCF_900408965.1). NCBI lineage: Eukaryota > Metazoa > Chordata > Actinopteri > Cichliformes > Cichlidae > Simochromis > Simochromis diagramma. The sequence goes on along the minus strand of NW_024386938.1, from coordinate 2,559,490 downwards.
GACACTGTGCGATTTTTTCAGTCACGTTATTCAGCTCCTGCTCAAACTGCACGATTGACTCACAGCGGTCAGAAGTTGGTAGGTCACGGTGCAGGTCTCACACTATACCGCCCGATGCTCTGATGCGACCTGAGAGCTCACCCTGTGCCTCCATAAAATGAAGGTTATAACAGAAATTCTGTCGCTCTCTCTGTCTTTCACTCACACAGACACACCACCACCATCAACTTTGCTAAATTGCTAATGAAAAACATTGATCAGGCAGCTGTGATTGAGCAGCAGTGTAAATCCAACTATTTTCACGGTTGTTGTGGTCGTGATAATTTTGTGATGCCACATCGAAAAGGCTCGGATGAGCTTTCCAAAGTTCTACAAGTTGTGCCTCCATCGCTTGTGTCCAGATCACACGCTGCACAGCCGTGCTGCTCCATCTTTTTCACCGACGTTTACGTGTTTGCGCGTGGGCAGTGTGAGCGGCTGTGGTGAGACCCTCACGAGCGATTGATGATCGGGAGCTGGTCGTGAGGTGTTAATCACTTCTCGTTACCCCACGTATACTACACGACGCACAATGAAGGCCAAAATCGGTCCGATCACCAAATCGGTCGCACGACTCAAAAATCGTCTCAAAATGGGCCAAAAATCGCACAGTGTGAGCCCAGCATTAGAGCAGCAATGTTTGTTCGCTCAGAGAAAGGGGAAAAAGGCTGCAAAAGTACAGGGAGGAATGGGAAAAGGAAAACACCTGGCTGGAAAAAGTTAATATGGGCATGTGCAGTGAATATCAGCGCTATGTGGCCAGAAGTGTGATAATATAATTTGTTTTGTGTAATAAACAACTGCAAGGATAGATGATTACAACAAATAGATGACTAATACATAAAAGTAATACATAGATGAATAATGATGATGAGTTAAGATGCGTAATCATGGGAACAAGCGGGTTTACAAACAGGAGCAGCTGATTAGCATTAGAAAAGCTGAAATAATACCTCAGCTGAAGCCAATTGTACTAAATGCACTATATGTGCACAGTTACAAGAATATTTTTCTTTCTATTATTTTCTATTATTTTAAGTTAAGCAGGACAGAGTTCTTTTAAAGAAAGATTTACTTATATTCTCAAAAGTTAAGCATGACAGGCTTCTGTTTAAGAAAGCGACCTGTTTTCTTGTGTTAATGTTGTCATTTTGAGCTAAAAATAAATGGCTAAATGATCACTTGTTTCACATGTGTTCATATCACAAAGAATAGAATATGCATCTACTTAAATCAACTTCAAGTCAAATGGTTAAAAAAAAAAAAAATTCACACACAAAAAAAGAGCTAGAAAATTCACCACACTGGGAAGGGTGAAGACAACTGGGTTGCCCGGCCCTGGCCACAAGGTGTCCCTTATTTATTTTTCAGGGAGTTGGCAACCCTACACATCATATACCAGCTAGCCCAACTTCAGTAACCCTACAAACGTCACTGCTGTTTTCTGTCTTCATTTATGTTGGAAGTGATAGCAGAGCTGTACGTTTGAATTTGTTTCCAAACCCCACAGTCAGGACATGCTATATTGTATTTAGATAGAAGCTAGCGAGCTAACTTCCTGCTAACTTCTAACTCCGTTAAATGTCATAAATTCCGTTTTCATGGATGCCTGGATGTTAAACTCAATTGTTACACCTGGTAGAACAGAACGCTGATCATTTTATTAAAGATGAAAGACTTTAGACAGTTTTTCAACTCTCAGTAATGCCATAGTGATCGTTTGATATATGGACCTGCAGCGGAGTTTAGGTCCAGACACGGCTAGTGACGTCAGATTTAACGACCGGATTGAGCCATTCAGACAAGCACCTTTTTAACAGAGGATTAACAGAGGTGATTATAAATACATATCAAGAAAATTGACAAGAATATTACAGAGTGGAAAAGAGCGTGTGTAAAAAGGGTCTACCTATTGCAGTGTTTACAGTGTGTTAGATGGAGGAGTTGTAAAGGGAGATGGCCACAGGCGTGCGTGTGTATGTTTATCTGGTTAAATTCAGTATGGTTCCATCAACAGTTTTTACAAGGGGGAGAGGGAGTGCCAGAGGGAGTGTTCACCCAGGGCACCAAACAGCCCAGGACTGCCCCTGGTTGTAGGTTGCCTTGTAGGTAATCAAAGCTGTATTCATATTTGTATCATGGAAGCCAGGTCAGACTGAACTCAAACACAGGACTCATAGTTTGGTACATTTGAATCCCACTGCAGGTTTTTTCAGGAGAGCCACACAGGTACATTTTTTTCATTCAAAGGCAAATTGCACAATCACAGAGGTGAGGCAGCAGGTTTCACTCCACTCCACTTGCGGCTCCAAAATGCCCATAAAACAAAGGAGGTGTGTAATTACCAGCTTGTGTGCAGAAACCTGAGCTGAATCTCACCACTGCATAAAACCAACACACACAGTCTATCACACGCACACACACACAGGCCCGGCCCTAACCAATCTGGCGCCCTAGGCAAGATTTCAGGTGGCGCCCCCCTACATCGGCAGTGTAGTGTATGTACTCACAAGAAACCGAATAGCTTTGTCTTTGACCTTTTTTTTTTTACTTAAAGAAAGCAAATTTACAATCAGAATAATTAACAAGATAAAAAAAATATATGAATAAATAAATGAATACAAAAAATAAAAAATGAATATATGAAATACAATAAATTTTACATACATAAACACAATAAAACGTGTCAACAAGTTGGATAAAATAAATTAAAAATACAATATAAATAAGGCACTGCACAAAACAAGATATTAAATAAACCAGTATGACTTTAACAACTATATTACAAAAAAGGGGATCCTACAGAGTTCTCTAGTTGTGCTTTTTAATACTGCATAAACTAGAATGACTTACAAATTACTGTACACCACCCCCTCATCAACCTCACATCACCTGCTACAGCCTTACTCTCCTAGTCTTTCTTGCAGCAAAGTCATCTACAACATCATCATATGACAACTGATTTCAGACCACATGATTTATGCTTATGATGGAAAGTCCACTGAGACGTTCTTGCATCATAGTAGATCTCAGGTAGGTTTTAATGAGTTTGAGCTTAGAGAAGCTTCTTTCAGCAGCAGCCACTGTAACAGGAAGAGTGGCAAAGATTCTCAGAGCAACCCACATGTTGGGGTAAATTTCTGCCAGCTTCTTCTCATGCAGGAAGGTCAAGAGTTCCATGTTTGTCATGTTCTTTGATGGCAATGGTGGGAAATTCTGCATTTCCATTGTAAGTTCTGTGCCATTAATGTCCGGCTGGCTGTCATGGGTCAGAGTAGTACTCAGTGTTTGGCACTGCTGTAGCAGCTCTTCTTTTTGTAAGTTGTGGAAATTGAGGAGTACTCCAAACTTGTCATTCACCTCTCCAAGGTTCTGAAATCTCTCATCAAGTGAAGAGATGGCTGTATCCACTACCACATTAAAAAATGTGGTTTCCATTTTTTTAAGTGCATCTTGTATGGGCTCATCTGGAGACTCATAACCGAAGTGCCTTTTGGTGGTTCTCAATCGCTTTTGTTGAAAATTCTGCTGAAAAGAGGTGAAAAAGCTGAAATTTGTGTTGAAAAGAGTTAAAAAAAATTTAACTGTTAACTGAAAGAAATGTTGCCATAAGTGGGATTTGGACCCGGGCCTCCCAGTCTCAAAGCCGCTTTTCATCTCACTGAGCCATTCTCACAAAGAAGACGTGGAGAGACTGACAATTTTGCTGAAATGAGCAGAAACAGCTGAGAATTGTGCTGATAGGAGGTGAAAAGGCTGAAAACTTTGCAGAAAAGAGATGAATCAGTAGAATTTCTGCTGAAAAGAGGTTTTTGCTGAAAACAGCTGAAAAAGCTAGTATTTGTGCTGAAAAGTGGTGAAAAAACTTAAAATTCTAATGAAAAGGGGTGAAAAAGCTGATATTTGTGTTGAAGAGAGTTAAAAAAGTTTAACTGTTAACTGAAAGAAATTTTGCCATAAGCGGGATTTGAACCCGGGCTTCCCAGTCTGAGAACGGATGCTCAACTCACTGAGCTAAAACACAGGTCAACCTGGCAAGGAAAATCAGTGAGGCCACTGATGATATGGCAGAAATGGGCAAAAAATATTGCAAAAAAAATTCAATATCTCAAAAAGTATAGAAGTTATGAGCACCAAAAGTCATAGCACATATTAGCAGAAAGAGCAGAATTTTTTAAAGTTTGAATGGCGAAAATGGGATGAAAACTGTGGGAGTAGTTGAGTGCCAAAAAGTGTACGGAAGCAACTAGTAAATAGTGGAATAAAGAATAAAGAGAAACAGGAACTCAATAGTGTGGATGCCTAATAAATAAATAAAAGTAGTGTAAAATCTATGGACAGTAAATTGTCTATGGACAAGTTTCCTACTTGCACTCCCTCTCTGAGAAACTTATGATTAAATGCAGGCGTTTTACTTGCACATATTTTTACCTCTCTTTGTTTTGTTTGGTTTTGTTGTTTGGTTTTTATTTCTGTTAAAAAGGGTGGAGATCTGTGCATGTACCAGTTGGTTGAGCTTTTTTTCTGCTGTTTTCAACCTTGCTCAGTGGTTCCGCCTCCTGTCTTTATCTAATGCTTTATTGTCCACTGTGATACCAGTTAACTCAAAAGAAAAACACTGCACCTTTCATAGATTTCAACCTTTCTAACGATTACATTACAAGTTGTTCAAGCTTTCCAAGAACAGTTTTTCTTCACTCGTTAATAATTTTTTTTAAATTATTGTGGCTCCATAAACAGCTGGAAGAAGAGGTAGGAAATTTGCTTTTTCTATACTTTTGTCATACCATAAGAGTAAAAACCCAATATCTTTGTAATTAAATAAATAAGTTATGTTAATTTTAATTTTTCCGATACTCTCTGATTCTGGCGCTGTGGTATTCATTAGTTCGTTTCATTATGAAAATTGTTCTTTAGCACAAAAGGGAAAGGAGCCCATACATTTATATTTATATACTTTATTAGGTACACCTGTTTGACAGCTATTTAACCTATCTGTTCAGTCATTTAGGGACGTAAACATGGTGAAAACAAGCTTCAGAAGATGGTGATTGACTAACTCTACACATAAAAAGTTGTATCACTGAGGCAAGCAAGAGAGAGTGGCTCTCCCCTGAGGTTTCACCTTAAAACTAAATTCCTGGATCTTTATTTCATATGAATTGTCTTTCTCCAATAAATATGCAGCCACAATAATAAAAGTAGTTTTTTAAACCTTAATATCATGCTGTGCCTTAAAAAAAGTAAAACTGCAAATAGTTTTTGTTTTGTTGATGTAAATTATGTTGATTATTATTGTTTCCCTCATCTGTGGAGACTCGGGAGAGTATTTTTAAAAAGATGTTAGAGGATTAAAGCCTATAAAGAAGGAAAGACACACCTCTTTAGCAAATACAATGTTATTTGCAGTCACTGAAGCATGGAGGTTCAAAACTAGCTTATAGGTGTGTTGTGTCTAGCTTATTTCCTTTTTCTTTTTCTTTTTTTTGCCTGTCCCGTTTGGTTTTTTTGCCATCAGAATTATTGTCTAAAGGCAAAGAAAGATGCCCAACGGATTTACTTTACCAAATGGACCATCCCAGCCTTGCCGTAATGATCTATTTGATTCACCTTTTATTGTTTATTTTATTTTTTGTTTTCACTTGTTAGATACGGGACAGACTTGAATGAGGAAAAGAGGGAAAGAAAGAGGGAAAGAAAAACAGCAGAGAAGAGGGACGGGGATAAAGGGCAAAAAACAAAAACCAACAAAATAAGCAGACAAAAAAAAAATACATATATCAATCACCTGGATCACATGTTGAGAAAGAAAAAAGTAAATACTAAATAGTAAACATTATTGTGCAGCATGCAAGATCGACAGTGCACAGTGTGCTTTGAGGTAGGAGCCAAAAAGGGTGTAGTTTGTGTGTGTGAGCACCCGTGAGTACACCTGTGAGCATGAGCTTGTTTTTAAAAGGTTCCTTCATGTAATGATCTGCTAGAGGGTGTGGGGGGGCCACAGCCCCGTCCTCCAGGGCATGAAGCAGGTATGGAGGACATCAAAACTCCAGACATCCAGAGACCAAGGAAGACCAACAGAGGGGCAGCCGCGCCACTGTCCCAGAAAGAGCTGAGGAGAGTCCCAGATGAGGGCTCACTCAGCAGCCGCGGAGCAGAAGCCAGGGGGAGTTGCAGTGACGCGCCCGTGAGCTCCGCTGGCAGCCAGCTGTGCCAGAGTGACCCCACCCTCATGCTCTCATATGCAATTACTCAACACTCACCCAATGTGGAGACAGACATAGAGAGACACTATGTCTGGGAAGGTTCTCAGTCATCCAGGTCATCGTAGTCAAAGGAGCTTGCAAAGAAAAGCGTCTGGACTTCTTTAAGTTGCTTGAAGACGTTTCACCTCTCATCCGAGAAGCTTCTTCAGTTCTAAGGTCAAATGGTGGAGAGTCCCAGATATAAACCTAGTGGGAGTAACCCCCCACAGAGGGACAAAAGGACACCCTGATGATCCTCTAATCGCCTGAGCCAAGGTGTGAAACTGGGTGTGTGTCCCAATTAGCCAGAGTTTCGGGTGTGTTCATTGTGAAACCTGGCCCCACCTTATCATGCGAATTCCTGAGATCAGATGGCCCAGGATGTGAGTGGGCGTTAAGGCGTCTGGGGAGGGAACTCAAAACTGGATTATAGATGGCAGACAGTTGGTGTCGTAAACCACCGCCTCTGTTCAAAGATGGTCGCTCACAGTGGACATAAATGGCTTCTTTCACTCCTCTTTCAAACCATCTGTCCTCTCTGTCCAAAATGTGGACATTGGCATCCTCGAAAGAGTGTCCTTTATCTCTGTGAAGGTTCTCAGTCCTTTGACCTTTAGATGCAGATGGACTGCTGAGTCTTGTCCTGTGGAGGTGGCTCTTCTGTGTTGTGCCATGCACTTGTGAAGTGGCTGTTTGGTCTCTCCAATGTAGAGGTCTGGGCATTCCTCGCTGCACTGTACAGCATACACCACATTGTTAAGTCTGTGTTTTGGCGTTTTGTCTTTCGGGTGAACCAGTTTTTGTCTGAGCGTGTTGCTGGGTCTGAAATGCACCGGGATGTCATGCTTGGAGAAAACTCCTAAGTATTTCTGATACACCGGCTACATAGGGGATGACAATGTTGTTGCGTCTGTCCTTCTTATCCTCCCTCGCTGGTGTCTGGTCTTCTTTTCTGTGCCTCTTTGCTGACTTTAAGAACGCCCATTTAGGATAGCCGCACGTTTTGAGTGCTTCCTTTACATGTGTGTCTTCCTTCTTTTTTCCTTCAGGCTTAGAGGGAACATGTTCTGCCCGGTGGTGTAGGGTCCTAATTACTCCAAGTTTGTGTTCCAAAGGGTGATGGGAGTCAAAGAGGAGGGCTTCCGGTAAACTTCGATGTTGAGGTTGCCATTCTCTTCAATGTGCACGGCGCAGTCCAGGAAAGGCAAACAGTTGTCTTTTGTGTCTTCCCTGGTGAACTTGATGTTTTTATCCACAGCGTTAATGTGCGCAGTGAAGGATTCCACTTCTTGTATCTTGATTTTGACCCAGGTGTCGTCTACATATCTGTACCAGTGGCTGGGTACTCTTCCTTTGAAAGAGCCAAGCGCCTTCCTTTCCACTTCCTCCATGTAAAGGTTGGCTACAATAGGTGACATGGGGGAGCCCATGGCACAGCCATGTTTTTGTCTGTAAAAGCCTTCGTTGTATTTGAAATACGTAGTGGTGAGGCAGAGGTCTAACAGTGTGCAGATCTGACCGGGTGTGAAGTTGGTCCTGTCCTCCAAGGAGCTGTCTTCTTGTAGTCGTTTTCTGACAGTCTCCACGGCTGACGCTCCGCAACGTGGGGACGTCATTCAGGGCGACTGGAATCGATAAGGGAATCGTTTGCAAAAATGGCAAACAATTCCAAGGAATTGAAACAGTGGGAACCGGTTCTCAACAAGAACCGGTTTTCGATACCCATCCCTATTTATCAGGGCTTCTTGTCTAGCTTGTCTAGCTTACTTCTAATCCTTGGGCAAGATTGCTCCCGGATGCATTCATCGGAGTGTGAATGTGTGTGTGAATGCTAGTTAGAAAGCACTAAAAATGTGCTTGTGTGAATGGGTGAATGTGTAAAGCACTTTGAGTGCTCAGAAGAGTAGAAAAGGGCTATATAAGAACCAGTTCATCCATCCACATACCTAAACTACAGTGAGACACCTGTGCCAAGGTGATTCATAGAAAATAAATAATAGATTGATGACATGTGTCATACACTGACGTGAATACATATGCTAACAAAAAAAGTTTTTAAGCACTACTGTTTGCTGTTTGTAGGGAAGCAAACTATTCTAAGTAGTTCTCAGGAAGCGATGATAGACGATAGCCATGTCTTTAAGATTTTATGAATTTGCTCTTATGGCTGCACTTGTGCTCAGGCTTAAAAGGGAGAATGGCGTTGCTGCAGAGTAAAGTCTAAGTCACTTAGACTTAAGTACACCAAGTGAATAAACTTTTTTATTAATCTGCAAAGACTTGTAATTTATTAGGATTAATTTAGGAATGATTTTAGGAATGTATTGTCTTTGTAAATTTGCTCCCCCTCCAAGCTGATCAAGTTTATCACTATGGTTTTGTGATAAACTTGGTTTTGATAATAAGGACTGCAGAGTGCAAGCAGTGGCCTGCAGTGTTGGGTAAGTTACTTTAAATTAGTAACTTAGTTACATTACTAGTTACTTCTATCAAAAGTAACTCAGTTACTTCAAGTTACTTTCAGAGTAACTAGTTACTAGGGAGAGTAACTTTGGTTTTACTCAGAATTCTCTTGTTAATGTGTTGCTTCCGTAACTGGATACCCAGCAAGATTGCCAGTCTTCTAGCTTGCTTACTTGCCACAAGTGCACTGTGTCACCTACCAATAGAAAGGAAAAAATAATGTGCATATTTCCACGAGAGAAATCCCACGCCTGATTCTATCCTAGCCTGCTTTTTACATCCAACACAAAAACTGCAGTCGTGGTGCTTTCGATTGTACTCAGAACTCAGAAATTCTGCCTTCTGAATAGGAAGATGTAGGTAACACCAGACTGAAGATGAGCTGCATACAGGGCTGGACTGGGACAAAAAAATCGTCCCAGGCATTTTGACTAGAGGCCGGCCCACCATTATAGGAAAAATCATAAAGCCTTTGAATGAAAATAAACACTGTTGTGACAGTGATGTACACTGTTCTGATGGTTTATATGTATCAATCTATCAATTGTTTGTTGCAAGACTCAGATAATTTTTTTTTTTAAAGTGAGACATTTTAAATGAGAATAAGAAAGTAATTCCTTGTGCCCCCCTTTCCCTTTTAATGCCCTACATGGACCCCTGGCAACACTTTGCTAGACCTTCCCCTGCACAGTTACCAGCTGTCAGCTACTTAGAAAAGGATCCTGGTGTTATTTGTCTCTCAGAAACAGTTCATAACTTCCCTTCAACTCATTCCTGTCACCTAAAAGGTAAACCTGTTTCTCCATCAGCTGTTCAGCTCTGATGATTCAGTAAGGACATCTCCTGGTTTCATCTTCATGTTTCCCTCTCACCAGATAACCAAACCATATCATGACCAGCAGCTTTTTTGCAGCTGTGGCTCCAGCAAACATCAGCTGATACTAGAAATTAATATTAAATAAATTCTAACAACAGCTGATCAAGCTTAAACGTGCTGCTGTTGTTTAGCAGGACATCCGCTGGTTTCCTCTTTCTGGTGCAAAGTGGACGATAAACAAACAAGAGAGAAAAGCCGATCAGCTGATCATTGATCAGTTTCATGATTGAAGTAGAAACAGGAGAGGGAGGGGGAGAGGATGAGAGTAGAAGAGGCAGCTGTGCAATGTAAACACAGAATAAATCCATCTTTGTGTCTTTTTCATTGTAGCTGAAGTCCGGGACAAACTGTTCTTTTTCACCTCAATACGAAACGCGTAATATTTTCTCTGAATACGAGACGATTCCGTTTTTTACAGGAGGGTTGGCAACTCTAATAATTAACCTTATGAACAAAATGAAGTTCAACATCAGTAACATAGCACCACCCAGCTTTATAGAAACCCCGTCATGCTAGCTAGTACCCAGCATGAAAAAGTCAGCATAACGAAAATAAACTCCACCTAAACTTGGTTCATATCTGACTCAGATGGACTGCAGGTTATAACTTCTTACCTGAAGTTCAGTTCACCTGACACTCTCGGACTAGCGGCCGCTTCGGGTCTCTCCTCTTGCCTCCCTTTTCCTTCATCCACCTGCTGGCCTCCACCACTTGCTAATGTTATGGAATCTGTGGAAGCTCCGCGATAGCCACCACACGAAGTAACGAATAACGAGCCTATCTAAATCCCAGTAACGAGTAACGCGTTCCCGGTTTTGGCATAATAACTAGTTACCGTGCTCGTTACCACAATAATAACATAGTTACTGTAACCTGTTACTTAATAACGCGTTAGTCCCAACACTGGTGGCCTGTTGATTGAATTTTGTGTTAGATTATGATATATTGTTTAACAATTATTCTGTTTTAAGCAATGTGTGTCCCAATATAAAGATGTGAAAGCAGTATTATGTTTACATCATAGTTAAATAATAATAATAAAAAAAATATTAATATTTTTCCAAAATAATTGTGATTATCATTTTGATCCTACTTGTGCAGACCTAGTTTGCAATGTTAAAAACAAAATTATTTTAGTTCAAATTAATTTATTTTCAAACAGGCAAAGCAAAGATGAATCCAGTGCCTTAAAATTGCAGTTTGTCTGAACACAGGCAGATCAGAATCAGAATCAGAATCAGAATCAGAAAGGGTTTATTGCCAGATGTTGAGGAGGTTTACAACATTAGGAAATTGCTGCGGTGCTTCAGTGCAACATACTGTCATAAAAATATAAAAATAAGAATAAGAATTAAAAGTGCTAAGTGGATAGATATATACATGATATATACATGAGTGCAGGTGGTGATCAGTGCCAAACATGGAATGATGCAGTGAACACAGCGTAGGGTCATGTGTTAGTGGTGGGAACAGTCATATGGTTATTGTTCATGTGTCCGACAGCAGAGGGGAAGAAACTGTTCTTATGGCGAGAGGTTCTGGTGCGAATGGACCGGAGCCTCCTGCCTGAGGGGAGCAGGTCAAACAGACTGTGTCCAGGGTGAGAAGGGTCAGCTGAGATCCGAGCTGCACGCCCCAGTGTCCTGGAGGTGTACAGGTCCTGCAGAGATGGGAGTCTGCAGCCAATCACCTTCTCAGCAGAGCGCACAACACGCTGCAGTCTCTGTTTGTCCCTGATAGTGGCTCCAGCGTACCACACGGTGATGGAGGAGGTGAGGATGGACTCGATGATTGCAGTGTAGAACTGCATCATCGTCCGTGTTGGCAGGTTGAATTTCTTCAGCTGCCTCAGGAAGTACATCCTCTGCTGGGCTTTTTTAATGACGGAAGTGATGGTGGGCTCCCACTTCAGGTCCTGGGTGATGGTGGTACCCAGGAAGCGGAACGAGTCCACAGAGGTGATGGGGGTGTCAGTCAGGATGATGGGGGGGAGTGGGGCTGTGTGCTTCCTGAAGTCCACAATAATCTCCACTGTCTTCTGGGCATTCAGCACCAGGTTGTTGTGGCTGCACCAGGACACCAGACGTTCAACCTCCCTCCTGTAGGCAGACTCATCCCCGTCCGAGATGAGCCCAATAACGGTGGTGTCATCTGCAAACTTGATTAGCTTGACAGACTGGTGGGTGGAGGTGCAGCAGTTGGTGTACAGGGAGAAGAGCAGAGGAGAAAGAACACAGCCCTGAGGGGAGCCGGTGCTGATGGTCCGGGAGTCCGAGACATTCTTTCCCAGCCTCACATGCTGTTTCCTGTCCGTCAGGAAGTCAGTGATCCACCGGCAGATGGGATCAGGCACATTCATCTGGGAAAGCTTGCCTTGGAGATGGTCTGGAAGGATGGTATTGAAGGCAGAGCTGAAGTCCACAAACAGGATCCTGGCGTAGGTTCCTGGGGAGTCCAGATGCTGCAGGATGAAGTGTAGGGCCATGTTGATGGCGTCATCTACAGACCTGTTGGCTCTGTATGCAAACTGCAGGGGGTCCAGGAGGGGGGCCGTGAGGGTCTTGAGATGGGAGAGAACTAGGCGCTCAAATGACTTCATGACCACAGATGTCAGAGCCACGGGTCTGTAGTCATTTAGTCCAGTGATCCTAGGTTTCTTGGGGACAGGGATTATGGTGGAGGACTTGAAGCAGGCAGGCACATGACATGCCTGCAGTGAGGAGTTGAAAATGCCAGAAAATGGCGCTAATTCTGATCTACTGCCTGGACTAATGGACTAATCTTTTCCAATCCCATGAGCCCCTTTGCAGCCAAAAGGACTTAAAGTATTGAAGATACAGGCGATAAACTGTCAAAATGTGATTTCCAGTGTTTCTGTTTTGTTTGTTTTTTTCATGTGTAATATCTCTGCTTATATTGGTAAACAGATTGTAGTCAATAGGCTTTACAAAGGGCTTATATATAAAATAAAATAAAAATTTCTGTTGCAATCCTTATGATTCCATGATATTGTATCTAAATTTTATTCAATTCAGTCTTTTCTGGCCACTATTGTTATTAGGGCTGGGTATTGTCACTGGTTTCTAGAATCAATTCGATCCACGATTCGATTCGATTTGAATCGGGGACATTTTGCCTCAGTCAGAAATATTATAATTCAGATCATTTATCAGTACATTTCCATATTTTTATATCTATATGTATGTACTGTATTTTAGTTTAACTACGTAAGAGTTATCTTCTAATTCATTCTAAAAAGCGGGAATTTTCCTGTTCTGAACTTCTAGAAATTTCTTTTGGAAATAAACATTTACTAAAAAGATGCAATGGTTTTTGAAAAACATTTATTCTGAACTGTGCACCACAATTTCAAAACATTTTCTGAAAGATGTAACAGTGTACATGTTCTCACTTTCATTAGAGTTTTGTTTATCAAAAGGTCTGACATGGTAAATGCAAATAACAGCATTCTCATCACTTATTTCTTCAATACAATATGCATGTCCTTCATTCATCCCTTTGTGGAACTTCAACGCACTTCTGCTCTCCCCTATATTCCATCTTCACAAGCATATCCTGTGCGGAGATTGAATAAAAATTAGTTGACACTAATTAATGGTACAAATAATCCAGTAAACAATTGCAGCACAGTAAAAAAAAAAAAGGAATCCTCTTTGAGCCATTACTTGTGTAAAGTATTTTCCCAAAAGACAAAGACACAGGCAACAGGTAATACTGAACTAAATGTAAAACCTCAACCTTTTTAATTTTTACCTAAACCGTGTGCACAAAACTCTGGAGGGATCTATGCTAACGTAGAATCCAGTCAGGACGTCTGCTACTGCTGTTTGCTCGTTTTTTTTCCGTTTTTATGGGCGATCGTTTTCAGGCTTCAAGTAGCACCATTATACCAACATTTCACATTCTAGACATTGTTTTAGGTGTATTTGACCAAAAGTTTGACTGAAAATTCACATGCAAGCTTTTTTTCAAGGCTGTGGTATTTGCCCGCAAACAATACCTTTCAGCTAGCTAAAACAGAATATTATGCTATCACCGAGCAACATGGCTAATGCCTTTCACACAGCTTTGTCTCAACTCCAAAGAGCCACAGAAGTAAAAGCTCATAATAATAATTGAAACAATCTTTGAAAAAATGACTTACCAAGCATGGCAAACAACTCAAATATGTAGAGCAAAATGTTCTGAAACGGCTTCACTTCAGCTTCGATTGGAGCCGTGCTGGGGGCGGAGTCTGTGAATTTACTCTATTGGTGTCATAGCCCCTGTAGGAGTTCAGAGTTAAGAGGTCAAGAGTTAATGTTTCCATTGTAACACCTCCAGATTTGACAGAGAAACACTCATTTTTAACACTCGATTTTAACTACTATCATTTTACACCTCAGAGTTACATTAAAAGAATGTGACTCTGCTTAGAGTAAAATTAACTCTACTTTTGCAAGGAGACTATTAACACCAAAACATTTAACACTTTTGAATTTGCTGTGTAGACTTGTGCACAAGTGAATAATGAAGAAAACAGATTTTTAGATTGGGAAACTGTTCTTGAAGTACACTGGGGGAGAGAGAGAGAGAGAGCTGTGCATGAAGTGTGATTTTATCATGGTGGAAGGAAAACAGGAAAAGTAAGAGGGAATTCATGACGATGTTTATCAAATGTGAAGCATAGTTTGCTGCTTCATTTGCTGCTGTTTCATTGAATTTTGGTTGGAGAGAGATAAAACCTGCAGCTCAGAATCTAGCGCAAAAAATACACAAACACAAAGCGCAGACCTGCTGAAACATCAGAATCAGTGAGCTGTCGGCTTTCAGCCCCGACGACATGCTCGTGCCGTTGGGTGAGAAAGGCGACATCTCACTGATTCTGATGCGTCGGCGGGTCCGCACTTTGTGTTTATGTTTTTGTGCAGAATCCGTGTACTTGCTCTCATTTACTGTTTTAGCTGTTTGGTGGTTGTTGACATTTTGTGAGGTTTAACCTGAGATTCTGGCTTTTCAGGCAAAATAAATTTATATTAAAAAATAGGTTCAGGATTTTAATGAATCGATATCACGTTATCCATGCTAGAATCGATTTTAACCGATAAATCGATAATCAAAACCCACCCCTAATCATTATGCTGCTGCTATATTATTCTTATTTCAATTTCTGCTGCCCTCTTGGCCAGCTCACTCTTCAAAAACAAAAAACTAAAAAAATTTCTAATGTAAATGAGACTGTTCAACCAAATAAATAAAGGACATCTAAATGTCAACAAGTCATTTACAACAGCTTAAATTTTTTTGGCAAATACTGAAAATTCCTTTTTGGCAATTACACCAAAAGCTTCAACTGAGAGATGGAGGATGGATTTTTTTACAGACGCAAAGGAAACATTTTGTAAAAGAAAGCCATTTTTCATGTTAATTTTATACATGTTCAGTCATATCTAAGATGTGAGTCAAGACATAACAGATTTTATATGACTGATATGTCCATTTGTGAAGTTTAACTATTTAGATATTAAAGATTTTGCCTTTGCTAATTAACCAACTGTAATGTGTATTTCTGTGTATTAACAGATGTATATCTATACAAACGCAAAGCTTTTTGCAATTGCTGTTGTTGGTGTGCTGTTCATCATGTTTGCATTCTATATGGGGAATTCGTGTAAATGGACAAATGAGCTAGCCAACAACAATCTTCCAACATCAAAACAAAGGTAAATTATTCCTGTATCGTGTGTGTGTGTGTGTGTGTGTGTGTGTGTGTGTGTGTGTGTGTGTGTGGACAAACTGTCCTCTTCAGATTTGTATGTTATACATTTTTCTTTTCATGGCAGATAGACTGAAGCAACTGAGTGAGAAGGATAAAGTGACGTAGCTAAAACAGTGTTGTGCTGAAAGTGACCCGTGCACAATATTTGTAGGACCCTTTGAAAAGAAGATAGTGTCTTTGTCACAATCATTATAGAGGGCACTGCATATATGTTCAGAAATTTTCTGGGAGATTTAAGAATGATCACTAATTCATTTTATTCAACACTGTACATTTACTGTTTCCGGTCAACAATGACCAATCACTAGAAATTAATAGTGGAGACAACAATTAGTGTAAATAACTGAGTTAAGGTACATCCTCTTTTGTCAGATGGTCATAAACACACACACACACACACACACACACACACACACACACACACACACACACACACACACACACACACACGCACACACTGGGTTCCCTAGCAACTACACTGGAAATGTTTGCACAATAGAGCCTCACTTCCATGCCAACAACTCCTCTGTTGGCAGCATCATTGTATCATTGAACCTTTCTCATAGATTTGGTGTACAATGCTTTTTTGAGGCCTTGCTCAGAGGTCAGTGGGTGTCAGCACCATGACAAGGCGATATATAACCTAAGTGAGGCTCTTTACTACTTATTTGATCACTACACTGGTGAGGAAGAGAGATGCCAGGAAACTGACGGTGGGGATGCATTAGAGGAGAAATTGTCTGCATCAGAATATAATCCATGCAATCTAGACCAAGAAATGACTGATGAGGAGGAATCTAATGATGACTAGGATGGCCATGCTGAGGCTGCCATAAGGATCACATCATATAAGGACATACTTTCTTTTATACTTGACTGTAGTAGTTCATTTAAATGTTGATGTTGAATTGTGACTCTTCAGGACTTCCATATTACAGGCACCTTTCAGGATCTCTAAATTATAAGTCATCTTTGCCCACACAACATCGCTTACCTGGTCCATGCAACTGTCCTGATGGCTTTACAGTTCTCAAAGACCACATCCCAAAAGACCAGTATGAGGAATTAATGCAGCGACGAGCTAAAGAGTTCCAGCAATACAAAGCCAGGTAGAAGATGGATGTATGGGTGCGAGCTTTCCGTGAACTGTTAGACTTACAGTGCAGTAATAAATGAATTAAAATGTGTGTGTGTGTGTGTGTGTGTGTGGGTGTCATACTGAGCATTCAAAATTATTTTGTGTAATTTTTTCCAAATCCATCTCCTCAACAGGACTAATTCAATACTATCCAAGCTACTTTTTGCTTTGCCTAACTCTCCTCTGCAGTATCCTATCCAGGGCGTTATAGTACGACCCTTGACTGCAACTGCGATACCAGGTATGTTAAGCTCAACATATGCTTCGGTCACCAATGTTTTAGTTTTTATGTTCCTATAAAAATATAAATACAAATAGAATAGGAAGGCAACAAGGCCATGGTTCACAATTGTTTATGAACATAGGGTTAACATGAAAGTGATCATAGTAGTTTTTATAAAAGTAAGCTGTCAGTAGTCAGATCAAAAACAGCACTGAACAAATACATCTGCAAAGAAGTAGTTATTTGGTGATTCAGAGTCAATAGACTAGGTAAACTTAAGTCATTTAAAAAACAGCTAGAAAAAGCTACATTTCCTGTGAAAATGGCAGGTGAATGCCATGTAGTGGAAATGGTCTTTGAAAAACTGCTGAAGAAGCAGAACTATCTGCTGAAAAGAGGTAAAAAAGCTGAAAGGCCACAGATAGTCAAACCTACGCCCCCCGTTGTCAGGGTGCCTGCTCATCTCAGTGAGCTACAACGGTGCTCATGCCAGCAAGCCAAACCGGTGTGCAGAAGAAACTGCACTGTCTGCTGAAAAAAATGTTACCACGAGAAAGATTGGAATTCACGCCTCCCGCTCTCAGAACGCCTGCTTATCTCAGTGAGCTAAAACACAGCTCACCCCAGCGAGCTAAACCAGCAACCACACTTGTAGTGTGGTCCCAATCATGTCAATGGGACAAAAAATTGCACAAAAAGCGTAATATTTTAAAACGTATAAAAAACTGAGTGAAAGATAGCTGAGGTTTCCTCAAGAACTCACCTTGCAACACTGGTGTAAAGTGAAAAGATGATGTGAATATGTGTATTTGAGTAGAAGGACTAAGTGACACTGAAGGTAGTTTTTATTTCAGGTTTAGCTCTGCATGCTGAAGAAGGAACGAGCTATAAGGTTGGTCTGATATCACAGATTAGAAGCAGGCAGATCTCACCCAGATCTCCCTGACTGAATGGTTGGCTGGTTTATAAAAGATGGCTGCTGAATGTTTGTAAAGTTCAAAGATGTGTATGCTTATTTTATTTTATAAAAGGCAATGATGTTCAAAACAATTAAATTGTACTGAAAAGTTAAACATAATTAATTGTCTCTGATCACCTCTGAGACTGTCACTAATTTTGATGTACAAATCTGGGGATTTTTGTAAATATTACAAGCAATTATACTTCTTTCTTCTTTGACATGATTTTTTAATCAATGTACAGCAGCCATCTTGGGTGACCTTGGGATTTTATAGAGCTTGCTACTGAAAATGCTTTGATTTTGAGAGCCAGTATCTTATTCTGAATTTAAGTTCACATTTTCTCATTCTTATGCCAAGAGAATTATATACTATATACCAACTGTCAAAAAATGTATTATTGCATTCATGTGTGGCAAACAAGGCTTGGTATACAACCTGTCCAAATCACGGACAAAGAGGATCCCACAGTTGTTGTTTTTTTTTTCAACCCATTTTGCACAGAGGGGAATTTTTTTTAAAATGCATAGCAAGCATAAGTACAGAGGAGGGTGAGAAACTACGAAAGGTTTGTAGGAACCCGACCAGGGCTAAAGGCGAACCTTCTAGCCAGAGGAACAGACCTTCCATCAGCATGGGTGCTGGCAATGGCGCCGGCCCTCTAATGGCAGGCATAATTAGCTCTCTCTTCACCACGACAGACCAGTACAGTGTCTACATCACTGCAGCCGCAGCACCAACCAGTCTGTCGATCTCCTGCTCCCCTAACTCGTAAACAAGAACCCAAGATATTTAAATTCCTCCACTTGGGGCAGGAACTCTTCCCTGACCCAGAGTGGGCACTCCACCCTTTTTTTCAGCTGACCTAACCCCCTAACCGTGGCATAGTTTTCAAAAAAACAGCAGGAATCACCCAATTTGTGATACGATATGTATCACATGAGCAACAGATAGTTGTTATAGTTGTTAGTTCACTGGCCTTGAGACTAGACCAGAAGAACTAATGAAGGACATTATTGTACATTGACCAGAGAAATAGGCTAAATTTTGAACCTGGAACAGGGCATGGAGCTATCATTTAGTACAGTTTTTTATGTATAAAATCAGTCTAGCAGTACATTGAAACAGCAATGACCAAAAGGACGACAAGCTTTTATAAATTTTCTTCCATGAGGTTCTCTTTGTACCGAGTGTTGTGGCTGAAGGCTCAAGCTCTTTTTTGAGAAAGGTAAAGTCTGGGTGTGATCTTGTTGGATCTGCATCATTCATAAGAGTCACTAAGGTCCACTAAGTCTCCAAGCCTGCACACACGTCCGTTAATTGTGTTTCAAACAAACAAGCTTTATTCACCACTTACACAATCATACAGAGTACAACATGCAATGAAATGTTTTGTGTCCGAGCTGCGGACAGGCTGCAGACGTAGCCACGCCATTCCAGGGCTTGGTTTTTAGCATGGGGGGTCTAGCCAGGACCCTTGCTGAATACTGGGAGGGAATCAAACTTGTGACTCCCACTCCAAAGGTGTGTAGTCTTACCACTACAATAATAGCTGCCAATTATCAATTACAGCCCCTTTTGGTAGTTGATTTTGAAATTTCTCAAACAGCACAAGCTCACATGATCATGATAGATTTTAACTTTATTAGCCTTTGACATTTGTCTAAAAGCACCCTCTTGCAATCTCTACATAAGTTGGGGTGGCAGGTTTATTTCATATTCCTAAATTTTTACTTTTAAGATTCACGCACTGAAACCTATGCTTGCAGGACAGTGGATTTCACAATATAATTCAAACTGTCCTCAGTTGAAGAAGCTGTGCGTACTTGCGTTTCCCACTATTTTGCAATCTAACAAGACAGACCACACACCCTTTGGGCTGTGTAGTGCACCTGATATGCACTGAATGCTATAAAACTATAGGAACGCTGAAAAATATGTATTTGCATCAGGTTCTCAGGTTCCGTCTCACTTTAAAGCTTTCTTCTGGTTTAAAAAGACAGCTTGAGTGGTGGTGCAGTTTTGTGGAGGTGGTAGTAGTATTGGTATTGCTAAAATTACTCAGAGTGCTTTTTAGTTTATTCATGTGTTTCTATTCTAGGTTTTCTTAACTGTGTCAAATGGTGTCCTAACCACAGAAACTCCAACTGCAGAGGCCACTGTTCAAGGTGAGTTTCCAAGTCAAAGGTAAATTTATATATACACTGGTACCAAATTAACATTGGTTTGGTTTTTTTTTCTTTTGTTATTTTTAATTATTGAATATTATTAGCTTGCTTTTTTCTCTTTGTTTCATTGTTTTTTGTTCCTGTGTCCCCAATAGAAGGATCAACACTGTACAGAAAATGCTAATATTTATATAATTATTTTGGATGAAAATTTGAGCAGTGGAAGACTAGTAAAAGCTAGGTGTAAGGTAAACTATATGCCAAGAGTGAACAAGACATTGATACACTGATCCATACCAGTACAGCGTCTACAGCAATTACATTGGAATATCATTCAAACTGGAGAAGTTTATTTGAATGGTAACAAAGAGAGGAAAGGTAGTCAGAACTAAGGGGATTGCACTTGTTGATCTGTGGGACCAGCACCCGAATACAGGAAGTTTGATCATATGAGTATTACTTCAGTGCAGAGCTTGGATGGAGCTAGTAGGTGAGGGGACTCCCCCAGTTCTAATTGCCTCTAATTTCTAAATACCCCAGTACCCCAGCTAAACTGAGAGGACTGAGTAGCCTTGCAGGCCCAGTATGTACCGGTCACAGCTGTTGCAGCAGTGCCCCTCTTGTTCAGTGTTCTTGGAATATGACTGGGTTTAGTTTAGTGGCCTGGAGTGTAAGACTCAAGGTTCTGAGTTCAATTTCTCTAGCCACACCTGATGGCCAGGGCTTTTCCCGTGGAGGCTAGCAGGCCTCAGACCAAAGAAGCTACATGGGTCCAACCACCACCATGGGGGGAGTATACTTGAATCCTCCACCCTCCAACAAGTTTTCTTTCCAGACATTGAGATTTTCTCCAATGAATGAGAAGTTGCTTCTCTATGCCTTTGGGTTGGGGAAAAGGTCCTGACTATCATTTGTCTGTGTGCCAAATGACACTTCAGAGTGCTCAGCCTTCTTGGGGTCATTTGTTGGAGTGCTGGGAAGTGTGCCATCTGGGGATTCCATTGTTCTACTCCATAACTCCACATGGGCAATGATAGCGGGACCTGGAGAGGTGTCATAGGGAGGAATAGGCTGTTATATCTGAATGGAGTTCTGTTACTGGACTTCAGTGTTAACTACAACATAACACCACGATTGAGAGTATTCATAAGTGTATGTGGCACCAGAACACTATGTAGAAGGTTGATGGTCAGTTTTGTAATCGTATTATCAGATCTGCAGCCATAAGTCTTGGACACTCATGTGCAGAGATGAGATGCGCCGCTAGTTGATCACCACCTGGTGATCAGTTGTGGCAGAAAATTCTGGACAGACCTGGTGAGGGTATGCTGCAGGCAGGGGCCATCTTCAATTCCCACTGTAATTCAATTCATTCCATTTTTTTTTTTCCATCCATTCGCTTCCGCTTATCCTTTTCAGGGTCGCGGGGGGCGCTGGAGCCTATCCCAGCTGTCATGGGGCGAGAGGCAGGGTACACCCTGGACAGGTCGCCAGTCTGTGGCAGGGCCAACACACAGGGACAGACAACCATTTGCACTCACATTCACACCTAGTGACAATTTAGATTATCCAATTAACCTATCCCCACAAGCTGCATGTCTTTGGACGGTGGGAGGAAGCCGGAGTACCCAGAGGGAACCCACACAAACACGGGGAGAACATGCAAACTCCACACAGAAAGACCTCGGCCTGACGTTGGAATTGAACTCAGGACCTTCTTGCTGTGTGGTAGCAGTGCTAACCACCGTGCCACCATGCTGCCCTTTCAATTCAATTCAATTTTATTTATATAGCGCCAAATCACAACAAAAGTTGCCTCAAGGCGCTTCATAGATACAGAGAAAAACCCAACAATCATATGACCCCCTATGAGCAGCACTTTGGCGACAGTGGGAAGGAAAAACTGCCTTTTAACAGGAAGAAACCTCCGGCAGAACCAGGCTCAGGGAGGGGCGGGGTCATCTGCTGCGATTGGTTGGGGTGAGAGAAGGAAGACAGGATAAAGACATGCTGTGGAAGAGAGACAGAGGTTAATAACAGATATGATTCAATGCAGAGAGGTCTATTAATACATAGTGAGTGAGAAAGGTGACTGGAAAGGAAAAACTCAATGCATCATGGGAATCCCCCAGCAGCCTACGTCTATTGCAGCATAACTAAGGGAGGATTCAGGGTCACCTGGTCCAGCCCTAACTATATGCTTTAGCAAAAAGGAAAGTTTGAAGCCTAATCTTGAAAGTAGAGATAGTGTCTGTCTCCCGAATCCAAACTGGAAGCTGGTTCCACAGAAGAGGGGCCTGAAAACTGAAGGCTCTGCCTCCCATTCTACTTTTAAATACTCTAGGAACAACAAGTAGGCCTGCAGAGCGAGAGTGAAGTGCTCTAATAGGGTGATATGGTACTACAAGGTCATTAAGATAAGATGGGGCCTGATTATTTAAGACCTTGTATGTGAGGAGCAGGATTTTGAATTCAATTCTGGATTTAACAGGAAGCCAAAACAGGAGAAATCTGCTCTCTCTTTCTAGTCCCTGTCAGGACTCTTGCTGCAGCATTTTGGATTAGCTGAAGGCTTTTCAGTGAGTTTTTTGGACATCCTGATAATAATGAATTACAGTAGTCCAGCCTGGAAGTAATAGCTGTAGAAGACGCATGGCAGATCCTACCACATTGTCACACTTTCAAACACTTCTTTATTCTGTTGGCGTTTGTTTTACACTAGGCTGCAGCTTTTCACCTGCCAGCCACACAAACACAATAACAACACTCAGGCCCCAGTTCACTCTTTTATGGAGAGAGGCGTGATGATCTCATGCAGCTCAGGTGTGTTTTCCTCCACCGCAGTGTGCCACGAACCACGCCCCATCACACCTCAAATGCACTCTGAGGGAGGCTGGGAACAGTGAATCTGAGTGGATCATGTGCTGCATTTCTAAATTGGCAACAAGGGGCTGCGGCTTGTAGAGCCTGTGGGACTCCAGAGGCAACTGACAGGTTGCAGGCTAAGCAAAGTACAGTTGTGGGTCTTATGTGGCTGATTCAAAAATGTAGGGGTGGAGTTCATTGAGACCATGGAAGAAGAACTTTTTCTTTTTCTAAATTTATATAAATTATTTGCTAAAACCAGAATACAATATTGTGGTCTAATGGAATACATGTTTGGTGTTTGGAAGAATTGTTTCCAGTGCCTTCACAAAACACTTTATTATGTTTAGAAAACAAATGGTAACACAACTCAAGTGCGGGACTCAGGCAAAACAACAAGGCAGAAGAAGTAGTTAAAGACTTAAAGATATTTACAAATAATTTCAACTGGGGTGAGTGACTAATTCGACTTGAACAAACACAAAACACATGAGTGATCTTTTGCATGGGCAAGAGTCTTGACTAAACACAAAGATCAGATTAACTTGAGTGAGACACTGTGTCAAGAGATGTATTCTAAAACACTTCAGCTGAGAATCAGAGAGGAGAAACACACAGTTTTACTTGCATCAAGGACAGCCACAGAGCACCTGCACGAGAGTGAGAGCTCAGGGACTCGTGCTCTGCCACTGCCCTGGTCTTTATTTATAGACATCAGTGGGTGTTGGTTCCTTACATTGGAATGTGGATGGAGAGCTGCACTGGTCCTTTTGAACAGTTGTTGATTGCACTGCTGACTCACACATTAAGGTCAATGAAGGTCAAATGAAGGGTTTTCATGTACTCAGCCTAAAGTGTGTCTGATCCTTCCACTGTCTAGGTGGTAATTATCTCTTATGTTCTACAAAGGTTGCTGGCTCTCCATTATTCCTGTCAGTAATACATTAAACTAGCCAATATTACTTTTTTTTTTAGATCATTTTATAATTTTTTTTCCATAACATCTGTCTAAAATAAAAATTGTAATCTCAAAAGACTGAATTCATAAAAGAGTAATGTGATAAAAGTTAGAAGACAAAGACATATACATGTATTCTTTTTCTTACAAGGCATCTTGACACCTTTTTAAAAGCACTACCCTGCAACCCTACCCTTTTTTATTACAGCTTTTTATATTATGATGGTTTTCCCTTTAACTTGCCTCCATAGCTCCATACAATTTCAGACATCGTGTCTCCTCAATCAGCGTAGTATTGGTGGTTTTACATGAATCTTATTTAGTAAAGTTCAGGACTTCATATTCTCGTTGTCAATTATCAGTAACTAATGTATTTTGGCTGGGCTAGCGTGGTAGTTAACACTGTTGCCTCACAGCAAGAAGTGTTATATCTTCACTCCGGGTTACTAGTATAACAATGATACTCGGACCACGACGTAACTTGAGGTATTTATTATAACGGCATAACTTAACATGGAGCTAGCCCGAGCGACAGCCTAAAGCTTTTTATCCCATAATGCATCTGGGCATGACCGCTATGGGTCCTGTTATAACCCAAAATACACAACATCTCCTCCCCTCTTACAAAGGATGTACTACGAAATAAACAGGTGATCTACTCACAAACTTCAGTCTTCACTGGCACATGACAGTAATAGCCTCACAAACATTTCACCTCTTGTTAACTGTAAGGTTACAACACCAACTCTTTTAATTGCTATCTTGGGGAGTGAGGGTGGACTACCTCAACCTCCCCCATGACCCATGGGGATTATTCTGCCCCCTTCATTTGGGTCAGGTGCCATCTAATAACTCAGACGAACAGGAGGCCGCCGCTCTCTATTGGGGTATCGGCGGTCTGTGGTAACGTCAGTCTGTGTGCTCTCTTGTGGAGCCTTTGTTCCTGACACCGAAGATGTCTCAGTCTCTCTTACAGTCTCATTTACAGGTGGAACCACTGTTCCTGATGTGGTGGAGTTCTCTACTTGTGTGTGTGAAGGGGCTGACGAGTCGATGAGTGCATTTCCAAGATCTCCGCAAGACCCTTCTGCAGACACTGGTGCGGACCGGAGTAGCTGATCCACGTGTCTTCTCCAGACTCCATCGGCCACCTGAACTGTATATGAAACTGGACCAGTTTGAGCAATGACAGTTGCAGGAACCCACTTGTGTACTCCTCGGTAGTTCCTGGCCTGCACTGACTCGCCGGTGCTGAAGACTCTGCTCTTGACCTTTCGACCCCTGTACATGATTTGTTTCTCTTGTTGTTTTTGTACAGTGTCCTTCACAGTTGAGGGTTTCAAAAGATCAAAGGTAGTGCGCAGATCTCTTTTGAACATTGCGTTGGCAGGAGATGTCCTTGTGGTAGCATGTGGACTATTCCGGTAGTTAAGCAGAAACTTGTGCAGTCTCTGATGCAGTGTTCCTTGGCCTTGTGATGTTTTCAGTGCATGTTTCATTGTCTGAACAAACCTTTCTGCAAGACCATTCGTTGCAGGATGGTATGGAGCTGACGTAATGTGCTGCACTCCATTAGCCTGTAGGAAAGCCTCCATTTCCTGTGAAACCAGTTGAGGTCCATTGTCAGAGACTATCTGAGTAGGAGATCCAAACCTACTGAACATTTCTCCTAGAGCTTCTATGGTCTTTTCAGTGGTGGCTGATTTCATGATGGTCACTTCAGGCCATTTACTGTGTGCATCAACAGCTACAAGAAACATTTTGTCCTCGTATGGACCTGCAAAGTCAATGTGTACCCGATGCCATGGCTCCTGTGGGAACTCCCAGGGATGGAGAGGAGCAAGTGGTGGGTTGTTCCGGACCATCTGACACGAAGAGCAGTTTTTAGCAATCTCCTCAATCTGTTTGTCCATATTTGGCCACCAAAAATAGCTTCTCGCTATTTCCTTCATTCTCACTATTCCACTATGTCCTGCATGCAGTTGCTTCAACAGTTTTGGTCGCAATGACATGGGAATGATGACTCTCCTCCCCCACAGCAAACATCCCATCTGAACAGAAAGCTCCGCCCGCTTTCCCAGGAAAGCCTTCAGGTCTACACCCTTACTTGCAGGCAGACCCTTAATGATCCAGTCCAGCACTGCTGCCAACACAGGGTCATTTCTGGATGCCTTTTTCACCTGCACAGCCGAAACAGGTGCTGTCTCTACCTCCCTGAAGTAGAGGATCTCAACTGTGTCAGAGACGGGTTTTTTAACAGGAAGGGGTAACCTGGACAACCCATCTGCATTGCAATGAGACTCCGATTTGCGATACTTGATGTCATAAGAATGTCCTGACAATATCAACGCCCACCTCTGGAGAGGTGAAGCAGCAAGAGATGGAATACCTGTATAGGGTCCCAGGATGGTTGTGAGAGGCCTATGGTCAGTAAACAGTGTAAACTTCCTACCGTACAGGTACTGGTGGAATTTCCGAACACTGAATACAATGCTCAGCGCCTCTCGTTCCAGCTGAGCATAGTTGGACTCTGCTGTGTTTAATCAGAATCAGAATCAGAAAGGGTTTTATTGCCAAATGTTGAGCGGGTTTACAACATTAGGAAATTGCTGCAGTGCTTCAGTGCAAACATACTGTTTTAAATTAAGCTTAAATAGACATGAAAATAAAAATGAGAATAAGAATTAAAAGTGCTAAGTAGATAGATAGATATATACATGATATATACATGAGTGCAGGTGGTGATCAGTGCCAAACATGGAATGATGCAGTGAACACAGCGTAGGGTCATGTGTTAGTGGTGGGAACAGTCATACGGTTATTGTTCATGTGTCCAACAGCAGAGGGGAAGAAACTGTTCTTATGGCGAGAGGTTCTGGTGCGAATGGACCGGAGCCTCCTGCCTGAGGGGAGCAGGTCAAACAGACTGTGTCCAGGGTGAGAAGGGTCAGCTGTGATCCGAGCTGCACGCCCCAGTGTCCTGGAGGTGTACAGGTCCTGCAGAGATGGGAGTCTGCAGCCAATCACCTTCTCAGCAGAGCGCACAACACGCTGCAGTCTCTGTTTGTCCCTGATAGTGGCTCCAGCGTACCACACGGTGATGGAGGAGGTGAGGATGGACTCGATGATTGCAGTGTAGAATTGCATCATCGTCCGTGTTGGCAGGTTGAATTTCTTCAGCTGCCTCAGGAAGTACATCCTCTGCTGGGCTTTCTTAATGACGGAGGTGATGGTGGGCTCCCACTTCAGGTCCTGGGTGATGGTGGTACCCAGGAAGCGGAATGAGTCCACAGAGGTGATGGGGGTGTCAGTCAGGATGATGGGGGGGAGTGGGGCTGTGTGCTTCCTGAAGTCCACAATAATCTCCACTGTCTTCTGGGCATTCAGCACCAGGTTGTTGTGGCTGCACCAGGACACCAGACGTTCAACCTCCCTCCTGTAGGCAGACTCATCCCCGTCCGAGATGAGTCCAATAACGGTGGTGTCATCTGCAAACTTGATTAGCTTGACAGACTGGTGGGTGGAGGTGCAGCAGTTAGTATACAGGGAGAAGAGCAGGGGAGAAAGAACACAGCCCTGAGGGGAGCCGGTGCTGATGGTCCGGGAGTCCGAGACATTCTTTCCCAGCCTCACGTGCTGTTTCCTGTCCGTCAGGAAGTCAGTGATCCACCGGCAGATGGGATCAGGCACATTCATCTGGGAAAGCTTGCCTTGGAGATGGTCTGGAAGGATGGTGTTGAAGGCAGAGCTGAAGTCCACAAACAGGATCCTGGCGTAGGTTCCTGGGGAGTCCAGATGCTGCAGGATGAAGTGTAGGGCCATGTTGATGGCGTCATCTACAGACCTGTTGGCTCTGTATGCAAACTGCAGGGGGTCCAGGAGGGGGGCCGTGAGGGTCTTGAGATAGGAGAGAACCAGACGCTCAAATGACTTCATGACCACAGATGTCAGAGCCACGGGTCTGTAGTCATTTAGTCCAGTGATCCTAGGTTTCTTGGGGACAGGGATTATGGTAGAGGACTTGAAGCAGGCAGGCACATGACATGCCTGCAGTGAGGAGTTGAAAATGCCAGAAAACACTGGGGCCAGCTCGTTTGCACAGTGTCTGAGGGTGGCAGGAGACACACCGTCTGGGCCGGGAGCTTTTCGAGCATTCAGACTCTTAAACTGCTTCCTCACACCTGCTTCATGAATATGAAGAGTTGTGGTGGGAGGAGGTGGTGTGAAATCCTCTTTTGTGTGGGGTGAGGAGGGGGGTGTTGTAGGTGAAGTGTTTGAAGGTGGTGATGGCTCTATGGAGGGGGGAGAGGTGGGGGAATGAGTGTCCAAAGTGTCTCTATTGTTGGGGCCGTTGGAGGTGTGAAGGCTGCCTGATGGCTCGTCAAAACGCCAGTAAAAGTCGTTGAGGGTGTTGGCCAAGAGCAAGTCATCAGTGGAGTGGGGGGTTTTAGGCTTGTAGTTGGTGATATTCCTAAAACCTTTCCACACAGAGGCCGAGTCATTCTCTGAGATCTGCTGCTGCATCTTCTCAGAGTGCTGATGTTTAGCAACGTCCACTTCTTTAGTGAACCTGTACTTGGCCTCTCTGTAGCAGTCCCTGTCTCCGCTTCTGAACGCCTTTCTCTTTTCCAGCCACAGCTTTTTGAGTTTAGGAGTAAACCAGGGTTTGTCATTGTTATAACTCACCCTGGTGTGTGATGGCACAATGCTGTCCTCACAGAAGTGGATATAGGAGGTGACAGTGTCCGTAAACTCGTCCAAGCTGTTAGAAGCAGCCTTCATTGTGTCCCAGTCTGTAGACTCCAAACACGTGCGAAGCTCCTCCACAGCCTCGTTGCTCCACAGTTTTTTGGTCCTCACGACAGGTTTGGAGAGCTTCAGCCTCTGTCTGTACGCGGGGATTAGGTGGATCATGACGTGGTCAGAAAGTCCGAGTGAAGCGCGGGGCACCGCACGATAGGCCCCGCTGATCGTGCTGTAACAGTGGTCTAATGTCCTCTCCTCTCTGGTCGGGCATTTAATATACTGCTTGTATTTGGGAAGCTCATGGCTCAGATTGGCTTTGTTAAAGTCCCCAAGAGCAATGATGAGAGAGTCCGGGAATGTCCGCTCCATGTGCAGTATCTGCTCCGCGAGTGCGCCCTGAGCTGCCTGCGCATCCGCATCTGGCGGGATGTAAACAGCGGCCAGGATGAATGAAGCAAACTCCCGCGGAGAATAAAACGGTTTGCAGTGAATAAAAAGGTATTCCAGAGAGGAAGAGCAGTGCTGAGCAATCACTGTTACATCTGTGCACCAGCCACTATTAATGTAGATGCAGACACTTCCACCTTTGGTCTTACCAGAGAGAGAGGCCTGCCGGTCCGCGCGCAGCAGATGAAAGCCCTCCAGCTTGAGCGCGCAGTCCGGGATGTCCTCACAGAGCCACGACTCCGTAAAACATAAGACACAGGAGGAGGCAACGTCTCTGTTCATGCTTCTCATCAGGGCCAGCTCGTCTATTTTATTCCTGAGTGAGCGTACATTGGAAAGGAAGATCCCAGGAAGAGCAGTTCGCAGTCCACGTCTCCTCAGACGCACGAGTGCGCCGGCTCGCTTTCCTCTCTTTCGGCGTCTCACTTTCCTGACCAGAGTCTGCAGTAAATCTGCCGCAGATGCGACAAATATTGGAAGTAAATCCACAGGTGTTGTAGTCCTGTAGTTAAGAAGCTCTTCTCTGGTGTAAGAATATCCAGAGGAGTGCCCAGACACAGAAGTTATGCACAAAAACAAAACAGAAGTAGAATAGAATAGAATAGAATTCAACTTTATTGTCATTGCACATGCACAGGTACAGGGCAACGAAATGCAGTTTGCATCCATCCAGAAGTGCTTTAGTGATATAGATATATTACAATATATATTAGCAATAATATAGATATGTGAGTATATTACAGAAATGGGTCTATTATGGAATGTTATAATGTACACGGTATGAAGTATGTTGTGAATATTCTATAACTATAAGTATGTACAGGCTGTAGTGAGTACAAGCTATGAACAGGCTATGAACAGGATATAAATATGAAAAACTATACAGAATATGAAATAAGTAACTTTACAGAATCTGAGATATACAGCTATACAGAAATGGGAACTATGCAAGTTGTAAACAGTTGTAGGATTAAAGATTATCGAATGTACAGAATGATTATTTACACAGAGCTATACAGTAGTGCAGTTAAGATAAGTGAGGGTGTAGATAGTTTCTACAGAGGCTATATAAAGTGCTAGTGGTTGTGAGTGGTGGTTCAGTCCATGTTATTATTGTGTGTTTGAGGGTACAGTTGTCCATTGTGTGTATGTTCAGTCCATGAGTTTAACGTGGGTCAGATGTCAGGAGGCAGAGTTCAGGAGTCTGACAGTAACGCACTGAACGCACTGAAGCACCAGGGCATCCATACGCGGCGCCATCTTGGATCAACGTCCTTGGATAATGTCCTTGATGGGAATGCAATTGGCCTTTCTTCGCCATTTGGGAGAATGTGGGAAATCACTGCCCCCACCCCATAGGGAGAAGCATCACAAGCAAGCTGAATTGGGAACTTGGGATTGAAGTGGGTTAACACCTCAGATGCAGTCAGTGAATCCTTTGCCTTTTGAAAGGCCTCTTGGCAGCTTGCTGTCCACTCCCATGCTTCTTCCTTGCGTAGCAGGTTGTGCAGTGGTTTCAGGAGTGATGCCAAGTTGGGTATGAACCGTCCGTAGTAGTTCAACAGCCCTAAGAAAGACTTTAACTGACTGACATTTCGTGGTGGGGGTGCATCCACGATTGCTGTGATCTTCGAAGGTGCAGTGTGAAGTCCATTTGCATCAATCACGTGCCCTAGATATTCCACAGATGACTGGAAAAAGTCACATTTCTCCTTACGGACTCTCAATCCGTATTCCTTCAGCCTCTGAAGGGTCGCATCCAAGTTGCGCAGATGCTCTTCATCATCTGCTCCTGTACACAGGATATCATCCAGATAGCATTGCACACCAGGTAATCCCCTCAGGATTTGATCAATCGCTCGTTGAAACAATGCTGGAGCTGGATTCACGGATACCTTGAAGTCTCCGCAGATCCGGATTCCGCCGTCCTTTTTAGGAACTGGAACCATGGGCGTGGCCCACTCGCTGGTCGTAACCGGCTCCAGAACACCATTCTTGACCAATGCGTCTAAATTAGACTCCACCTTGGGCCGAATGGCGTACGGCACAGGTCTAGCCTTCATAAAGACTGGCTTGGAGTCAGGCTTGAGATGCAGCTTCACTGTAATTTTTTTCATGCTGCCCAGTTCCTCACGAAAAACCTCCTGGTGTTTTCCCAGTATGGCCTGTAGCTGAGAGGAACCATGCGACAGCTTTCTCACTCCTTGCCAGTTGAGTCTGATTGTTTTGAGCCACACACGTCCCATTATAGCAGGGCAGTTCTTCTGCATAACATACACAGGCAGCTTAGCAGTTTGGCCATTGTATTGAACAGTCACCTCTGCCATTCCTTTCATAGGCACTCGATGTCTAGTATATCCTTTAAATACTGTGTCGGAGGGTTTGAGTGGAAGGTGCTTCAGACATGTCCTATAGACATTATATGACACTAGTGATGCTTTTGACCCAGTGTCAATCTGCATTTTTACAACATGTCCCTCCAGTTTGGGCTTGACCCAAAAGCCGTCTGAGGTTTCATCCACCTTCAGTATTCGCACAGTATTTATTGCA
Organism: Simochromis diagramma; assembly: GCF_900408965.1. Classification (NCBI taxonomy): domain Eukaryota; kingdom Metazoa; phylum Chordata; class Actinopteri; order Cichliformes; family Cichlidae; genus Simochromis; species Simochromis diagramma. Next base: position 2,528,033 of record NW_024386938.1, on the reverse strand, counting down.
GACAACACTTCTTCACCTGAGGAGTCATTTGCTCTATCCTCATGAAGCTTAACTGTGTAAACATGTCTTTCTTTTTTGAATCTTGCAGTGCCTCTTTTATTTCCAGGCTTTGAGTCCTTATCCTTGCGCCTTTTGTTCCTGCATGCCCGTGCTACATGACCTTTTTTTCCACAGTTGTTGCAATCCATTTCTTTGCACCAGCAATCACTAGCAAAGTGTCCTAACTTGCCACAGCGGAAGCATGGTCCCTGTGCATTTGCTTTACCATTGTCTAGTTTGTGTACTCTGTCTGTAGCATGTAGCGCATGGGTTTCTTTTGATGCCATTTCCATGGTCACACTGATATTAATTGCCTTCTCAAGAGTCAAGTTACTTTCCGTGAGCAATTTCTTCTGTGCAGCTTCATTTCTTAAACCACACACGAGTCTGTCTCTTAATGTGTCATTTAAAACATCTTTAAACTCACAGTGTTCAGCTAATTTGCGTAACGATGCAACGAACATTGTGACAGATTCACCCTCTTCTTGGTTTCGCTTGTGAAACCTGAACCGTTCAGCGATCACGAGGGGCTTGGGCGAGAAGTGTTTGGTCAGTGTGTCCACGATCTCTGTGAAACTTTTATTGCCGGGCTTTGCTGGCTGTAGCAGGCTCCTTAGTAGGGTAAAAGTCTTTGGGCCTATCACACTCAAAAAAAATGGGCACCAGTTTAGCATCCTGTATGTCGTTAGCCGCAACGAAATATCCAAAACGCTCCGTATATGAGCTCCATTGCTCCGTGCTTTCGTCGAAGGGACCGATAGGGCCAGTAACTCCAGCCATTACTCGGCTCCTGGTTGAATGGCACTCTTCCCCTCACAACTGTTCCTTTTCGTAACGTCTCTTTTACCCGTTTATGTTTTGGTTAACGTCACTTACGGAGTCTGCCTTCGTCGTCCTGTCCGCTGTACATTCCTCCCTCCGGCGCCGTCTAACACCAAGTCAGTACGAGGCATCAGCAGGAAAAAAAAGTGTAAAACTCCAAGCGGACTGCAGCGTCGGTCCAGACGTCCTCGTCGCCACTTTTGTTATATCTTCACTCCGGGTTGCTAGTATAACAATGATACTCGGACCACGACGTAACTTGAGGTATTTATTATAACGGCATAACTTAACATGGAGCTAGCCGAGCAACAGCCTAAAGCTTTTTATCCCATAATGCATCTGGGCATGACCGCTACGGGTCCTGTTATAACCCAAAATACACAACAAGAAGGGCCTGAATTCATCTTCACCATCTACTGTATTTTTGTGTGGAGTGTGCATGCTCTCTCTGTGTTTGCACTGGTTCTCTTGTCTACTCTGGCTCCCTCCCAGAATCCAAACACATGCAGTGATTGAGGTTAGGTTAGTTGGTTATTCTTAACTGCCTGTGAATGTGAGTGTCAATGGTTGTCTGTATGTGTTAGACCTGCGACGGACTGGCGACCCACCCCGACCTCCCAATAAGGATAAGCGCAAGAGAATGGATGGGCGAATAATTTAATTAGGAAAGACACTTTCCTAATTAGCCAGAATAAATTACTCTGAATTAAAGACTACTCCTATTATATTATAAGCCCTTTCTGAGAAATGACGAGCAGTATTATATTACTTTAAAATTGTCTGGTTTTAATTCACAGGTTCTGGAGAGACGAAACTGATTATTGAGTCTAGCAGCCTGTTGGTCCTCAATGACCTGCTGGCCAAAGTGTCCTATACCAGCACCATCTACCACATAAACACTGGAGACCTTGGTATGTGTCAGAAATGTGAAGCGCTATAAACACCCATTTTTAAATGACAATTGAATTTGCAAAATAATGTGCATTTTACACATGATCATTAATGCATGTTTAAAATAACTGTGAAAGAAAAGTGAGTCCCCCTTGTTCTGAACCTAAACATTTTTTTTTTTTGTTTAGTCACCTTCCAGTTTGAAAACTATGAAGCCGTGTTTCCCATTACCATCCAGCAGCCTCATGTACCAGTCCTGTATGACATGGGAACAGGTAGAAGTGAATTCTTGATCAGGGCTTAATATTCAAGCCTATATTCATTTAAATATTGTTGGAAAATGCTTCTTTAATATATTAATTGCATGCTGTTAAGAGCATTAACAGCATCCAAAGAACATTATGTTGATGCAAAATCATTATTTCCTTCAGTTACTGTCATTTTCTCATTATCTTACCTTTCTCAGAAAAACAATCTTAAGCCTCTTCTTCTTCACTCCTAGATGTTTCCACATTAGGAAGTATCTTAAACACTATGCTTTGTTAAAAACTAGTAACTGATTAGTTAATAAATATCACCAAGAAGACACAATAGCATAATATAGTTTGAGCAATCTTCTGGATATGGGTATCCTATACCAAGCCTATATCATAACTCCATTCTTAAAGTGAGGTGTTTGCAGACATCATAGCATGGTGTGGTAGAACTATTTCGACCAGCTGACATGGGTCTTTGTCAAGATTTTCAATCAGTCCCTATCATATCCCACCAACTCACCCTGCCTGAAATCCATCATAGTCCATCTGCATAAAAAAAAAAAAAAAACTTGCCTCAATGTCTACCAGCCATCAACACTGACTAAACTCAACTGGTTATGAAGTGGTTCAAGAAATTGGTCCAGAGTAATATTATGTCATTCATTTCCTTCACGTTTAATGCACACACATTTTCTTACAGGGCAAATAAGTACACCGAGGACTGTAGCACTTGCATTTTCACTGTCACTGCATTGTCATATATGAAGAAGCAGATAAGCATGGATGCATGCTTTAGCTCTGCTTCTAATAACACCACCCTCTGTCACTAACTATTATTTAAACTGCATGCTGTTGGATAAAACACTTTTTGATGAATCATACTCAGAGGGTTATATATGATCCCCTCCTCTCCACCCATGGTTACACGCCCATTCACCATAGTAACACCATTGTTAAGTTCACTGACGACACCAAGGTGGTGGAACTTGTGTTTGGCAGTGTTGTGCAGAGACAACCTGTTTCTTAATCAAACAAAGACAAAAGAGCTCTTTGTGTTTGTTGGATTTTAGGAAGAATGAAAAGGTAACTCAGACATTACTCATTAACAGGGACTTGGAAAGTGTTTCAGACTTTTGTGGACTAACACATTAGCCTGTCCTCATCAACACAGTGGTGAAGAAAGCCCAACAGAGATTGCTCATGAAAAAATCCACTGATGCAATATTTTCAACACAGGGATTGGTCTCAATGTTTGCTAAATGTCTATTGTTTTATTAGGCTTATCTTTTATATTTCTTTGTATTCATTTAGTTTACACTTTATTTATATCCTTCCTATCACAATAAAGAGCTGTGATGTGTACCTAAATTTTGCCGGAGTGGATAACAACTTACAGCACAGACTAAGTTTAAGTTTAAGAGGGCTTGCAGTTACAATATTCCTGTGACATACATTTAATTTCAGTTTCAGTTTTATTTGTCATATGCAAGTTAGCACAGGGTCAACATTGCAATGAAATGTATTTGACGAGCAGTAGACAGTCACTCAGCAGTATAGTAAGTAAAAAATAGTAAGAGCAAAATGTTTATAAGATATAGTAAAAAGATAAAGATACATGTATATACATGTGTGTATATATATATATATATATATATATATATATATATATATATATATATATATAGGGAAGGTAGTCAGAACTGAGGGGGATTGAACTACCAGAAGGCAACATTGCAGACATAGAGGACAGTTACAAGTACCTGGGGATCCCGCAGGCAAATGGGAACCATGAAGAGGCCGCTAGAAAGGCTGCAACCACCAAGTACCTGCAGAGGGTCAGGCAAGTCCTGAGGAGTCAGCTGAATGGTAAGAACAAGATCCGGGCCATCAACACGTACGCCCTGCCCGTGATCAGGTACCCTGCTGGGGTAATAGGCTGGCCAAAGGAGGAGATAGAAGCCACTGACATAAAGACAAGAAAGCTCCTTACCATGCATGGAGGGTTTCACCCCAAGTCCAGCACCCTGAGGCTGTACGCTAAGCGGAAGGAAGGGGGCCGGGGACTGGTGAGTGTCAGCACCACAGTCCAGGATGAGACAACGAACATCCAAGAATACATTGGGAAGATGGCCCCAACTGACCGAGTGCTCAGTGAATACCTCAGGCAGCAGAAACCCAAGAAAGAGGAGGGAGACGAGGAACCATCATGGAAGGACAGGCCCCTGCACGGTATGTACCACCGGCAGATAGAGGAGGTGGCTGATATCCAGAAATCCTACCAGTGGCTGGACAAAGCTGGACTGAAAGACAGCACAGAGGCACTAATCATGGCAGCACAAGAACAAGCTCTGAGTACAAGATCCATAGAGGCTGGGGTCTATCACACCAGGCAAGACCCCAGGTGCAGGCTGTGTAAAGATGCCCCAGAGACAATCCAGCACATAACAGCAGGGTGCAAGATGCTAGCAGGCAAGGCATACATGGAACGCCATAACCAAGTGGCCGGCATAGTGTACAGGAACATCTGTGCCGAGTATAACCTGGAAGTCCCGAGGTCAAAATGGGAGATGCCCCCAAGGGTGGTGGAGAATGACCGAGCTAAGATCCTGTGGGACTTCCAGATACAGACGGACAAAATGGTGGTGGCTAACCAACCGGACATAGTGGTGGTAGACAAACAGAAGAAGACGGCCGTAGTGATCGATGTAGCGGTTCCGAATGACAGCAATATCAGGAAGAAGGAACACGAGAAGCTGGAGAAGTACCAAGGGCTCAGAGAAGAGCTCGAGAAGATGTGGAGGGTGAAGGTAACGGTGGTCCCCGTGGTAATCGGAGCACTAGGTGCGGTGACTCCCAAGCTAGGCGAGTGGCTCCAGCAGATCCCGGGAATAACATCGGAGATCTCTGTCCAGAAGAGCGCAGTCCTGGGAACAGCTAAGATACTGCGCAGGACCCTCAAGCTCCCAGGCCTCTGGTAGAGGACCCGAGCTTGAAGGATAAACCGCCCGCAGGGGCGTGCTGGGTGTTTTTTATATATATATATATATATATATATATAAATATTTCGAGACTTCAAAACATCGTAGGATTTTTATTTATTTATTTATTTAATTACTAACCAGAGAATGCAATATGCTGCATTTAATACTGCATTTACTCTTCCAACCCACTGTCTTTCTTTCATTTAAAGTTTTTGCTGTGTCTTTTCTCAAATTGCTCTGAGAATTTTCTGAAATCACTTCCAAACTGGGAACTGGGACTTTCTTGCTAGAAATTTCTCGAAGCTCACTCAGAGTATGCTGAGAATCTTTCTAATCTGATATCTGTGTTGTGACCCCATGCCTAGCAGGCTCCAGAAAGACTCTAAAACATATGTGAAATAATTCATTTATTTCATAATAACAGGCAGATTTTATATCTTTATATCTAACTTATTTTTCATCCTCACACATGCTTTTCCAGAATTATAAAAAAAATACATTTATTAGTATTTCCTTTGGTTGAATGACTCAGAAATTTAATGCTACTCTGCCATATTAACAGTTCATCTTTTCTTAAAATTATTCTCTGTATACTTCTGTCTGTTAGATATCAGCTCTCAAGTCACCATCATCACAAAGACCTTTCTGCGTTACAAACAACTGAGGGTGTTGTTGGACAGCATCCGGAAATTCTATAGTGACATTAAAGTGATTATTGCAGATGACAGTTTACAACCAGAAAACGTTACTGGAGAAAACATCCAGCATTACATCATGCCTCCAGCACAGGTATGCACACACATTCATTTCAGAATTATGAGTTTTTAGCAATATTTTGGACTCAAATTATATTTATAGAATATAAGACATGCAAATGTCAATTCAGTTCTTGGAAGACTTATCAAGTACAATTCCAGTCAAACCAGGTAAATCTCGGGGTCCCATTCCAATTTATAAATTTGAACAGAGGATGTTTCTTTCTTCTTCTCAGGGCTGGTTTGCAGGCAGAAATCTAGCTGTTTCCCAGGTAACAACCAAGTACTTTCTGTGGGTGGATGATGACTTTTTGTTTTCAGAGAAGACAAAGATAGAGAAGCTTGTGGAGGTGATGGAGGCGGTCCCTGAACTAGATGTGGTAAGAATGAAATAGCTTGTGTTGGTTCAGTTTGTAACAGTTTTTTTTTCTTTAGCTCAATCATGTGTAACTTGGACCTACAAGTCTTAAGTTTTCTTGATAAGAGAAGACATCAATTGTTGGGTCTGTGTTTCCACAAGCCCCGCTGGTTTAGAGACTTATTCATCATGAAGAAAACAAGACAGTCAGCGATGGTCTCTGGAATCCCATGTTCCGGGATGATATTCTTATATATTGCTTTGGCAACCAAAATGGCATCTGCTTTCCTAGTTGGGACGATTTCTACCCACTTTGAAAAAGGGCACACAATCACTAGACAGTACTTATAGTTATTACAGTTGGACAGCTCTATACAGTCCATGTGAATAACTTGAAATGGGTCACTGGGTCTGGGGAATTTCCCTCTCTTCAGTCTCAAATTACCCCGAGAATTGTGCTTGCAACATATCATACATGACCTGCAAATTATTTTTTTTTAAAGTATTAAATCCTAGAGTATAAAAATGTTGCTCTACTGCTCCCATCATCTCCCTCCTGTTGTGAAATGTCACGGCCCATGGCTCAAAATAGCAGCAGTCTTATACAAAATCTTAGGCGGTATTGGTTTATTGCACAGATAATAAACACCATCCTGCAAGCTCGCTCCTTCTGCAAGTCACAGCCGTTTTCCTGCTGTAGGTGAGTGGGCCTGCAGGTCTGCTGATGTTGTACTGCTAAAATGTTAACACCATGTTCAACTAAAGCTGCCTCTTTTGCGATCTTATCTGCAAAAACTTTCCCTAATGCAACTGGATCTTTCCCTCACATGTGTGCTGCACATTTACAAGCGGCAATTCCACTGGTTAATAACACTGCCTCCAGCAGATTTTGCAAGAGTTTGGCGTGTTCTACAGGCTTCCCTGTAGACGTTGTCACACCTCGTCTCACTCACTGCACTACAAAGAAATGTAATGTAGCAAATGCATACTGCCTATCAGTGTATATTGCAGTGTATATTGTCTCTCTGCAGCTTTACACACTTCCGTTAAAGCTAGCATCTCTGCTGCTCAAGCAAATATAAAACATGTTAGTTGTCCTGCACAGATAACTTTCTCACTGTCTGCTACAGTGAAACCTGTCTTAGCCTGTCCCTCTACTGTCGTAAAACTCAAATCATCAACAAACCAAACCTTTCCCTCAACGAGTGCCACAGCTATTGAGTCATCCCTTGGCTTACACTCCTTCTCCAAGTGCTCTCTACACTCATGAGAAGTGCCCTCTTCTTTCGTTGGCAAAAGGGTTGATGGAGTCAGAATTGTGCACCATTTTATGGTAATATGTGTGGTTGTGAGAGTAAGAGTGACATTAAAGACAAGTGTCTTGTAGGTGACAGAAATGTAAATTTAGTCTGCAGACGACGTAAGGCAGAGCACGTCGTACACCTTAGTTGTCTTCCTCAACGTCAACGTCGAAACTCTTCCACTCCTTATGGTTGTTTGCTGTGCAAAGACTCCTCTCGATGATCTCCTGAAAGCCCAGTAGCACAGCTCTCTGTGCGATGTCTTCTGTGCTGTCTCTGATCCTCCTGAAGTCTCTCTCCTGGCCTCAGCTCCCATCTTGTGGACGATCCTCTCAGCCACTCCTTCTCGTCCTGGCACCTCACGACATCTACAAATTAAAAAAAAAAATGACACTCCTCTCGCCACACGGCTTTCACCACGTGTCAACTCCCCAATGAGACATGTACAAGAATGTTGCACAGTCTCCCTAAAACAATCTCCAGGGTTTGTCCCTTGGAGCAGCCATACTCCACCTGTAACCCTGTGTAAAAACATTAGTCAGCAATTAAATGTTTAGCTTGTTTAACTCCCAGCTCCACCCAGAGCCTGTATCCTAGAAGACAAAGTCTTTAAGTTAAAACAACTTCACATTTGCAACTAACTGCAGCTCGTAAGTGTAATAAAGTATTCAGCATCACAGAGACAAGGATCATTGCAGGTTTATTCTAAACTCCTTAAACTCCTGCTTTTTCCATACTTTGCTCCAAATCATTTAACATCTCAACGTCATTCCACATTGTAATCAGTGACTTCCCTTAAGTTTGTCACTCACCATGAGCCCAACAGTGTGGTCAGATAATGAGCCCTATTTAACTATTCAGTAACCACTGCACATCTGTTCAATTGTCACTTGTCTGTCTGTGCTGAATCCTCTTCAAACACTCTTAAAGAAAAACAAACATCAGCCAAACACACGGATCATCCTGGTTGTCAGGTGTCGGCCATCCAGATTCCAGAGGAGCTGTGAAAAGTCATAAAGTTAACACTCTGCTGTAAAAAGATGCAACACTGGTTTCAAACACAGTATCACACTGTATTCACTTCTCCCCTGTAACATTCACATTTTCTCCAACATTTTCTCAACAACACAGTGTAATTTCATCATCAACATATAGCCTGTAACCACAGTTTTCTTCACACAAAATCTCAGTAATCCTGTGGTAGAAAAACATCATTAAGTTGTGTCCTGCTGTAAATCACATGATCAAATCACATGATTAACCATCTGCTGTAATAAAGAAATGTAAATGTTAGCGCTGCGCAGGTGTATACACTCTTTCTCACAGTAATCTCTGTGAGCAACATAAGGTAGTGAATAACACACCCATGGTAAATTCACAGACACAGAAAAATTTAAACTAAAAAGGTTAAATTTGCAGAGTTCACATAGTCATGTGACCCAAGATTCCTCCTGTTGTCTCCTTCTGCTCCTGCAACAGAGACACACACAGAGATACATCCACACCTTTGTCAGGTGGGGGTTAACTTCACACAATGGTGTTAAGTCAGTCAGTCTTGTCAGCTTTTACCAGTCAGTCAGTTCCCCATTTATTTTAAATTCTCACTCATTCACTCAGTGATTCTTTCTTTTGCTGATAGCAGAAATTATCGTCACATTTCGTTTCCACCCTCAGCAAAATGACGACATTTCAAAAAGAAAAAGAATTTAGACTGGATTTCCTCGTTGAATCCTTTTGGACAGGAACTTACTTTCTAATTGTCCCAAATAAGTGGCTTTCTCCCCAGCCCATTTTAATTTTGGAGAAACTCACTTTGCAACCGTTCGCAACAACATGTTGTATAGTTCTTCCTATTCAAACGTTCAGATCTGGTTAGATGACAGAAAAATTATCAAACAAAACTTTAGTGCACCATGAGAGTAACAAAATAAAAAGAAAATAAAGGAAAGCAAAGGAAAGAAAGGCCTTGTTTAAGTCATGACACGTGTTCTTCAATTCAGGGGAATAAATCGTACCAACCCAATTGGCAGGCTCAACTTAGTAACAAAAGACAAATAAACAGCCAGTTTAATCTCAAACATTCATCCACTCACACACAACATACAGCATAACCCTGTTGTCTCATCACATAATAATTTTCTTCTCATGTAACTAAATGTGTGCCATGTTACAACTTCTTCACACACCAGAAACTCACAATCAGCTCACTCATTTAAGACCCCTCATCAGCATTCTGTTTCCTCCTCTATGATGCAACCATCTGTCCTCCTATAATATTCAGTCCACTAGTCTATATATCACTTTCATCTTACTAGTGACTTGGACAAGATGACAAACAGAATCTCATGCTTAAGATGCTGTCTGGTCTTCATGAGTATCATTGTATGTGTATGTGCATGTAGGGTTAGTATGGTTAATGCATTTTCTGTATGTTTTTGTGTTCCTCTCTCATCACATTTCCATTATTCTCATCACTGCTTAAACAACACACATCTCTCTCTCTGATTTTTTTTAAACTGTCCTTTTCTCCAAAACAGAAAATAGCATTGCAGCTGTTTCAGGCTGAGAAACACCAAACACTCTTCATGCTATCATTCATCAACACAACTATTTTATTTCTTTTGTCCACTGGGCAGGTGACCTGCAGAATCATGTCTGCCCCAGCTGGATACCTTTTCACACACACCGTGATATCAGACACACTCACACTCACTTCTGCTTAGAGCACAATTTCACTTCATTCGTCAACGATCCACACACCACGTGCTGCCCAATAAATACTTTGCAGTGTATTTCATCCTCTTTCAAGGTAGACTTCTTTTAATTTTGCGGCATGCAACGCGCCTTACCCCAAAACCCAGGCTACGTGTAATTCCGTTAACACGACTTAGGTTTCCTTCTGTGCTGCTGCGTTCACTTACTGGCACTCACACACACATACGCTCATTCACACTCTCTTTAGGCCTATAACCTCCCTTACCGCGGCGAGCTCTATCCTCCTTACTATTGGAGGAGAAACCAAACACTCAACGCCCTTAACTGCGGAGAAAAACCTTTTTTTATTTTATAGAGCTCTATCCTCCTTTCGGTGGAGAAACCACCTTAACCCTCCTTAAAACATTGGCGGAGAAGCCAAACCTACCTCCTTAAATAAATCAAAAAGATTTAAAAACAAAAACAAAAACACTGGCGGAGAAGCCAGGCAGCTTGCGTCTACACGCACAGCTTGCGCACTCACGTAACTGCGTTTAACCGCACGGTCACGTAGCCGCTCTCTAAGGCCTTCTGTACTCACTGTTCGTGTTGTTTCCGTTCATGGGAAGAATCTCTGGATCCCGTCAATCGCCATCCATCCCGACCGGCCTGGTGACAAAGTTAAGCACCAGGGCTTTCGTCAGACGTCCCAGACGCTGGCTGCTAGCAGACTGCGGCGGCGTCATCTCCCTCTCCTCGGTGGATGCGATGCGTTGGGCTCCGGTTCCGAAGGACCAAATAAATGTTGGGTCTGTGTTTCCACAAGCCCCGCTGGTTTAGAGACTTATTCATCATGAAGAAAACAAGACAGTCAGCGATCGATCGGTTTATTTGCAAGGGAGGCCTCGTCGGTATCTCAGAAACGCACTTCGAATCTCATTACGAATGACCCCGACGACGGCCTCCTCTCGCTGCCTTTTATTGGGAAAAGAGTTCACACAAGACAGGGAGTGCAGAATTATTAGGCAAATGAGTATTTTGTCCACATCATCCTCTTCATGCATGTTGTCTTACTCCAAGCTGTATAGGCTCGAAAGCCTACTACCAATTAAGCATATTAGGTGATGTGCATCTCTGTAATGAGAAGGGGTGTGGTCTAATGACATCAACACCCTATATCAGGTGTGCATAATTATTAGGCAACGTCCTTTCCTTTGGCAAAATGGGTCAAAAGAAGGACTTGACAGGCTCAGAAAAGTCAAAAATAGTGAGATATCTTGCAGAGGGATGCAGCAGATACTGAAGGACCCGTCCCATCCTGGCAACAAACTGTTCCAACTTCTGCAATCTGGTAGAAGGTTCCGCATCTTCCGGGCAAGGACAGAGAGACTCAAGAGGAGCTTCTATCCCCAAGCCATCCGGGCCCTAAACACACACACCCGCCCTCTCACATCATCTATAATTGACTGAGACAGGACTCTCTTCCAGACACTAAACCAAGGCACAATGTACATTTCAATTCCTTTAATTTTAAATATGTTTATATTGTCTATCCTGTAAAATAGTCAGATGTCTATTCATATTAATGTACAGAATTCACCTGCTTGCTGCTACTACTGCACATTCACCCAGTGTATATACTATATGTGTATATATATATATATATATATATATATATATATATATATATATATATATAATGTTCTTCCTCTACACCCCCCCCCCAATTTTTGCACATGTCGAGGAGCGTGTCAGGCTACATTTCACTGTGTGTTATACTTGTATAACTATGCATGTGACAAATAAAGAACCTTGAACCCTTGAACCTTGAGCAGTCTCAAAATTGCAAAGCTTCTGAAGCGTGATCATCGAACAATCAAGCGTTTCATTCAAAATAGTCAACAGGGTCGCAAGAAGCGTGTGGAAAAACCAAGGCGCAAAATAACTGCCCATGAACTGAGAAAAGTCAAGCGTGCAGCTGCAGATGCCACTTGCCACCAGTTTGGCCATATTTCAGAGCTGCAACATCACTGGAGTGCCCAAAAGCACAAGGTGTGCAATACTCAGAGACATGGCCAAGGTAAGAAAGGCTGAAAGACGACCACCACTGAACAAGACACACGAGCTGAAACGTCAAGACTGGGCCAAGAAATATCTCAAGACTGGTTTTTCTAAGGTTTTATGGACTGATGAAATGAGAGTGAGTCTTGATGGGCCAGATGGATGGGCCCGTGGCTGGATTGGTAAAGGGCAGAGAGCTCCAGTCCCACTCAGACGCCAGCAAGGTGGAGGTGGAGTACTGGTTTGGGCTGGTATCATCAAAGATGAGCTTGTGGGGCCTTTTCGGGTTGAGGATGGAGTCAAGCTCAACTCCCAGTCCTACTGCCAGTTTCTGGAAGACACCTTCTTCAAGCAGTGGTACAGGAAGAAGTCTGCATCCTTCAAGAAAAACATGATTTTCATGCAGGACAATGCTCCATCACACGCGTCCAAGTACTCCACAGCGTGGCTGGCAAGAAAGGGTATAAAAGAAGAAAAACTAATGACATGGCCTCCTTGTTCACCTGATCTGAACCCCATTGAGAACCTGTGGTCCATCATCAAATGTGAGATTTACAAGGAGGGAAAACAGTACACCTCTCTGAACAGTGTCTGGGAGGCTGTGGTTGCTGCTGCACGCAATGTTGATGGTGAACAGATCAAAACACTGACAGAATCCATGGATGGCAGGCTTTTGAGTGTCCTTGCAAAGAAAGGTGGCTATATTGGTCGCTGATTTGTTTTTGTTTTGTTTTTGAATGTCAGAAATGTATATTTGTGAATGTGGAGATGTTATATTGGTTTCACTGGTAAAAATAAATAATTGAAATGGGTATATATATGTTTTTTGTTAAGTTGCCTAATAATTATGCACAGTAATAGTCACCTGCACACACAGATATCCCCCTAAAATAGCTCAAACTAAAAACAAACTAAAAACTACTTCCAAGAACATTCAGCTTTGATATTAATGAGTTTTTTGGGTTCATTGAGAACATGGTTGTTGTTCAATAATAAAATTATTCCTCAAAAATACAACTTGCCTAATAATTCTGCACTCCCTGTACACAACACAGCAAAGCAACGCCCACATGGTTCTAAGACAAGGCACTGTATGTATATGTGTGTGTGTGTGTGTGTGTTCCTATTCACAACTGTTTCTACAACATCCTGGTCATAAAGAGGGTAGTCTCCCCCACACCCAATGTATGGTTCACCATGGATAACACAGTGAAGCCATACAAAGGGCAGGAAGCTTACCAAACTTCAAACAGAATCTTCACAAGGGATGTGTAATAATCCTCCCCCAGCACAGAGTGGCTGGAGAGGTGGTCAGGGACAAAGGCATGTCTTGATCCTATAGATTGAACTAAGACCTTACAAATTTAAGAAGCATAATGACAAACATTCAACAATTGGACTTAACATCAATCTTCTGCCTAGTCAAGAACAGCTTTAAAGACAAAATCTTTCATTTGTATGCAGCATATAGCACTTGATGAGTTTACAACAAGCAAACTTTTAAATCAAATCACTTTTATTGTCACATCACATGTGCAGGCACATTGGCACAGCACATGCGAGTGAAATTCTTGTGTGCGAGCCCCACAAGCAACAGAGATGTGCAAACACAACAACACAAACGAGCAAAATACAAGAATGGCCAACCTGAAACTAATAAATATATGTACAATATATAATAGTGTATGCATTTCTGGATGTGTATACTAAATATTTTCCTACGTGTGTGTGTGTGTGTGTGTGTGTGTGTGTGTGTGTGTGTGTGTATACACATTTTTACAAATTAAATAGTAAAAAAAATTAAATAAATAAAAAAAAAATAATAATAATAATAATAACAATAATAATAATAATAATAATAAAATATATAAAATATACAGAGTTGAATATGTGCAAAACAAGTGGCATTTATATACAGTGTGGAGTGCATAATGTTGAAGTTCCAGTAGTGAAGCTGAGGTGTCTATGACGTGTTCAGCAGTCTGATGGCCTGGTGGAAGAAGCTGTCTCTCAGTCTGCTGGTACGGGACCGGATGCTGCAGAACCTCCTTTCTGATGGAAGCAGTCTGAACAGTTGATGGCTGGGGTGACTGGAGTCCTTGATGATCCTCCCCGCTTTCCTCAGGCAGCGCTTCCTGTAGATGTCTTGGAGGGAGGGAAGCTCACCTCCAATTATCCGTTCAGAGCACCGCACTACTCGCTGGAGAGCTTTGCAGTTGTAGGCGGTGCTGTTGCCATACCAGGTGGTGATGCATCCAGTGAGGATGCTCTCAATGGCACAGTGATAGAAGGTCCTGAGGATGCGGGGGCTCATGCAGAATCTTTTCAGTCTCCTGAGAAAGAAGAGGCGCTGCTGCGCCTTCTTCATTGTTTTGTTTGTGTGTACTGACCACGTAAGATCCTCAGCCAGATGTACACCAAGGAACCGGAAGCTGCTCACTCTCTCCACAGCAGCGCCGTTGATGGTGATGGGGGTGTGTACTTCTCTGCACCTCCGGAAGTCCACTATCAACTCCTTTGTCTTTGCGACATTGAGGGTAAGATGGTTGTCTTGACACCAGTGGGACAGGGCGCTGACCTCCTCCCTGTAAGCTGTCTCATCACCGTTGGTGATAAGACCCACCACTGTAGTGTTGTCCGCAAACTTCACAATGATGTTGGAGCTGTTAGTGGCTGTGCAGTCGTAGGTGTAGAGTGAGTACAGGAGAGGGCTCAGTACACACCCCTGTGGAGCACCAGTGTTCAGTGTGTTGGGGGATGAGGTGATGCTGCCCAGTCTGACCACCTGGCGTCTGTCAGACAGGAAGCTAAGGATCCAGCTGCAGAGGGAGCTGCTCAGTCCTAGATCCTGCAGTTTCCTGTCCAGCTTCGAGGGAACGATGGTATTGAATGCTGAGCTGTAATCTACAAACAGCATCCTCACATACGTGTCTCTCTTCTCCAGGTGTGACAGGGCAGTGTGTAGTGTCAGGGCTATGGCATCATCAGTGGACCTGTTGTGGCGGTATGCAAACTGTAGAGGGTCCAGTGAGTCGGGTAGTGCAGAGCAGATGAAGTCCCTGACCAGCTTCTCGAAGCATTTGCTTACGATGGGGGTCAGGGCTACAGGTCGCCAGTCGTTCAATGAGGAGATGGTGGAGGATTTGGGTACAGGGACGATGGTGGCCATTTTGAAGCAGGCTGGGACTACAGACAGAGAGAGGGAAAGGTTGAAGATGTGCGTGAACACTCCAGCCAGCTGAGCCGCGCATGACTTGAGGACGTGGCCGGGAATCCCGTCCGGACCAGTAGCTTTGCGTGCGTTCACCTTCCTGAAGCACCTCCGCACATCCTCCTCAGACACAGTGTGCGCCCTGACGTCATCCGCGGTGCGCACACTGTCCGGTCTCATGGTGTTCGCTGCGTCGAATCTAGCATAGAATACGTTTAGATCCTCACACAGAGAGGCCGTGGTCTGCGGTGTGCTTGTTTTCCCTCTAAAGTCTGTGATCGTGTTTAGTCCCTGCCACATACTCCGAGGGTTGTCAAACTGTTGCTCCACCCTGTCCCTGTACTCACGTTTGGCTGCTTTGATCGTCTTCCGGAGTTGGTAATGTGCGTGTTTGTAGTCCGATGTGTTCGCGGAGGCAAAGGCGGTGTTCCGTGCCGCGCGAACATCTCCGTTAATCCAGGGTTTTTGATTTGGGAAGGAACAAGACATGAACAAGGACAGAACCCCTGAATTGGGAAAATGCAACAATGTGGAACCAACTGAAAGTTTGATTCCACATCTGTTTCAACTTACTGAAGAGCTTTGACCAGACATGAGCATGCATCTAAGTTTGTTTGATGCAACCAATGCAAATTACAACTTAGGGATTGGTCTTTGAAGGTTGTAAGAAAGCATCTAACAGATTTAAAAACAGAAAAACATTCCAGATTGTGTTCACTTTAACTGTTGATCTCAACAAAGACAAACTGAAGAGTCCAAATCAGGCTTAGCAAAGGTTAGTTTATGTAACAGACCCCTGGACAGAAAGCATCTGAAAAAAAACTAGACTTCTAACGTGGCCTAATCTAATCTTGAATAATAATTCAAGATTATTTTTTCTCAATCACCAGTTTTGAACCTTGGTTACATGATTCTGTTGTACTGTATTGTGTTGATTTTATAATGGGTTTTTTGTTTTTCTCTAATTAGGTTGGTGGGTCAGTACAAGGGAACCGCTTTTACTTTTCTATTCTATACGAGGAAGGAGATGAAAATGAAGGTGGCTGCCTATACAGGAAGTCTGGTGGAAAATTCCACCGTCTTCCTGGTTACCCACAATGCCATTTGGCCAGTGGAGTGGTCAACTTCTTCCTGGCTCGTACAGATGCCATGCAGAGGGTGAGATTTGACCCCAAGCTCCAGCGAGTAGCGCATTCAGGTAAGTCCAGACCTCAAAAGGGGTTTAGATTGAAAATGGCACTAAGATGATATTTTCTTAAATGGGAAATGTCTGTTTCTGACTCTAGAGTTCTTCATGGATGGCCTGGGCTCTTTGATGGTTGCCTCATGTGGTGATGTGATAATTGACCATCAACCCAAAACACAGGAAAACCGTAATCCTACCTACAACAAATTCAGACACCCTGAAAGAAGTGAAGGCAAATTCAAACTGCAGCTTCACTTTTTCAAAAACCACCTTAAGTGCATTAGATATGGATAGAAGACCATAAACGCACATAAGGGTCACTTATTGTCATTACATATTGCACTTAATCTGAACATTTTCGTCTCTTTCATTTTAATTGTTTAGCCATTACTCCAGGAATGACAGAGCTTGGGATTCATGTGAATAAAGCTATTTTTTCTTTCTGTTGGGTTTTATTGTTCCTGATTTTATTTCTTTATGATTCTATAGGCAGTTTGATTTCTTATGCTATTGTTGATAGGGTTAGTGTCATAAGGTCATGTTTTTATTGTTAATCTAATATATCTAGTAATAACACAATAGTTTGAGTTCCTCTTATTGCCTTGTTTTTATGGAGTGCTGGATGCTGTTCTAGTTTAGAATACTTGATTTTTCATTCAGTTTCAGGTCCTACTTTGAATATGTTTATGTTTAGTTTCTTTGTTGTTTCCTTAACTGTTCTTCTCCCTCTCTTGTCTAGTGGTGCGAGGATTGATACTGAAATACTGATTCCTCCGATACCAAATAATGTGTCTATTTTAGTAGTTTGGGGAAAACTGGATTTTATCATTAACAGAAAAGCAGTAGAAAGTAACTATATTATTGTGATCATTGAAATGACTGGTAGGAACTACTTCCTCATCCGCCTGTTATAGTGGGATGCAAAATACAGCTGTATAAATGTCCTGTGTGCTTACTCAATCCGTTGATAATAATGGCTGATTGTAAGTGTAATGTAACAGCCAAGACACAGTTTGTGACAAGACCACAGTTTTTGACAAACACAAGTAAATCATAACAGAATAGACGTTTATGATGAGGAGAACTGAACAGGAGGAGAGAGGCTTAAATTTAGTACGGCAAGGTTGTATAAAGTGGATTTTATAGGCTAGCTATCATTAAAATATGCAGCCTACTTGTAGTAAAGCAGTCACTGTAGGCTTTAAAAATAACTCAGAATATTTCATATAATAGATAGATAGATAGATAGATAGATAGATAGATAGATAGATAGATAGTCTATGAAAATGGTTCTTAGCTTTATTGTTGTTTTCAATCAGTCATATTTGTTTTGAGTCATTGTTAATTGAATATTTTAAAGGTTTTGACATTGACTGGGTTTTTTCCCTCTTGTATGATAATTCTTCATAATTAAACAATAAGAACAAGTAGTGTGATGTCTTGTATTTATTGTTAAGGTATAATTTAAAATACAATAATGCTGATTTTGATTTTCCAAGCACATTAAATTCTTGTACAAAGTACTGATATCGAATCATTATTGTTGATACCAGCCTGAACTTTACTTGGTATGGGATTGGAAAGGAAAACAGAGATATTACTGTCACATTACTACTCTCATATTTAGTTATTTTATGTTTAATGTATCTCTCTTGTTTCTGTTGTTGGGTTGGGTTCCTGTGATATTTTAATAGATACTGGTACCTTTGCCACTTATTCTTTAATCACATAAGTCCATACTTACACGCCAATTATTATTATTATTTTTTTACTTAAAACATTTTTCTTGCAAAACTAAATAGTCAAAAAAATATCAAAACTGGTAGCCATATGGTTGGTCACCTTACAGCAATATGTAGTATATGAAGTATAATATGTAATATATGAAGTCTAAGTTACGGCAACTCAGAATTTAAAGCCCCAAAGACTATTTTTCCACATTCACACAAGGGCCATTATGCATGTGTGTATGGGTAATTCTTCAAAAATTATTGAAAAACAAGCGTTTTTAAGGTATTTAGATGAAGTTAAATCATTTCTTCTGTTCAATATCAATACCTAAGAAATTTCAACTCACAGATTGTGCCAAAATGGACCAGATTGCAAAACGCCTGGCTGTGTATTCATAAACACCTCTGTGACTTTGCTCTTTTACTTCAGCAGTATCAGTCTTTGCACAGATAATGTTCATATGTTGATTCCTGGTTTTCTGGAGTTTATTGTCTATTGCAGTATCTTTAATCTTTAATTTAGGATGAGATGTTAAATTGTGTGTTGTGATGAAATGATTAAAAAATACTCAGTAAAGCTAAAGATCACTCTTCTTCATCCACACAAACTTAAAAATGTGTTTGTCCGTACTGACAACATATAACCTTCCTTCCTCCTCCACAAACAATTCCCAGCTCTGGCCTTGCCTGTGGCTGATAAATTAATTAATTCAATTAAGTAAATAAAAAAAAATTATATTAAGTATCCTTGTGTATCTATAAGTGGGTGTGCAAAACACCCAAGATATCTTACCATGTGTACTTGGTTTGTAGAGTATTTTTAGGCTTGTGAAAATTTGTATTTTAGTGGAGAATTTTTCACAAGTGGGAAGCAGTTGCCTAGTTGAACAAAGTCCAAATGAGTCAAATTTATTTTAATTTATTTAGTAAATAAAGCTCTGTAATTTAAACAGGGTGATAAACACTGTACTGAGAGGAATAGGAAGCTGCAATTTATAGAGCACAGCAATTACATTATTGTCAGTGCTTGTAGATATTACTATGGAAACAGGGATAAGGTTACTATATCTGAGCAAAGACTGACCACTTACACTAATACAAAATATTACGTTTTGTAAACCACACATTACTCTCCAGACTTTCATATATACTGGGCACAATTTGAACCATAAATTTCACATTTTGAATTGATTGCTCCACAAGACCTGTTTCTGCTGATTTTCAGTCCAGTTCTTGTGTAATTGGCATATCTCAGTCTTTCTTTTCACATTCTGCTTTTCTACAAAATTGATTCTTGACAGCCACTGAGAGCATTTCTGATGTGGCTTTCTTCCTATTTCATAAGGAAATGAATTTCAGATTTTTCCCCCTAAAGTACTTGCAGAAGAAGATCATATCAAGATAGCCCTGAGAATATGTTGTTATCCGATCTGGACATTAGTCAACACAGAGAAGACACCTAAGGAAAGTTTCAGGCGATTCAGGAAAGTGAAAACTCTTAGTGATCCTTTATTTTCAGAGTAATATTAACAGTAATATTACAGTTATTTCCAGTTGTTTACACACAATTACTTGTACTTCAGACACAGTGACTACCACATGTAATTGATGCACCACCCCCCTAAACCAATTCTGCTAAACTACAAGTATAATTCCTGCTTTACACTCAAATTGCAGTTTTAAAACACACTTTTTTCAAAACACTACACATAATTCTCTGCATTTGGAACTCTTTTCATGAAGAAAATCTCTTGTTTTCACAAGAAACACACTGTCATTCAAAATTGTAAACTCAGTTGCCCTACTTTGCATACTAACTCATCACATAGGTAAACACCTTTCACACATAATTGCAATGAAAAAATCAGAGCTTTATAAAAGGGCAACAGGTGAGTTCTTCTGTTTTGGTGCAATGGATGCCAACATTGGAAACAGAGGCAGAGCCAGAGGAGTGAGAGTAAGAGGAGGAGGAGGACGATGAGGATGATGAAGACTGGTTCACGGTCCACCAACACTTTTTAGTTTTTTCTCGATTCGCCATGCTAGGCGATATTTGCCCTGCTGATCAGCCAGTGAAAATATTGCTTGTGATGTGGATGAGGTGTTGATAGTGTAACCCATGTGAAATACAGGGCTGCAAAATCCCTTTTTGTAATCTAAGGCTATAGCCTGTTATTGTCACAAGGGGGCGCTGTGATGCAGTCTTGTGTTCTGACGACCTTGCGTCTAGTGCGCAGGAAGTATTACCTGTCTCTTCCTGTGAGATCTTCCCTCTGACGGCGGTCAAGTACGTGTCGGAGCGCATGGAAAAAGTATCTTGGTCCCGAACTCTGACCACAAAGGGAATAACGTCTGTCAAGTTATTTGTGTCTGAAAATCCCGATTGGTTTTTTTGAACTACTAGAAGAATTCTGGAGAACCACTGACGGCGAGAACAGCCCAAATGAGATCCTGGATGATCGTGAAATGGTGTGGCCAGCCATGCGATCGGATTGTGGGATTTGCCTGAGAAACTGATTCAAGCAACCCTGGATTACAGATAAGCCCTATGCACTACTTTTCCTACCCGGATAATAGGGTTTGCACACTGACAATTCCCCTACAGTACACCTGTTTGGGTTTTCAACGACTTTAAAGGACAATTCAGACTGGACAATTCAAACTTCACAACAGGAACACTTTAATCTGTTTCATTCATTCCCAAGAGCTCTGATACTGTTCAGTATAAATCTTCCATTTAAGTGTCTTTATTTTGTTTTGTTTTACATGTATTCACCTTTAAAATGCACTATTAGTGTGCAATTTGGGTTATTGTGTTGTATATGTGTATAAATGGTACTGAGGCAATAAAGGTCCCAGTTATTCACTTCCAAGCCAACTCCTTTTGTGAGTCTCCAAAACAAAACCTCCTCCTGAACCTAGAAAGATGTCTAGGGTCTCTATTTAAAGTGAGTGTGTACTGGTGCTGAGTAGAGGCGCTACACAAAACGTGGCGAGCCAGCCAGGAGGTTTAATTCCTTTTATTTTTGGAAGTTGAGCAACTGGTGCTTTCATGCCTTTTGGGTCAAATCATTACAATTGTCCATGACATTCTGGGTTGGAGTAATAAGACAACATGGATGTAATCCAAAGTGAAGGTGTCAAAGTACCTAACTCTGTCCTAGTAGGAGGGTTAACAGGCGATGAGGTTGACAATGAGGTTGTTGATTACTTAGGGCAGTTTGGTTCTATTGGAAGAGTAATCAAAGTAACTAGCACAGAGGCACAGTTTAAAAACACAGCCATTGTGGAGTTCCAATCAGGTGAACCAGTCCAGTTCCTTAAGGATAGCTTGCCTTGCAAAAGACAAAGCCGTAACCCAAGTGTTGTCCATCATATCCAGCTTCTGTCTGCGCTGTATGCTGCAGACAGGGGTTCATGTTTAACCCATTCTTACCTAACTGAACTGAAAGGGCTTGCTAAACTGAGTGGTGCAGATTTTGAGAAGGTTTTACTAGATGAGCTGGCCAGAATGAAGAAGTCCACTGAGAGTAATCCCGCAGTTGGACCAAATGTAACAGTGCCTAATCAGAATCTGCAGCTCACTAGTGACACAGACCAAGATGAACCAGCCATCATAGAGCATCAAAGTCCTCTTAAACTGGGGAGTGATTTAACCCACTTACCTGAGCATGACTCTCACTCATCCTCTCCAAGTGTAGAAGTGACTCCCTCGCACAGAAAACCCACTATCTACTTACCACCTGAACAGCTCACTACACCTGAAGTACAGAGAGTAGTAGTTGAGCATGTCATTAAGAACAATGAAATGCCTTCTCAAGGTCATGCAAAGCTCAGGCCCTTCTCGGGGAAAACCCCTTGCTCTACTTTCGAAGCTGATTATGATGCGTGGCGCAACAATGTTGAATTCCACCTCATAGATTGTACCATATCTGACAAACATATGGTAAGGAAAATAGTTGAGAGTCTTCTTCCACCAGCTGCTAACATTGTAAAGCACCTTGGTCCTAACGCTTCTCCCCATGACTATCTCAGCCTTCTTGACTCCGCGTATGGTACTGTTGATGATGGGGATGAGCTTTTTGCCAAATTCCTGAGCACAAACCAGAACTCAGGTGAAAAGCCTTCTGCCTATTTACAGCGGTTGCAGATAACCCTGAGTAAAGTCATTAAAAGAGGTGGCATCACTACAAATGATTCAGATCGCCAACTGCTTAAACAGTTTTGTAGAGGTTGCTGGAATAACAGCTTGATCACAACCTTGCAGCTTGAGCAGAAGAAGGACAAGCCACCTTCATTTCCAGAGTTGCTCCTCATGCTACGTACTGAGGAGGACCGGCAAGCGGCAAAGTCCAGCCGAATGAAACAGCACTTAGGCATTTCTAAGCCTAAGGCACATTTGAACTCCCTTGAAGTAGGAGAGTATGTCACTGATGATACAGACGTATCAGCTGTTAATGATAGGCTAGTGCCTTTTGATGCACATAAGTTAGAAAGGAAACTTGCAAAGCTACAAGCCCAAGTGGCTTCACTGAAAGCATCAGCTATTGACAGTTCAAGCCAGAACTCTGACAAGCCAAATAAGAAAACCAAACCTAAGTTCAAGATTCTTCCTAAAGAGAAATCTGACCCAAGCGAGACTAAGCTCACTAAGAAGCCACGCCCATGGTACTGCTTCAGGTGCGGCGAGGATGGTCATATTGCTCCCTCTTGCAGCAATGAACCAAACCCTGAACTAGTTGAAATGAAACGTAAGGAGTTCAACCAAAAACTACAAGTCTGGGAGGAACAGAATATGTCAGCTTTAAACTAAAATCAGTTTCTGGGGAGGGACTACCAGGAACTGAAAGTAATCATGAACGTCCCAAACTGGAACCTCAGAGTAAAGCATCTTCTCTCTCTCGTGCAGCACGACCCCAGATTAGGTTACCCAAGGGACTTGTAGGACAGAAATGTACAGCAAATGTTACCGTGTCGGGAGTCAATTGCAGTTGTCTCCTTGACACTGGGTCTCAAGTGACCACAGTGTCTGCTTCATTTTACAACACCAATCTTTCAGAATATCCCATTCAGCCTATCAGTGGCCTGGATGTTGAGGCTGCTAGTGGCCAAAATGTTCCTTACTTGGGATACATACCCATCAGCCTTAAGTTTCCAAAAAGCTTTATTGAAACTGAGCCTGAGGTTTCTAGCCTTGCTTTAGTAGTACCTGACTTACGCTCTAACTGTGACTTGCCTGTGCTGATTGGGACAAATGCACTTGATGTTCTGTACGACGAATATTGTCAAGGTAAAGATCCCAATGATTTGTCGTCGGTCTATGGCTACAGGCAAATCCTCCGTACACTCAAGGTCAGGAGAGAGATAAACCTAGCCGGAAACGATGGCTTTGTAACTCTTAAGGGCAAGGTGCAACACGTAGTACCAGCTCAAGGGAGGGTTCTCCTTGAAGGCTGTGTCAGATCCAACAGTGCTGGTGAATGTGCCATTGTTGAACAGCCAACGACCTCCATCTTACCAGGGGGAATTTTTGTGGAGTGCTGTCTTGTCACTTTGCCCAAGAAGCATCCTCATAGGTTACCTATATGGGTGAGAAATGAAACTGAGCATGACGTGACACTGCCTTCTAGATGTGTCATTGCAGAGCTCCATAGTCCTGCAAAGATATATGACGAATCACCCATTTCAACCAAAAACGATGACACTGTGAAATGTTATAATGTTACTGCACAGCCAGTTGATGAACCTGCTCACCCAGATTTGACATTTGACTTTGGCAATTCTCCCCTCCCGCAGGAGTGGAAAGAGAGGGTTACCCAGCGTCTAAGTGCCTATGCTGATGTTTTTGCCCAGCATGATTTGGATCTTGGACATGTATCTAAAGTCAAACATCACATAAACTTAAAGGACGAAGCACCCTTTAAGCAAAAGTCCAGGCCAATCCACCCAAATGATTATGAAGCTGTGAGGAAGCACTTGCAAGCACTCCTTGATGCAGGAGTAATCCGTGAATCAGAGTCCCCTTATGCTTCACCGATTGTGGTGGTTAAAAAGAAGAATGGAGAGGTCCGTCTTTGTATTGATTATCGTAAGCTCAATGCGTTAACAATACGAGATGCGTACGCACTTCCAAACCTTGAAGAGGCTTTCTCAGCCCTTGCTGGATCCAAATGGTTTTCAGTAATGGATCTCAAGTCTGGTTATTACCAGATTGAGATGGAGGAATGTGATAAGCCCAAGACAGCTTTTGTGTGCCCTTTGGGATTTTACGAGTTTAACCGTATGCCCCAGGGGATCACCAACGCTCCCAGCACCTTCCAGCGCTTAATGGAACGGTGTATGGGCAGCCTCAATCTGAAAGAAGTTCTGGTGTTCATAGATGACATCATCGTGTTCTCCAGCACTTTGGAGGAACATGAAACCAGGCTTCTACGTGTCCTTCAGCAACTGAGAGAATATGGGTTGAAACTTTCTCCCAAAAAGTGCTCCTTCTTCCAAAGTTCTGTGCGATACCTAGGACACATGTTGTCTACCAAAGGTGTAGAGACCGATCCTGAGAAGGTCAGAGCTCTCAAAACCTGGCCAAGACCCCAGACGCTCAGTGACCTCAAGTCTTTCCTAGGCTTTGCAGGGTACTATCGACGGTTTGTGAAGGACTATTCAAAAATTGTCAAACCCCTGAATGATCTTACCAAAGGCTACCCACCATACAGGAAGGGCAGAAAGGTGACACCCGGTCCTAGCGGATACTTGAACCCTAAAGAGCCTCTTTCCAGCCGTTGGACACCTGCTTGTCAGGAAGCTTTTGAGGTAATCATAGAGAAACTGACATCAGCTCCAGTGCTTGGATATGCTAACCCAAAATTACCATACGTCCTCCATACTGATGCGAGCACCTCTGGGTTAGGGGCAGCCTTGTATCAAGAACAGGATGGTGAAGTGAGGGTTATTGCCTACGCAAGTAGAGGACTTTCACCCAGTGAAAAGCGGTATCCAGCTCATAAACTGGAATTTCTTGCATTAAAGTGGTCCATTGTAGAGAAGTTCCAAGATTATCTCTACGGGAACACATTCACGGTTTTAACGGACAACAACCCATTGACCTATGTTTTGAAGTCAGCCAAGCTTGATGCTGCCAGCTATCGCTGGTTGGCCGCTCTCTCCACCTTCGACTTTAATATTAAGTATCGTGCTGGTAAGAGCAATCAAGATGCGGATGGCCTCTCTAGGCGGCCACATGATACTGTGGATGATGACTATGCTTCTCTTGAAGAAAAAGAGCGAATGAAACAATTCGCTTCCCATCATCTCTCTTCATCTCCCAACAGACAAGATGTGACAGCTGACACATTCAGTGTCTTGTGCCACCGTCATCTCTTAGGTGAATCTGACAATAGCCTACCTTCTATCACTTTGGTAGAGTCCCTTGCTCTACATACCGATGCGGTGCCAGACGTCTACGCAGATGATGGAACATTAGGTTGTTCTGTCATACCTACCTATAGTGAGGTAGAACTCCAACAACATCAGAGGTCTGACCCAATTATTGGGTATGTGGTCAACATGTTAGAAAATGGAGGTGAAGCAAATTCCAATCCTAACTCTGCATCCTTAGAGCTTAAACTAATGCTCAAAGAGTGGAAACGTTTGGAACTGAAAAATGGTCTCCTCTACAGAACCCGCAAATCAGGTGAAGATGTCACCTTTCAGCTTGTCGTTCCTGAGTCTTTAAGGTCCACCATTCTCACTTGCCTTCATGACGACATGGGGCATATGGGTTTGGAAAGAACCCTCGACTTGGTTAGGTCAAGATTTTATTGGCCTAAAATGGCAACTGATGTAGAGAGAAAGATTAAGTCTTGCGGACGTTGTGTTAGAAGGAAGACCCTTCCTGAAAGAGCAGCACCTCTTGTGAGTATCCAAACAACCCGTTCCATGGAACTGGTATGCATGGACTATTTATCCTTGGAGCCTGACAGTCACAACACCAAAGACATTCTGGTCATAACTGATCATTTCACCAAATACGCTGTTGCTATGCCAACAAAAGACCAAAAGGCTACAACAGTTGCGAAGTGTCTTTGGGAGCAGTTTCTGGTGCATTATGGTTTTCCTGAGCGCCTGCTTAGTGATCAGGGCAGGGATTTTGAGTCCCAACTCATTAAAGAGCTCTGTGCCCTAGCTGGTATCACGAAGGTGCGCACCAGTCCTTATCATCCACGGGGAAACCCAGTTGAACGGTTCAACCGAACTCTTCTTGGCATGTTAGGAACTCTACAAGACAAAGAGAAAACTCATTGGCGCGATTATGTGAAACCACTAACTCATGCCTATAATTGCACCAAGAACGAAACCACTGGGTTTAGCCCATACGAGTTAATGTTTGGTCGCCAGCCGAGGCTTCCCGTGGATATTGCATTCTGCCTGCCAGTTAAAGATGGCTCTCCTACATCTCACTCTCAGTATGTGAGAGCTCTGAAGGCTCGCCTTCAAGAGAGCTATCAGATCGCTGCCAAAAACTCTCAGAAGGTTGCTGAACGGAATAAACGCCGTTTTGACAAAACTGTCAGGGAGTCAACTTTGGAGAAAGGTGATCAAGTGCTAGTGCGGAACCTGCGACTTCGGAATAAACACAAACTTGCAGATAAGTGGGAGTCAACCATGTACAGAGTGGTGGAAAAGATGGTAGACCTACCTGTGTATGTTGTACAGCCTATGAATGGAGATGGTCCTATTCGAACTCTTCACAGGGATCTCTTACTCCCTTGTGGTGACTTATCTGAAGCTGAGGAAGTTGACCAGGTCAAGCCAAAGAGTTGCAGGCCAAGAACGAGGCGCAGTCAGCCTCTGTTACTGGAGGAGCAATCAGAATCTGAAGATGACTCACCTGTCTATCCTAGGCAGTCTTCTGTCATTCCTGGAAAGTTGGTTCAGGTGTTTGAAATCCCGAAGAGACGACAGCAAACAGGAAAAACAGTACCGGAGGGTAGTTGTATACCAGCTATGCCAGCAGACTGTGTAAACCCTCAGCCTCAGGATGAGCCTTGCAGAGGCAGCTCCCCTTTGCTGCCTGCAGAGCCTGTAGGGGTGCCTCCTGAAGTAGCTGAAGGAGAGGAGCCAGATGTTGTGGCTGAGCAACACCCTACTGAAGACGATGTAACTTTACCAACTATGACTAATCAAAAATCAGCTGTGGCCGAAGACAGCATTGATGTACCGTCCATTGATGTAGAGGCTCCTATAGCTATGGAAACCATTGATCTGAACCCACAAACCCCTGAGGTAGCTCTGGAGCATAAGGAAACTGTTGACAGTGGAGAAAAAAATGACCATGTTCGTAAGTCAGAAAGGACACGTCGACCACCAGGGCGCTTCCATTATCCTGAGTTGGGAAATCCCTTAATTTCTTTTGCGCAGAGCCTCATAGAGAGCTTTAACCAAGCACTTTACACAATAGGTGACTATGAGAGTTCATCTGTAGACCACAGCGTGACGCATGAAGGGGCTCATGCTGGGTCAAAGGGGGAGGGTGTAACCCATGTGAAATACAGGGCTGCAAAATCCCTTTTTGTAATCTAAGGCTATAGCCTGTTATTGTCACAAGGGGGCGCTGTGATGCAGTCTTGTGTTCTGACGACCTTGCGTCTAGTGCGCAGGAAGTATTACCTGTCTCTTCCTGTGAGATCTTCCCTCTGACGGCGGTCAAGTACGTGTCGGAGCGCATGGAAAAAGTATCTTGGTCCCGAACTCTGACCACAAAGGGAATAACGTCTGTCAAGTTATTTGTGTCTGAAAATCCCGATTGGTTTTTTTGAACTACTAGAAGAATTCTGGAGAACCACTGACGGCGAGAACAGCCCAAATGAGATCCTGGATGATCGTGAAATGGTGTGGCCAGCCATGCGATCGGATTGTGGGATTTGCCTGAGAAACTGATTCAAGCAACCCTGGATTACAGATAAGCCCTATGCACTACTTTTCCTACCCGGATAATAGGGTTTGCACACTGACAATTCCCCTACAGTACACCTGTTTGGGTTTTCAACGACTTTAAAGGACAATTCAGACTGGACAATTCAAACTTCACAACAGGAACACTTTAATCTGTTTCATTCATTCCCAAGAGCTCTGATACTGTTCAGTATAAATCTTCCATTTAAGTGTCTTTATTTTGTTTTGTTTTACATGTATTCACCTTTAAAATGCACTATTAGTGTGCAATTTGGGTTATTGTGTTGTATATGTGTATAAATGGTACTGAGGCAATAAAGGTCCCAGTTATTCACTTCCAAGCCAACTCCTTTTGTGAGTCTCCAAAACAAAACCTCCTCCTGAACCTAGAAAGATGTCTAGGGTCTCTATTTAAAGTGAGTGTGTACTGGTGCTGAGTAGAGGCGCTACAATAGGTTTGTAGCTTGAACCCATCCGCTGGAACGTTGAAGGCAATATAATTACACTGCAAAGCAAGACACAAGTAGGCAAAGTTCTTCATGTTACTCGTGCACGGGAGAGAACCGGACAGGCGCCGTTCCTTCGCTTGACCCCAGTTGCTCTCGTCCGTCCTCCCGTACCACTGTTCTTTTATTGAGGTTACATGAATATGCTATAGGTTCATTAACATATGACGTCTACATACAAACAAAGAGTACCTTGCCTGTGTGTGTGTGTGTGTGTGTGTGTGTGTGTGTGTGTGTGTGTGTGTGTGTGTGTGTGTGTGTGTGTGTGTGTGTGGGTACTGCTGATCAAAGGGTCATAAAAGCACACAAGCAAACATCCTTGGTCAGGAAGAGGGTAGATCCCCCCTCATCCTAGATAACACCGTGAGGAAGTCCAGCAGTTCATTTATACACAAAAAGCACTTAGACTAGAACAGACGTAACTACGTTAATCCTACCATAAAACAATTAAACAAGGTACGAACTTTCCCATGCTCCCAGGATGTAGGTGTGCATTCTAGTGCGGAATACACACCAAGCCTCTGTAGCCTGTTAAAGATCACCCAACTTATCACTACACAATTAATTATACACCTCTAAACATCCATGGTTAAATATTTGTAAGCATAAATGACAATCAACAATACAAACTCTAACAGGTGTTGTGGCCAAATAGAAACAGAAGAAACGATGCAGCATAATTGTTTTGGTTTTGTTTTGTTTTGTTTTACTGTATTCAGTAAATTCTTCTGTTGTTTGGACTTTCCAGACCAGCAGGTTTAGGGAAGTCGTTTATGGGGTCACACTCTGACACACACACGCACACACACACACACACACACACCTCCAAATTCCAATGTAAGGAACAAACATGCCGGGTAAAAGCTATCGGGGCCTACGCTATCTTCAGCTGCACCAGCTACAGGGGCCTGGCTAGCTATGAGTGAATGAAGGGTGCGAAGCCGAGTCTCCAATTCAGTAATCCTGGCCTCCAGAGCTGCAAATATGCTACATTTGTTACAGATATCATTACTGCTAAAGGAGGCCGAGGAGTAACTAAACATCTGACGCAATGAGCAGGAAAGTGCAGGAGGGACAGGTGAAGAGGCCATGCTGCTAGCAAGTCGGCTACGAGCTAAGCTAAGCTAGCGATACAGTAAAGACACAGTGAGTGAATACTTTGGCTATAATTTAGAAGTGAGTACACAGAGTGTGGTTCGGATGAAGCACGTGTAGATTATACTATAAAAAAGGAGGTATCTAAAAGTTTTTAATTAAATTGCTAAGCAGATAAGCTACTCAAAAACACCACTGTGTGTTGAGCAGGAACAGGAAGTGATACTCTACCGCAGAGAGAGCGAACACCAAGTGACCAGTCAGATGTCAAAAAGAAATGACAGTCAGATAGTGTTGCAGTAGCATGCAAAGTAACTAATGTGGAATGTATCCTAGTGCCTTTAGTTTTTTGCATATTTGTCAGCACTTGATTTAAGCTGAAAGTCTGCATTCCAATTACGTTTGGATTGTTTGATTTAAAATCTGCTGTGGTGATGTAGCAAGGCAAAAGTACAAAAACTGTCTTGATCCAAATAGTTATGGATGTAACTTTAGCACCCACCACCTCACCTGCCTCTGAATGTGTACTTTAGTCTGCTTTTTCTTCCAATGGCAGACAGAAGCACTTAATCAGAAAATTAGGCTAAAGTTCTGGAAATTCACTGTTAAAAAAAAAAGTAATAAAAAATAAAAATGACAAATATATATGAATAACCTAAATGTGTATATACCAAAGGAGAAAACTAGCTTCACAAAATAAACATAGGTGCCATTTTGTAGTTGGCTAAACTTAGACAGCAAAACAAATGTTTTGTCAAGAGTATAGCAAAATAAAACTTTATGGTTTACATGGTTTACAGACCTCACAAAAGTGGTTCTGGAAGAATGGTCAAAGATTCCCACAAACACACCCGTAAACCTTGTGGAAAGCCATCCCAGAAGTATCCAACCTTTTATAGCTACAAAGGGTTGGCTATCATATTAAACTCTGTGGATTACGAATGAGATGTCACTCAAGTTCATATGTGTGTGAAGGCAGTGTATGTTCATTTCAGTTGTTTCCTTGGGCATCTTTCTACTTTGAGGACGTTTAGGAAAACTGGTGATGTTTATGGTCATATTATCACATTAATAAAGAAATGACAAAAATCTCAATGGCTTCATTAACATTTTTTGTTACTGTGTTTTCTAGCAGGTTCTGGGTATCACATTTAAAGTAAACATGTTAAGCATGTTTACTTTAAATGTTGTTACATTTTCAAGTATAGGGTTATCAGTGATTTCAGTATTATTTCAATTTTATATGTGGTCCCAACATTTTTTTGGATAGCCGGTCATAAATATATTTAAATCTTTAAGTATCCATAAGCATCCATAAGTGACTGAGCCAGGACTCTCTTCCAGACACTCTAACAACCACCGGCACAATGTACATTTCAGATTTTTTAATTTAAAAAATTTGAGATTGTCTGTTTTATTTAATTCATTTAATGTACAGAATTCACCCACTTGCTCCACACAATGCCACTTACTGCACATAAAGTCCCCCATGTATATATTCACATAATGTATATAATGTACTTCTCTCCCCTTTTGCACAGTCGAGGAGGGTTTCAGGATACATTTCACTGCGTATGGTACTTGTATAACTATGCATGTGACAAATAAAGAATCTTGAATCTCTCTTGAAGTGTGACGCACATACTGATTCCTGGAATTTAAGATCCATTTGGTAAATTCAAATATGTTGAATAGTGAATGTGTGGACTATATACTTAAGATAAAGTTTTATTGTAGGTGCAGCTAAACATCTGCTAATATTATAATCTGTACCTGTAAAAGGTAAATATGTCCATGGTTGGAAATGTATTCATTTAAGCACCTGATGGGTGTGGACTGTGTAAACTGACTGAATTACCAGAGGACTGTCGGTCATCAGTATGAAATCATGCTAACTGTAATGTACACATTGAGTGTTTGCCTAGAAAAGCAGAGGAAATGTTGATTCTTTTATATTTTTCTCTTAAGTTCAATGTGCAAGTAGATGTGTTTAAAATAAATCTGCTTTTTTTCAGAAATCCGCAATAACAATCTGCTCAGGACTGAAGATAATGTGGTTACTGAGGTTTATTGTGTCCTCTGTAGATGGTTCATTTCAGTCTCTCACTGTGTTCTTATCACAGGATGGAATAGAAAGTTTTCTTTTTATCAGATGCCACTTATATCTACTCATTTCAATTGCCTTAGCACAGGAAACATCTTCTGTGTTTCCTGTGTTATGACATTAAGGCTATTAGTAATTAGGTAATTAGGCCACCTTGGAATAACAGTTCTATTAAAACAACAAAAATAAATAAAAACACCTACAAAGTCCATATTAAGAAGAAGAAGAAGAAGAAGAAGAAGATTATCAGTCAGACCACTAATTTATCATACTGATATATTTCCCCCCCCCAGTTGGGTTCTTTTGTTCAACTCCTTTTCTTTTACTTTCACTCAGTAGTTAGAATGCAGTGGTTTGAGGGAATAACTGCACAACTCTAGAAATGAAACAGTCTCTCCATAATTATGTCTTGCCTTGTAAAGTCTTTAATTTGATATTTTCTATTTTTAGAAAATATCAAATTTTCTAAAAGTAGAGCCCATACAGGGGAGCAAGCATGCTGGAGAGGTTGGGCAAAAACTTCCCATAATAGTTCACTAAGCCCAAGAATGATCTTAGTTCAGCTACATTCTTTGGACTGGGGGCTTCCTTTACTGCCCTCACTTTGTCTTCCAGCGGGGACAGGCCCTGAGCTGAGATGCGATGACACAGGTATGTCACGCTAGGGGCTTGGAAAACACACTTACTGCACTTCAAATGCAACCCAGCTTCTGAGAGCTTCTTCAACACCTGCTCAAGGTTACGCAGATGCTCCTCTTCTGTTTTACTTGTAACTAAAATGTCATCCAAGTAAACAGCAACACCGGGAATCTTTTGCAGAAGATTGTCCATGGTGCGCTGAAAGATAGCCAGACTGGATGCAACGCCAAACACCAGGCGATTGTACTTGAACAGCTCCTTGTGTGTGTTTATTGTCACATATTTTTTTGATTCCTCATCCAGCAGCAACTGCTGGTATGCATGACTCATATCCAAATTTGTGAATGTCTGACCACCCGCCAGTGTGGCAAACAAGTCATCCACTTGAGGCAGAGGGTAGGTGTGGAGCTGAGAGGCTTTGTTTACTGTCAGTTTGTAATCACCACATATACACACCCCTCCGTCCTCCTTCAACACTGGTAGAATCAGGGCTGCCCAGTCTGAGAACTGTTGTAGTCTCTCAATTCTACTTCCAGCTTGGCCTTCATGGCGTATGGTACAGTGCGTGGTTTGAAAAAGCGTTGCCGGACAAAAGAGTCCACACACAGCTTCACAGTGGTGCCCTAGAGTGTGCCCAATTAATTCTTGAAAACATCTGCATGCTTTCCCAGCAATTTGTCTTGGCTTGCAGTTACATACCTGAATTCTCTCCAGTTCAGGCGGATTAGCCCCCTCCACTTTCACCACCAGTAGTGTTGCTGCAGTTTCTTGACCCTGATATGCTGCATGCACCTCTATACCACCAAGCGGGGGAATGCATTCACCCGTGTACTGTCTCAGGCTTATCTCAGTCGCTTGGAGAGCCGGCGCCCCACGGAAGCTGAGGCCACTGTGTCCACCTCCATTTGTAGCTCCTTCCCATTTACCTGGATAGTGGCATATGGGCTCTGCACAGCACTTATTTAAGCCAACCAGATTAAACATGTTGAAAACACACTCATCCTCCTCAGGCGCCATGCCCTGCAGGTGATGCATGTTTAGTTTAGGTTTTGTCTTCCATTCCTTCTTTGGTTTCTCCTTAGAGCTCCTGCATTTCTTGGCTAAGTGCCCCTTTTTCTTGAAGTTTTAGCAGGTACTGTCTTTGAAAACACAGTCCTTGGCAAAAATCTGCTCCCCCACACCGGTAACACTCCACTAGCTCCCTCGGTTTGCCTCTCACACTCTGAGATACATGATGTACATCGGCTGAGTGCATATTGTCGTTAGCATTCCGATGTCTTTAGTGTTATTAGCTGCTGTTTCTATTGCCTGAGCAATTTTCAAAGCTTTCTTAAAGTCCAGTGTGGGCTCCCCAAACAACCGACGCTGCATGCCATCAACATTTATACCACACACCTGATATATCATCAGGTGTGTCATCCAGCACACCTCCAAACTCACAGTGCTCCAATAGCTGTCTCAGCTCCACCACATACGCAGCCACTGAAACTCCTGGCTTGCATGAATGAGTGTGGAATTTAAACCGCTGAACAATCACGGAGGGTTTTGGCAAGTGATGATTTTGCACCAACGTCACCAGTTCTTTGAAGCTGAAGTCTCCGGGTTTCCGAGGCATCGTCAGGTTACGTATCAACTTAGTTCACCAGTGCTTTCTTTCTTTCTCAGGATGTACTAAACTGTAGATTTTGCCACAACTAATATTGTAGTGATTTGTTGCATTGGATTTTTTTCTATTTTAGCAGCTTAGGGGTGGCTTGTTTCACCTACATGGAGGGCTCCTTTTATCACATGTTGTCTATTAACAGAAAATCTTCCAAATGCAAGAACCACACCTCAAATGAAAGCTGACAGTCTGCACATTAGTCTATGTCCATTATATAACTATATTTGGAATATGTTTAAGTAAATGGGTAAAAAAAACAAAACTTGTGTCAGTGTCCAAATATATATATTGATCTAAATGGGGGGGGATGCTGTTGCTACTACAATAAATACAGTTTATAGAGGTAGGAATGTTGGTTGCATTATAGTATAAATAAAAATACGGTTTATGGATAAAGTGTAATCTCCTTGAGTGTTGGCAGTGCAGTTAACCTTCAATCAGACTGAAGGTAGGGCATGTTTGACAGCCTGTCGGTAGAAGCTTCTATTGAGTCTGTTTGTCTTTGACCTGATGGACCTCCAGTGTTTACCAGAGGGAAAGGGGGGAAAAGGTGAGTGTCCAGGGTGTGAGGGGTCCTTGATGATGATGCTGGCTTTCCGCTGAAGTCTGCCAGTATAAATGTCTCTCAGGGGGGTTAGTGAGGTGCCAATTGCCCGCACTGCTGCCCTCACCACCCACTGCAGTTTCCTCTTGTCCTCTACAGTGCAGCAGTTGAACCAGAGTGTGCTGGAGTAGGTCAGAAGGCTCTCAGTGGTGGAGAAGTAGAAGTTTACTAGCAGTCTCTGGGGTAATTGGGCCTAATGCAGCTTCCTGAGAAAGTGCAGCCTTTGTTGTGCTTTCCCTACCTAGTGGGAAATGTTTGTGGACCAGGTAAGGTCGGCCGAGATGTGGACTCCGAGGAACTTAAAGCTTTCTACCCTTTCTACCTCCTCCCCATCAATGTAGAGTGCTCAGATCACTTTGTTCACCTGAAGTCAATTACCATCTCCTTGGTCTTGGCTGTGTTCAGATGTAGGTTGTTGTTGTCACACCATTGCTTCAGATGCTGAACCTCCTCTCTGTAGGCTGATTCATTGTTGTTGTCGATCAGTCCTATGATGGTGGTGTCATCAGCAAATTTTATGATGGTGTTACTGGTGTGGATTGGAGAACAATCATGGGTGGAAAGTGACTAAAAGAGGGGACTGAGAACACACCCCTGTGGGATGCCTATGTTCAGAATGAGGGTGCAGGAGGTGTGCTCTCCCATCCTGACGTTCTGAGATCTGTTGCTCAGGAAGTCCAATATCCAGGTGCACAGTGAGCTGCTGAGTCCTAAGTTGAGTCCTAGTTTATTAACCGGTTTGTGGGGTTCAACTGTATTGAAGGCAGAGCTGAAGTCCACAAACAGGATTCTCACATAGGTGTTACTACTGTCCAGGTGTGTGAGGGTTGAGTGAAGAGCTGTTATTATGGCGTCCTCTGTCGACCTGTTTGCCCTGTATGCAAACTGGTATGGATCAAGGTCTGCAGGGATGGCAGCTTTAATGTGCAACATGATGAGTTTCTCAAAGCGTTTGGCAATTATGGATGTTAAAGCAACTGGACAGTAGTCATTCAAGCAACTCACTGTTCTTCTTGGGCACTGGAAGGATGGTGGTTGACTTAAAGCAGGATGGTACTACAGACTGTAGAAGGGAGAGGTTGAAGATGGATGAAAACCTCTGCTAGTTGGTCTTATGCAAGCTTTAAGCACTCTTCCGGCTACTCTGTCAGGACCCGCTGCTTTCCTCAAGTTGACTCTGCGCAGGTTTAGGGTATCAGGTGAGGTGATGTCCGGGGAGTGGTTTGTGTGTGATTGTCTTTGTAGCCAGTATGTGTCTTGATCCCCTGCCACATTTCTCGAGTTGTTTGTTTGAAAGTGTTCCTCGATGCGCTGTTTGTATTTTCACTTGGCTTCTTTTGTGCCTTTGAACAGATTTTGGTGTGCCTCTTTGTAGACTTGTTGGTCTCCTGATTTGAAGGCACTGTCACGTGCTCTTAGTAGAGCTCGCACCTCACTGTTGAGCCATGGTTTCTGGTTTGGGAACACTTTAGCAGTCTTTGTTGTTGTTACACTCTCACTACAGAAGTTGATGTATGAGAGTACAGCAGATGTGTGGCCCTCCAAGTCTGATCCTTCTGTTAAATACACTCCAGTCAGTGTTATCAAAACAGTCTTGTAGGGCTGTGGTGGCTTCTGCGGTCCACACTCGTACTGTAAACTGTACTCATCATGTTTTCATGTTTATGGGGTGGCTGTGGCTCAGGTGGTAGAGCAGATCAGCTACTGATTGGAAGGTTGGTGGTTCAACCCTTGGCTTCCCCAGTCTGCATGTCAAATATCCTTGGGCAAGGATATTTGAGAGAGCATCCCCAGGTTGCCCTCCGATGTGTTCATCTGAGTGTGAATGTAGATTAGTTTGCACTTGTGTTTAGAAGTGCTTGTATGAGTGGGTGTGAATGGGTGAATGAGGCATGTTGTATACAGCGCTTTGAATACTCCGGGAGAGTAGAAAAGTGCTATATAAGAATCAGTCTGTTAACCAGTATATGCTTGTCTTTGGCACACTAATTAACCCCTGTTAAGCAAACCGAGTCTGAGTCAACAGGCTTGTGGCCCACACGCTGCCCATACCTACAGCACATGTGCTTTCATCACAGTGAGTGTGGGTGTAGAGGCTTAAATTAGTTTAACATCCGAATAAAGAAAAAACAATAGCTACGGAAACAGCCTGATGAGCCATCTGTAATGTGGTGGGTTTGCACTTCTTATCAGTTCGACTCATCAGATCTATTTGCACAAAGCATATGGCAGGCACTCACACACATCATTCTAACAACTCAGTAACAGTCAGTCTGCCCCAGGGCAGCTGTGGCTACAACTGTAGCTTGCCTTCACCAGTGTATGAATGTGAGAGTGAATGAATAGTGGTATTGTAAAGCGCTTTGATGCAATCCATTATTATTGTTATTATTATTATTATTATTAACAGAGTGTACCTTCAATTTCCGTAATGCAGCTGATTCTCCTGTCTGAGGACAAGCACAATACTAATTGCAAAAAGTTTAGTACTTCATCATGCAGGCTGTCTTGATGCAAGCTCAATCACTCCTGCTGGATTATGTGGGCAGTTCTTTCCAGTAACTATAACTGGGGATTTGATTCCGTCAGGAACGGTCCTAGGTCAAAACTTGTCGGGGTGCTCAGCCCCCAATCATAATGTCACTCAAACAATGCCTTGCAATTGCTATTACAACATTAGATTACAAAGTTATCTTTAAAAGCAACTCAATAGGTTGGACAACAGTAGTATATGACTGCCACCTTTGTGGAGGAGGGGTGAGGTGGGGTTTGGGGTGGGGTTGAGGTGGGGGGGTGGGGGGCACCACTTTGGGGTCCTTAGGGACTGAGTAAAGTGCTACACAAATGCAGGCCATTACCATTTACTGTGCAGACCCAACATATCAGTGGTGAATAGATTTGTAGCCTCTGTTTGGAGTAATACGCACCTTTTTAAATGCTACCATTCATGTCATAATCTTATTTTCTGTTTTCCCACCTCACTATCTGCCCATTTGCTTACTTTGTCCTTCCTGCTCTTTTACAGTCTGCCATCTCTCTGCCCATTCCAGTTGCACACAAATGTATAGTGTTAAACTAGAAAATAATGCATTATCTTCAGTTACATTGATGTTATTTATTTATGGTGAAACAGTGGTGGAATATCGCTGTTGCTTTCGTATACATGAAGCGGACATACCTGCGTGGCTGCGATCTAATCCTGTTTACATAAAGTAAACCTGCTCCCGAGCAGGTTTACGCTTACGGCTCTGTTGCTATGACAGCAAGTCCCGGATGATCTTCGGGGAACCGAACGATCCAAGATCACGCGAAATCGTCAACAATCAAATCCAGCTAACTTACTTAGCGAGGTACAAAGAACGGACCCCAGGTGTGTGAGGGTTGAGTGAAGAGCTGTTATTATGGCGTCCTCTGTCGACCTGTTTGCCCTGTATGCAAACTGGTATGGATCAAGGTCTGCAGGGATGGCAGCTTTAATGTGCAACATGATGAGTTTCTCAAAGCGTTTGGCAATTATGGATGTTAAAGCAACTGGACAGTAGTCATTCAAGCAACTCACTGTTCTTCTTGGGCACTGGAAGGATGGTGGTTGACTTAAAGCAGGATGGTACTACAGACTGTAGAAGGGAGAGGTTGAAGATGGATGAAAACCTCTGCTAGTTGGTCTTATGCAAGCTTTAAGCACTCTTC
Source organism: Simochromis diagramma (assembly GCF_900408965.1). NCBI lineage: Eukaryota > Metazoa > Chordata > Actinopteri > Cichliformes > Cichlidae > Simochromis > Simochromis diagramma. Next base: position 2,489,495 of record NW_024386938.1, on the reverse strand, counting down.
CGGCTACTCTGTCAGGACCCGCTGCTTTCCTCAAGTTGACTCTGCGCAGGTTTAGGGTATCAGGTGAGGTGATGTCCGGGGAGTGGTTTGTGTGTGATTGTCTTTGTAGCCAGTATGTGTCTTGATCCCCTGCCACATTTCTCGAGTTGTTTGTTTGAAAGTGTTCCTCGATGCGCTGTTTGTATTTTCACTTGGCTTCTTTTGTGCCTTTGAACAGATTTTGGTGTGCCTCTTTGTAGACTTGTTGGTCTCCTGATTTGAAGGCACTGTCACGTGCTCTTAGTAGAGCTCGCACCTCACTGTTGAGCCATGGTTTCTGGTTTGGGAACACTTTAGCAGTCTTTGTTGTTGTTACACTCTCACTACAGAAGTTGATGTATGAGAGTACAGCAGATGTGTGGCCCTCCAAGTCTGATCCTTCTGTTAAATACACTCCAGTCAGTGTTATCAAAACAGTCTTGTAGGGCTGTGGTGGCTTCTGCGGTCCACACTCGTACTGTAAACTGTACTCATCATGTTTTCATGTTTATGGGGTGGCTGTGGCTCAGGTGGTAGAGCAGATCAGCTACTGATTGGAAGGTTGGTGGTTCAACCCTTGGCTTCCCCAGTCTGCATGTCAAATATCCTTGGGCAAGGATATTTGAGAGAGCATCCCCAGGTTGCCCTCCGATGTGTTCATCTGAGTGTGAATGTAGATTAGTTTGCACTTGTGTTTAGAAGTGCTTGTATGAGTGGGTGTGAATGGGTGAATGAGGCATGTTGTATACAGCGCTTTGAATACTCCGGGAGAGTAGAAAAGTGCTATATAAGAATCAGTCTGTTAACCAGTATATGCTTGTCTTTGGCACACTAATTAACCCCTGTTAAGCAAACCGAGTCTGAGTCAACAGGCTTGTGGCCCACACGCTGCCCATACCTACAGCACATGTGCTTTCATCACAGTGAGTGTGGGTGTAGAGGCTTAAATTAGTTTAACATCCGAATAAAGAAAAAACAATAGCTACGGAAACAGCCTGATGAGCCATCTGTAATGTGGTGGGTTTGCACTTCTTATCAGTTCGACTCATCAGATCTATTTGCACAAAGCATATGGCAGGCACTCACACACATCATTCTAACAACTCAGTAACAGTCAGTCTGCCCCAGGGCAGCTGTGGCTACAACTGTAGCTTGCCTTCACCAGTGTATGAATGTGAGAGTGAATGAATAGTGGTATTGTAAAGCGCTTTGATGCAATCCATTATTATTGTTATTATTATTATTATTATTAACAGAGTGTACCTTCAATTTCCGTAATGCAGCTGATTCTCCTGTCTGAGGACAAGCACAATACTAATTGCAAAAAGTTTAGTACTTCATCATGCAGGCTGTCTTGATGCAAGCTCAATCACTCCTGCTGGATTATGTGGGCAGTTCTTTCCAGTAACTATAACTGGGGATTTGATTCCGTCAGGAACGGTCCTAGGTCAAAACTTGTCGGGGTGCTCAGCCCCCAATCATAATGTCACTCAAACAATGCCTTGCAATTGCTATTACAACATTAGATTACAAAGTTATCTTTAAAAGCAACTCAATAGGTTGGACAACAGTAGTATATGACTGCCACCTTTGTGGAGGAGGGGTGAGGTGGGGTGGGGGTGAGGTGGGGTTTGGGGTGGGGTTGAGGTGGGGGGGGGGGGGGTGGGGGGCACCACTTTGGGGTCCTTAGGGACTGAGTAAAGCGCTACACAAATGCAGGCCATTACCATTTACCATTTACTGTGCAGACCCAACACATATCAGTGGTGAATAGATTTGTAGCCTCTGTTTGGAGTAATACGCACCTTTTTAAATGCTACCATTCATGTCATAATCTTATTTTCTGTTTTCCCACCTCACTATCTGCCCATTTGCTTACTTTGTCCTTCCTGCTCTTTTACAGTCTGCCATCTCTCTGCCCATTCCAGTTGCACACAAATGTATAGTGTTAAACTAGAAAATAACATAAATCTTATATTGTATATAATACAATATGCTATATTGTATTCAGAATGAGGGATCACCTGGATCTGGACCTGTACTGTAAACAAACACTGATGTCTAATTTGACCAAAGGAACATAATTTTTTAACACACTAAAATAATAAAGTACATCAGCTCCTCGGCAGGTAACGAGTGATATCCCAGGAGAACAGTGGATCAGAAGGTTAAAATGAGCTACTAATCTCTTTATGTGTCACGCCCCCACATTATCAGAACAGTTTGCACTTTTGCTCATTAACGTTTCATGTAAAGTGTGTTTCAATGTGTTAAATTACCTTCTTATGATGACAAGCCACACTGTGCTAAAGCACACAACAGCTCTGTGTGGGCACACTGTAACAGCGTGATATCAAAAACACTGGACAGTTAAACTTGTTTTCATTTTACACTGCACTGTCTCCAGTAGACAAGCTGGCAAAACATTAACATTAGAAGACATCAAATAATACTAAAATTATTTATCATTACAAGTTTTGATTTTGGTCTTTACCAAATGTTGAGGAGAATTTCTGATTAAATGCTTTAGTGTGAATATTTCAGAGCAGGGCGCGTTTTTAGAACTGAAGACAGCCTCCTCCTCCCACTGTGGAGACAGTTAATCTGCAGTACCACCAACTGGTTAAAGACGGAACTGCACTCAGAGTTAAAGTGACACTTTGTGTTACCTAATTTATTCATCACCACGTACAATGTAAATATTCTGGCTTTTATCAAATGAAAAATTGCAAATATCCAAAACACAGCATCAAATGCAGTGATACCAGACTGACAATTTCAGAACAAAAATAACCCAGCTGACAAAAAATAAAATAAAATAAAATAAAAAATGACCTCCTGGATCCAACCAAGCAAATAAGTAAAAGCTTTCCATTAGATGATTACTGCTGTGTACGAGCTTCTCATTAAGCATTAACCTGCCATGCTGGAAAGCATTTATATTAACTGCAAGTTCTAACAAGATTACAGACCCTATTTCAGTAAATGCTGCTAAAGGTCTCCTGAGATCTCAGACACTTATTGACTGCTGCTAAAGAAAGACAGGATGTGACACAGAGGTAAATACGTGCTATCTTTTTTAAGTGATTGCTGCCACCAAATCAAAATATTTAACATATGTCCCATCTATTATTGTGAATCTTGTTGACACAGGGCTCGACCTGCTGGTCAAAGACAAAACTGCACAGTTCCCATGAAACTTTGTGTTACATAATTCACTCATCTTTGTGATCAGGGAAAATTTTCTTTTGTGCAAGAAAAAATGCATATATCATAACACATCAATGTGTAATCTTTTTACCACTTGCAGTAAATATAAACGTTGACATTTAACATGTGATCTCTGTCTTTCCATCAAGTATTTTAAGCATCGTGATGGCAGCTTTGTTAATGGTGATGGCCTGACGGACATCAGAGATTCATACGAGCTGGTGGAGTACGCCAAGAGCCTTCCTGATTTGTTCCAAAATCAAGCTGGTGTCAGAGTGTGTGATAGAACTGAATACTAAAATATTTTAATGTAATTCTGGCACATCTACTGAAATACATCAACTCCTGAAAGAACCACTAGGAATACTCAGGTTTTAAATTTTATTCACTTTACCACAACAGAGGTTAGAAAAAGAACTTAATCCTCGTAAATCAGCGTACTCAGATTCAAATGTTTTTCCTAAAGCTAGCAGCCGTAATCTCAGCTACACGGTTGCATCTATTTTCAACCTTTCCTAAAGGTTCCCTTGCACTAATCTGCCATTGTTACTCCTCTATTAAAAGGGGGTGATCATATTATTTTAACTAATTATACATTAATCTAAACTTTCAGTTTTGGTAAACATACTTCAATCTCGGATCTGTGAACGGGTTAACTCTCTATGGTCTCCTTTTCAGTCATATTACATTAAAAGTTGCAGTACTGTTACTGCTGCTATTGTCATATATGATACAGCCTCAGCACACAAAAAATGTGTCCTCTATAGTTTTCAGACGTTGTGAGATCAGCACTGTCTGATTAAAATTTGATAAAAGTGGTCAACAAACTGAGTTGGTGTCTACTTTTACATATCTAGGATTTCCAAGTGATAATCATTTAGTATATTGCAAGAAAACTGAAACTTTTTCCTTTTTTTGGGGGGGGGGGTTATAGAAATAATTCCTGTTTTTCATTTTATGTAAAACAGAAACAGGTGGACATGATTTTTATTGATAATGGATGTGCTTCTGCTTCTGTTCATTAATTGGATAGTGTTTTTCATGGGGCACTAAGATTCATCACCAACTGTGGTCCCCATACATATAACTGTGTACTCTAAAGTTATTTGGACATCTTTATGTATTTGATGACTCGATCACAGGAATGTGTTTATTAATAAAATCATGTTGGTCCCCAGAAATTACATTTGGCAAATGGTCTGAACTTCAACACCGCCTTTATTACTGTGCTGTCAGATATATCAGCAGTTTTTAAAAGTGCTGAACTTGTTAGCTACACAGCACTGGCAGTGTTTCAGAGTCCACTCTGGACATCAGGGGTTGGTTTCAAGTAAAGTAGCCCCCTGTGTGTAGATGTCCGTATGCCTTAGCAAAGTGGAAAACCTGAGCTTCATGTCTCTAGAATGATTTAGATTGTGGCCATATTTCTTTTTAAAAAGAGGATTCTTTATATTTTGTTACAACACTGTGGTGTTTTCCACAGTTTACTTCAGCAGGCTACCATGCTATGTTAACTGATGCCCGAGTGTATTCACATTTTAATTAATTAATTAATTTATGTGTCCAAGAAAAATGATTATTTTACTAGTGGATGATTCTCTCACTCTTGTCTTTGGAAGAGCTGCAGCTGTTCCTGTCTCACATTTTCCATATCAGCAGGCCAGTTTGCTGCCTCTTCAGGTCATCTTGCAGTGCAGCTGGTGTGAACTGGAAAGCCACTCTAATCAGAACTTACAGCAGATGATAACCTGGTTCGTTCAGTTCATCATCACGTGGTCAAGCTGACAGTGACTGCAGAACTGGGTGGGGACTACAATGAGCAGCACAAAATGAGAAAGCGAAACAATGAGCTGCTCCATGTGTGGTGCGGACCCAGCTTTGAATAGATACACATACATACACATTTCCCTGTAAGTGAGAAAAGCTGCACTAATAAAGTCTTCACATAACTTTAGGTTCTGGTTTCAAGGTGTAGAAAAACTGAGAACACCGTGTTTGATGGTGCAGAGTTGAACAAAATGAAATTCCAGGCCCTTAGAGCTAAAAGTTTTAATGTTCACAATTTTTCAAGGTTGAAGAGCTACATAGTGAGCTGCTGGGAAGCAGGTGAGTCAGGATCCTGCAGCAGGTGGAGGAGGCTGCTGGGAGGAGGTGGGAGCACTGTGGAATGAATCAGGAAGGCTCTTGGCGTACTCCACCAGCTCGTATGAATCTCTGATGTCCGTCAGGCCAAACCAGAACACAGTCCACATACCATTAACAAAGCTGCCATCACAATGCTTAAAATACCTGATGGAAAGAGAGAGAACACAAGTCAAACAAACAAAATATTCTCTTGAAATGGTCAACTAAAAGACTGGACTAAAAATGAGTGAAAAAGCAGCCAATAAGGAGCAAGACTTTAGCACATTGCATCATCATCACATTCTGCAGTATTTAACATATATTTAGATGTTTGTTCATAGTGTGGTTCGTGTAATGTAAATGCCAGTGTGAAAGTCTAAAAAGCTCACGTCTTACCAGGGGTTGATTTTGTTGGTGGCTCTAGACCTCCAGAAGAGTTTACCCAGGTCCTGTCTGATACACTCCCACAGGATGTGGCTGGTGCCCTGGCCCTGCTTACTGCTGCTCACCACAAACTTGTCGAGGTAGGGAGTGCCGCCGTTCACCGGCTCCATGGTGATGATAGCTGCTGCGCTGTACCTGGAAGGACACAGATGTCCAACAGCTGACATTCTCACAGTCGGTGATGCTGATAACTATTTCAAACCATATTTGGACATATATAAACTGACTGACTGATTTTCTGCTTTATCTTGAACATGTAAATATAACTAAAACAACAAAATTCATTGTAAATTGAAAAAAATAAAGTAAAAGATAACAAGTTGCCATGGAAATCTCTATTCACTATATACATATATACACACAATAACACATAAAGAAATATAGCTTTACAAAACCAAACAAAACAATACATTTATACATTGCATTTTCCACACTGTGATTAATACCTCTACAAGATTGAAAAAATATTTCAATTTTAACTGTAACTAAAGTACATCCTAAGTACAAGAACTGTAAAGTGATTTTTGAATGAATTTTCTCATTTTCAGAATGAGCAATTATTTATTTATATCAAACCATTTTCTAAATTTTGCTCATTTCAGAAGTCACACCCAAGATATTTGTGTCATCAGCAAATAAAACAAATATTAAACAATCTGACATTTTGCATAAATCATTGATAAACATAATAAATAATTGTGGCCTCAAGACGAATCCCTGTGGTACACCACACACAATGTCCAAACGTTCCGATTTATACTCTCCCATTTTCACAAGGTCTGGTTCCCACTCCCCGTCATCCTAATAATATTTCATGGTTAATCGTATCAAATGTGTTTTTAAGATTAAGAAATACCATGAAATACCACGAAGCCATGAATTTCTTATTGTATTTTGTCATTGTCTCGTCAATTTGTCATTTCTTCTATGAGATCTGTTAACACTTATGTTGTAGACTGGCTTGTTCTAAATCCGTACTGATTGTAAAGAGTAGTTTGCGCTTGTCAGTGATTTTTTTTCCTGACAGTGAAAATCATTTTTGAGAATTGTAGTAGAAGGGAAAAAGACCTGGAATTAATGAAGTGGTGTTTTTTACCTTCGGTCTGGGTATTCTTTCATTTGAATAGTTGCACTCACCCTTCAGAAAGGTAGATGGAGTGGAGTCGGCCTTTCAGAGAGTCAATGTAGCATTTCTTCAGAGTTTTCTCAAACGACTTGTTGATGAGCGCCAGCAAACAATCCACATCAATTCCATCTAGAGAGTTATACCTACACGTACACACACACACACACACACACACACATATATATATTTATCTATAGAGCAGTGTATTTTTTTATGCTTGTACATGTGTAGAGGTAAAAGTAATGTAATAATATCTACTGACCGGTGTATGGGGTCTCCATTTTTAAAAAGCGTTCCAGACCCTGAGAAACAGAACAGACAAAAAAACTTATGTTAACATTTTTTGAGGTGGTGGCCAAAACAACCTTCACACACATACAAATATGGTGCCTCTCAAAACGGGTGTGTCTCCATACATGGCTGCATGTGTACATGTGGCACCCATACAAGTCAGTCGGTTGTCTCACCTCTGTGGCTGAACAGTTCGGTCAGCAACGTGTCTGCCGATGTGATCACAGCAGAAGACTCAGCTGGCAACTGATTGAGAAGTCTGGCTATGGCGGTCACTCTTTGGCGTTCTGGTGCGCTTAACCAAGTCGCAGTGGACAGGCGAGGTAGGTCAGCAGGCAGCGACACTGTACCTAGCACCTGCACCAAGATAGAAAGCATCAAGAAAGAGCTAGCGAAAATATAAATGATTAAAAAATTAAGACAATAATAGCAGAGTCAGCATGGGAGCCAGATGTTGTGCCTTTTGTTCTTGGCTTCGCAGGCCCCCGAAGTTGTTCAGGAACATGACTTTGTGTGGATGCAGGGTTCGGGATATTGCCGCCGTCACCTCTGTCGGGTCCAACATTACCGAGCAACCTTGCGCGTCCCTGCCTACCGGACAAACCAGTGGGATTGCCCCACAGTTCAGACTCCACTGGAGAAGGTTGGTATCCATAGCAATGGATGGAGGCGCACTGCAAGGAGAGGGAAAGGAAAAGAGTAAGGGCCTAACCTCATGAGCACCTAGAACTAGGGCAGGGCATATGGCCAAAAATATTTATCACGATATACATTTGAAAATTTGCGATAGCGATATAACTAACGATATAATTGACACGAGACATAATACTGTACTACTCCACAACTTTATTAATGCAAAAAAAAAAAAAACACACACACATCAATGTATTTTAACTTAAACAAGCCACACAAAATTTAAAAAGCGGTTATACACACACATTAAGGAAATATTATGTTGAAGCACAGTATTCCACGAGGCTCCTGCCTACGGTAGCCGTATGCTCTGACAATCCATTAAGCGGTGCGGGATCGTAGGTTAGCGATTTTTGTACAGATTGCTGAGCGCCGTGTACCACATAAAAACGGTTCTAGGTCAGTAAGCACAACCAGAGTTAATACATAAGGCGCAATGTCGATTTTTCAGAAAATCAAAGGATTTTAAGAGTGCCTCATTTTCCAAAAAACACGGAATTAACAACGACCTGCTTGCATGCGCTACCAAAAATTGTGCTTTGGTGTGTATCTGACAGACAAACACCAAACCAGTTCCACACCACTGAAGTTGCAGCATTTTTACAAACCAATTCTGGTTCATCCGTTTCATTCAACGATCCGCTTTCGCCCGTCTCATTCTCCGTCGCCGCCGTGCTTTTCCACCATGTGCGTACAAAAACAAAGGCACTGCGCATGCGCGTTTTATCCATATTCTATCGTGATATTTCATTTTCTTATCATTGCCCATCATTATACCGGTGTTACCGTGAACGGTATGATATGGCCCAGCCTTACTAAGAACTGTCTAAACCAGGGTGTGAAACATAAGGCCCAAGGGAAAATGTGATAGAGGACATTGCCTTATGACTTTATACTGTGTTCTCACAGTTTTTACAGTTTTTCTCTATTGATGAAGACCTCCCCCACTGCCATTCACTCACCCACACTAATCATTAAAAGCATACTTGTATTTAAAATATATTTATAATGAGAACCTTTAAAAATCACATTTTAAAATAACCGTTATTAATCATTAGGAAACTGATGGTTAAATAACAAGGTAAAAGTGCAACTGGTTGTAGAGTACAGACACCCTGTACATAGTGTTGCAGGTACAAAAACAGTAGCCTGGACTAAACCACAGTATTTGACACCTTAAGAATAAGAGCTGGCTAATTAAAAACTATAGCAGATATAATGATTTATTATTTCCATTAAATAGTTGATAAAACAGGTGCATAGATTAATTGCATAAACAGTAATTATAGTCAATGACTTACAGATAATTTACCTACTTCATTGATATCTGAACAGTAAAATAAATACTGAAGTTAAATTCACAATTTATAAGCAAGTGTTCCCTTAGATTGAACTGGTATGTCTCAGTTCTCACCTGCTTCCCTGCGGTGCTTCATGCAGAAGTAGGAGTGATTCTGCAGAGAAGAATGGCAGGACGCTGGCAGTGTGCTGCTGCAGCGCCTCAGTCAGCTGCTGGCACCGATTCACTAGTCCTTTCATGCACTCAGACCCAAACACTGATTTGGCGAGCCCTGTCTCCAGGTGATCTGACCAGCCCATAACCACCACAGGCTTCATATCCATCCGCTGCAGGAAGGACAGGCCAAAAGCCAGGCTCTGAACCATCTCCCTGCTGTCAAACACTGATCTGTCCACCTGGTGCAAAATGAAAAACACGGTGTTTGAGTATTAGAGTCTAGAATTTAATCCAGTTGGCTGACACGGGATCTGCTTCAGTCTAATAAGAATAGGTTTTTTACAGAGCTATCAGTTTTTTGTTGATTATTTAAGTACATGCTTATATTTTTGGCTGTATTTATTCATCTTTTGTTTAGGAAGTGTACTAGAATTTTTTTTTTTTTTAAAAACCACCTGATTTCTGTTTTTTCTTTGAGAAAGAGAGAAAGTTCATGAAACTGTGTATACTGTAGTGTATACTGAGTATGGACTAACTGCCAGGTAAGAACTATGCAGGTACAAACTCTATGTATTTGTCTTCAGTTTATTTAATTTGATAATTATCTTTAATTTAATCAGGTATCATTGGTGATTTCTTTTTAGCGTATTCGTCCTCGTTATGGAGTTCATGTCCACAAACATGAAACCTATTCTAATATCTTTGTTTGTTTGTTTGTTTTTGTCTTTTGGTGAGTAAAACTTTACCTCCAGAACAGCAAAGGCGGGAGAATGAGCCGAAGTCGCTTTCTGGAACTGGGTCAACCAGTACCGAGCCTCCCGGGGATCTCCACCAACTTCACTGAGGAAAGCTTTCACGTCCCGGTAAATCAGATTCAGGCTGGTCTTCGCGTGTCGTCCACCGGTGGAGAAATACCCCAGGTGCTCCTGCTGGGCCAGCGCCGCGGGGTTTCCTTCGGTACCGGCCGCGTTGCAGCTCGCCATGCGGTGCTGCCGGCTCAGCATTTTCCGCTGACGCTGGCTGGAGCTCCGCGTCAGGACCGGGGAGGACGGACCCGATAGGTACTTTCTTGCTATTACCATGGCCCGGCATCCATGAGAACCCCTGTTCACTTTCGACATGTTGACAGTCGTAAGCGTTCTGAATCCCTGACGGTGGCGGTAACGGCTGGAGCTGAGCGGCACCGGAAGCTCAGCCAAATTTCACTCACCGCGCTGTGGTTGCTGAGTCGACACTTCTCAGATTGCATCAGACCCCGACACGGGGTGGAGTTGCTGGGATGGTTTCCACTGACATTTATCCGCTGTGGGTCATGAAAGGCTCACCGTCATACTCCTTTCCTCCTCTGGGACAAGTACAGACATTCTTTCCTTAGTAGAAGTACAGATTCCTGACTTTTAAAAAAAATACTTAAGTTAAAGTTCAAGCACTGAAACGCACTTAGAGTGAGAAAGTAAAATTTGCTCTTTGAAGGACATTTATACCAGCTCTTCATGCAAATGTAACTGAATCGTGTGTTATATTAACACAATACAAAAATATTAGTAGCTGAATGAGAAAACAAATGTTATTCTTATCGAAATTCTAATTCTAATGAATGTACTCAGCTTGAATCTGAACTATTTTCAGTTGCCTACATTGTAGAGGGTAAATCCAGCTCCAGGTGGGGGAATCCTAAGATCCTTTGTAGCAGTTCACCAGTATACTGTTTACTCTCTTTATACGAGACCTATACATCTGGTATAAAGGTGGAATTCACTGCTAGCTCGATGGTGAAGTACTGCCATCACAACTTCTAAACACCTGCACAACTTCCCTTTAACTGAAGAGCTATTAATGACCAGCCTGTTTTGAAAATGTAAGGAGTACAAAGTACTGATGCTTGTATAAAAATGGAAAGAGAAAAAGTAAAACCTTGTCAGAAAAATAAATACTCAATGAAGAATACCTGAAAATCCTACTAAAGAACAGTAATGAATTATTTATGCATTGTTTTGTCCCACCTTTGGACATCAACAATTATTTTGTCGCGTTTTTCCGTGAAGTCAAGCTAAATATATCAAAGGGATTCCATTGGTAAAGGTTTATGGTTTAAAGACTGCATGAAAAACAGCAGTCTCAGCTAGCTTTGCACAAAAATAGCTGGTAGAAAGGTCCTCCAAAGAGCTGCAAAGAGTACATTTCATTTTTAGTACAACTTTTACTGTAGTATTTTTCAAAACTAGTATCTGTACATGTCTGTACTTTTGCCACCTCTGGAATTCAGTAAAATATATGCAGATGGTACATTGAGTTATCATGGCTGATTTGCAGCCCCAAGACAGTATAAATGTGAAATTTGCTGAGTGAATCTAACTAATATTATCAACTTACATTTAAATTGATGTCTGCTACCTTGATGTAACCTCACTTTGACCACATAGCCTGCTCTGCACCAGTCCATGGTGCATTATGCACTACTGTACACTTCACCACAATACTGCAAGCTAACCTGTGCTAAACTGTCTTCATTTTGGTCGACAGGACATTTCAACATGTCAGAAAACATAACATATACTATATGTTCTATATCATCCACAGATCCAGCCTATTCCAGATACCATAGGGTAAGAGGTAGGACACCCTGGCACCAATCTCACACAAGGCTAATTAGAACAATACATATAAAATGTAACTTGCAGTTTTTGTCACCTACCAAAATATCACTGACTAAGCAATCCTTAACTATGAAAATCGTCTTCCTAAGATACTGAGACTCCGTACAATGCACTAATCTGCCCATCATGTGTCGTAATTACCCATTAATTGAAAGTAAATGGAGTCGTTCTTATACAACTCTTCTACTCTACTTAAGTACTCAAAGTGCTTTATGTAACATGTGTTATTCACCCAGGTTTTTCTGTCTAACATTTACAGCTCAGTGGATGCATCAGAGAACCATTTGAGGTTCAGTATCTTGCCCAAAGACACTTTGGCACGCAGACTGGAGCAGCCAGGGATCAAATCACTAAGCTTCTGATTAGTAAATGGGCTCCTATACCTACTGAGCTACAGCCATCCTACTGTCTGGACTGTCAGATTGTTATGGCGCTATTTAACCTCTAGCCATGATGTATCTTCACCAACAATGTAGCATGTGCAATAGATTCTAGTCATGCTTGCCTTGTTACAGTACAACAATAATGACTCTCACTCTATGTTTTTAAACTTTTAACAGCTTAGTCTTTTCAAACTATTTCAGCCTGAAATATAAATATCAAAAATTAAATATAATTTGTTTTATTTATTGTCTTTATTAGGCCCTGGGTGGGTTCATGATGAGCAGCAACATTATTTTTCCTACATTGTCAATTAAATTTTTTGTCCTTTTTTTTTAAACAAAAACTCAAACTAACAAAAAAATTGCCACCTTCTCACAAACAGCTGTAACAATATTACACAGTAATCTTTTTTTCCACTTTAAATGATTCAGTCTTTTAAAACTACTTCATCATGAAATATAAATATCAAATATTAATTATAGTTTTTTGCTTTTGACACCTTAAAGAAGGACTCCAGCTGAGGTGGTGCAGAGGCCACATGGTGCTGCCAGTTCTTCTCTCTCTGTCTGAGCAAGTCACACTGCCCTCACAATTGCTGGTTGGAGGGGCTTGCAGCTGATTTGGATACGTTTTTGACCTGTAAACCATCCAAAATGAGCATGCCTACATAAGCCTGCAGTTCCTCTGTGTCCACATAAGCCGCTGAGCGTGGTGCAGGTTTGTCATGGCCACAATTTGCTCCAGGATTTGGGGTCCTGGAATCAAACCTGTGGCTGCTGGGATGTAGCAGAGCGCTGCAGTCTTTGCGACCAAAATATGGTAATCCCCATGGAAAAGTCCATCCTGTCACTGGAGTTGCACCAGCTGGTCTGCTTCTTCCTCTCAGGCAGACATGGAGGAAGCCTCAGAGTCCACAGAGGAGGATTAGGCACCATCTTCACACTCATAGTGCACAATCATCAAAGGTGAAGATTACACACCCATGTGCACACACTCACTCACCATTATTCTACACTAATGGCAGCACACACTTGCCATTTTATTTCAGTAGCACCCTTGCAAAAAAAAAGGGACAAAGTTTGAAATTTTGCTGCATGCTTTGAATGGTAGAAAGTAGCGCCACCTGGTGGACAAATATAAAAATAAAGATTTTTTTCCCAATTATTTACACAGTTACTTGTACTTCAGACACAATGACTGCAACATGTAACTGATGCACCACCCCCCTGAACCAATTCTGCTAAACCACAAGGACAATTCCTGCTGTACACTCAAATTGCAGTTTTAAAACATGCTTTTGTCAAAACACTACACACAAGCCTCTGCAATTGGCAGAATTTTCATGAAGAAAACCTCTTGTTTTCGCAAGAAGTTGTTGTAAAGTCAGTTGCCCTATTTTGCATGCTAACTCATCACATTGCTAAACACCTTTCACACATAATTGCAATTAAGAAATCAGAGCTTTATAAAAGGGCAACAGGTTAGCTCTTCTGTTTTGGAGCAATGGATGGCAATGTTGGAAAAAGAGGCAGAGCCAGAGGAGTGAGAGTAAGAGGAGGAGGATGGGGAGGATGAAGATAACGAAGACCAAAGAAAGTAATCTCTGAGGAGAGATACATACACAGTAGTGTTTTGTAACCCAAGTCTTTAGCAACAGTGTGGTTGATGTCTTTGAGTACTATGAGCAGGAGCTACAGCATCCACCAGTATCCAGTTTAGTTCTTGTGCTCAAATGATGTGGTATGTGATGTCCTAAACAGCCACAACCTATCTAGAAAGGCTATAAAGCAACCATAATGCCTGCAAGTAAACTCCATATGAGGCTGTATAAAAAGAAGCAGTCACTTTTTTGTGGCCCCGAGTACAAGAAAAAGAGTTACATGTGCCTATCTATAGTTTCATTGGTTGCTACAGAAGTTTTATAGGCATCTATTAAGACCTGCCCCTGTGTCACTTTATTCTGAACGACAAACTCAGTCAGGGCTGCTTCCAGATGTTCTTCTCTGCAAGCACAGCAGAGGAAGGTTATAAAGTATGACAATTTCAAGGGACCTGTAGCAATTTCCTATTAAGGCAGCTCACATCTGCCATGGTTGTTGGGTCTGGTATGAAAGTTTTGCATTCACAGTTATATCTTTAAATTTGGGTTTCTGTTTAGGTTTCATTTTCTCCAGTTTATCCAGGTCACAGGGGCAGCATTGTTTTCTGGTCATACTGGTGACAATTTAAACTGAAAACTTCCAACATGAATTACTCACTACATGAAACTTGTCACTGATTTTCAGTTCAGTTCATGTGTAATTTGTCTTACCGCTGCCTTTTCGCTCTGTTTCCTTTCCTTAAGAACGAGTTCACCCTACCATTGCAAACATTTCGGAGAGGTTTTTGTGAACAGTTGATGGATAAACTGAAAGGTTGTGTTAGGGTTTTGCTTGATATGTTTTTCTTAAGGAATTAACTTTCAAATACTGTTCGTCTACTCTAGATATTTTTATGAAAATATTAAAATTTTGCCTGGCATGTCAAGTTTCTGACATAGCAACCAAATTTATATCATATATAATTTTTTATTATTATTTTACTAGTTTTTGAACACAGCTCATATTTGTGGTTGCTTTGCTTTGGTTTGATATCATTTAAAGTACTTCTGTTTGTGTTTTGTGTCTCTTAATAGACCTTTGTTGGCTTTAAAAGAATAGAATAGAATAGAATAGAATAGAATAGAATAGAATAGAATAATTCTTTAATTGTCCCATAAGGGGAAATTTGGTTGTAACAGCAGCAAGAAAAACACATATACAAAAAAACACACAGAGCAGAACAGAAACAGAAACAAATTTTTATCTATTTACATCATGGACGATAGTTACCAAAAACAGAGTACTGTACAGTAATTAAAATTAAATTAAATTAAATACAGATAATAGCCACAGTAGGAGTTTGCAAAGGTCCTACTAACTTTTGCATCCTCAGTTCTGACTCTGCTATTCCTGAGATGCCTTCACTGCCCCCACAAACCATAATAGTACAAAGACCTGCCAAAGACATACTGACGACTGGGATAAATGACTTTACCAGCACTTCCAACTCTTTTCCAAGTGTTTGTGGCTTAAAAATGTGCTGACTCTTCTTAGTTTTGGTTTACACATTTTATGCACTTCAGCGCGGCTGCTAAATGTGTTTAAAACTCTTCCTGGTTTTCATTCTTTGATGAACGATGACATCATTCTTCTGTCTCTGTTTCTTCCCTATCTCTGTCTGTCATCAGGCTAGAAGACTACATCTGCCCTGGTTGCCTTCAGGCATTAACACACGCTGCGCACACAAGCACAGTGTGGGCAGTGCAGAGGTGCACGTACTGTATAATCTTCAGGAAGTGATTAGGGGGTGTGAGATCAAAGGTTTTGTATGAGGGGAAAACATTCCTTCCTCTGTCCCCCCTCAGGGTGAAGGATGGACAGTTTCCTCATGTGTAACTCTTCTAGTTCTTCTACACAACGAACACCAAAACATCTTTTTAAAAAGGTCCGGATTTAAACATTGTTTTTAACATGTGCTTGTTTTTGTTAAAAAAATGTTGCTTGGAAACATTTTTTTTAACGGATAACATAATTTGATAGAGAACAATCATTAATTGCTACAAATAAACATTGTTGTTATAATATAGTGTCTTTGTAGCAGTTGGAAAGGGTAAAAAAGGAAATAAATATGTGTATTACAAGACTGTATTCAAGTATTAATATACTTGTATTTTAAGTGGGTAGTTCTGCCTCCTTCATGCTTCCCTTATTACAATTCATAGGAACATTGTGTGACTGAATGCAGCTTATATGCAGTCTTACATTTTATTCTGTGATACTCTTACTTTTTTAGAGTATAGACGTTGTACTGAATAGTTGAAATTTGTAAATAAAAAAACAAATTGGTGGTGGTCAGAGGGCCCGGTGGCGCCAGTGTCCGGCAGCCTCGCCTCTGTCAGTGTGCCCCAGGGCAGCTGTGGCTACAATGTAGCTGCCATCACCAGTGTGTGAATGTGGGTGTGAATGGGTGAATGACTGAATGTAGTGTGAAGCGCTTTGGGGTCCTATGGACTAGAAAAGCGCTATACAAATGCAGGCCATTTACCATTTATAAAATGCCATAAAATACAGTTATATTAAATGCTAAATATCAGACTTTTATATTTCCCTTTATATCTTTCTTTTTATTTTAAAATCTTCTATAATATGGGGACTATCCATATCCCTACATATTTCTACATTGCAGCTAAGTATGTTTCGTATGACTATATGAGCATTTATGCTGATGAGACACTAATGTGTTTTGCATTATTCACACTGTTTTTGGTATAAGAATCAAAACACACTGAATTCCACTGATCTATTACATAGTGGATTAGCCTCTACCAAATACAGCTCAATTCAATTCAGTTTTATTTATATAGCCCCAAAGAACAACAGTTGCCTCAAGGCGCAAATATCATCAGATTCTTCACTGGGATTAAATGAAGATCACAGTGAAGAACTTGTTGCTTTAAACCTTAAACAAGAGGAGCTGTAGCAGAAGTTGAACTTACAGGATTGCATTTTACTATTTGCAGTACCACTTCCATGATTTTAAGTGAAAAAAATGCATCATACAGCAAAGATCGACGTACATATTAAAAGGTTTTTTTTGATAATGGTTAACGTGGTACAGTATTTTCTTGGAGCTAGAACCAGCTTCAATTACTAAAGCTATAAGTTGAAGACAATTAACTGAAACTGGGTCATATACTCAAAAACTAATGGAGTCCAGTACTAGTTATGCCCAACTCAACAAACATGCTGACACACTGAATCTGCTTCATCAAAACAATGTGCATCTGAATTGAACTGTCCTTACTGGTAGTTGTCTTTTCTCAATGTAACTACTGGAATGAACAGTAGAGGGCAGTAGACACCAGGGCTGTAGTATGTGTATGTACTACACATGCTATGGAGACACTGATGACCACAATTCCTTTTTGGGCAGAAATCAATATTCCATCATTTAGAGACTTGATGTGTAAAAATTAAGTCTGAGCAAATAGTGCTTATGGTTAGAATTAAGTAAAATCTATAAAATTAATGTTGGTGTGTGTGTGTGTGTGTGTGTGTGTGTGTGTGTGTGTGTGTGTGTGTGTGTGTGTGTGTGTGTGTGTGTGTGCAATTTTTTGTGCATATGTACTTCTGTTATTGTAATGGGGACATCAACCTCTTTACAGTGTCATAGGGGAGCCACTTACCTTTGGGGGCCAGAAGAACCCAGATGAAGGAAAAAGTGTTTTCAGTGTTAATATGGAGACTAAGGTTTAAAGTTTGAGGTTGTGTGAAGTAAAGTTACTTTAAAAGGAATGCAAATCAATGTAACACCCTGAATCCAGTGGCAGAAAAACTGTGGCTGGTTATAGAATAGAATAGCCCTTTATTGTCATTATACATGTACAACAAAATTGTGGGCATTTAAGGCATTTTTATCTGGTTTTCACATCTCTGCCCTTACTCTGAGGAGCACTTTGAAGTTTGGGGTTTAGGTTATAATTAGGTCTAGATGAGGGCAAGTGTGGAACTCTCAGTCTATTCATCATTGTTCATACAGCTGAGTGTTTTCACTAAGAATCTTGAAATCATTAAAATCTTTTCATAAAACTACAAAACTGTAATGTGTTTTTTTTCTGTGCTAAAATAAAATTGTTTTGCTTTTGAAGAATTGGAAAATGACAAACGTTTGGTTCTGTCAGCAATTTAAAGCTCACAGAGCTCAAATCGCTCAGCAGGGATGTAGCCAAGGCTTGCTCAATCAAACAAATGTGCCAAATAAATATACTTCAACTCCTGGTGGAAGATTATTATTTAGTATTTTGTAGGTAGCTGGATCCTCCATTGTGGATACAGAATATTTGAAGAGTTTCTACAGTATGATAATATGTTAGAAATTGCAGTCGTGTCAGTAGATCTTTCAATTTATTAAGTGTTTATTACAGAAAATAACCTGAGTGGTTTGGTTCATTTCGGTGCAAAAATGCCAACTTTTTTTGCTCCAACTTCATAAATCTGAGTTTTTATGGATAGCTGTTTGTGAGCCGTTGGCTGAAAACAGAACAAGCACTGTGATGATGTCTCTGTGAACTCTTATTTTATAGTTTTTTTTAAAGCCAGACGTCAGCCAGACGAGCCTATAATAAAGAAAATAATAACAACTGGTTAATAAACTGCCAATAAACTAATCCTCATGTGATCATAACTAGTTTCACTTGATTAGCAGTGGAGAACTTGTGCTCCACTTTTAAGGTTATGTGCATGTAGGGGTTTTTTAGGTACATAAAACAGTCCTTCATTAATAAATAATTAATAAATAGGACCCCATCATTTGTAATGTCCCTTTGAGTTTGTGATCAATATTTTTAAAGTCAAATAACTTTCATATTTCTTCAGCTCTTCCTCTAGATTAGCAATTGTGTTTTTATTGCCATAGAAAACCTTTATATAGTAATATAAATATATAATCTGTTAAAATATGAACTGAACGAACTAATTGTTGTAAAGATGAAAAATCTGATTTTCTGATTTCTTTGTCATTTATGCATTAAGTTGTTTTTTTTTTTGACAAACTAACACCTTAATTATATTCCCATTTCACCTCCACCCCTCTTTTGGATTTTCATAAACTTTATGATTGACTGTAGAAAAACGGAATAATCTGTCACGAACAATGACGTCTTCATCATTTGTGATTAACTGATATTTGCGACATTAGCTCTATATTGCTATCAATATTTAAAACTATCTGTAAATGAAAATTAGAAAAGTGAGGAAGAGACTGGCGAAACACCCTTCAACCATGCTTCAACCATGCTATGCTTCAACTTGCTGTGACCATGAAACAGGATTGGTTTTAAACTGTAGTGTCATAATATCCTAGTAAGGACTTATAAATATGTGCTAATAAGAAATGTTAGGGAAATTTGTGTGTATGTTGTGTGTCTTAAAGAGAAGAATAATTGGCCAACATATCAACTGGCCAATTGATATGTTGGCCAATTGATTTAACCAATATTTGATTAAATCATCAAATATTGGTCGAACACCGGTCTTAAAAATTCTACATCAGGACTGTTTGTGGGGAAGTTTTGTTCATAAAGGTTTATGTAAAGACTTCCCACGTGAAACTCATGTAAATGACTGCTAGCAAAACCACCTGAAATACTGGTAGTCTCCAACAAGTTCACCATTTCTTTGGCTTAAACTCCCCCCCTTCTGTTATTTTGACTTGGCAGATTGGTTGAAACACTGTGATGTATTGTTGATAATTTGATGATAATTGGGGGATCAGCATACAGGGAAAAAACACAAACTCCAGGAGGCGAATGCTGGAACTTGGGTAAAAGTTAGCTAAACAATTTTCTGCATTTTTGTTACTTCCCAAAATAACAGCTAAGGGAGTCAATAGATTGTTATTAACAGCTTAGTTGAGTGACTTTTAAACCTCATTATTGCTTCATTGGCACCAAGGTTGTTTAAACTGGTCCTTGGGAGTTGCACTTAAGCTCTCCTCTTAATAGTTCATGTCCAAACAAGTTTGACCCTTTGACTCGATGTGCATGCATGCAGAGTATTCAGACTGAGACTGACTCAATTAAACATTCATCCCACTGTGAGAGAACCTCTGTGGAGGAAAATAGATTAATCCTAGAATATAACCTAAAAAGATCCAAAATACACTAGATGGAAAAATGCATTGGGCCACCTAGACATTACACCTACAGCAGTTTGTTGGCATCCCAGTCTGAATTGGTCCCCCTCTTACATATGTTCCAGGTGGATTCTTCTATGATGGCCTTCTATAAGATTCTGGATTATGTCTGTGGGAATCTGCCCATTCATCCAGGAGAGTGTGAGTGACATTGATGCTGGCCAGGAGGGACTGACACCAATCTTTGTCTTAGCTCACATCAAGGGTATTTGATGGGTTTAAGTCAGAGCTCTGAGCTGGCCAATCAACATTATTCTATACCAAAGTGGAAGAACTTGACAGGCTGGCTCCAGAGCGTATATAAAGTGCTTTGTGCACGGGAGAACAGTCATGCTGGAACAGGAAAAGGCCTTCCCCAAACTGTTCCATAAAAGTTGGAAGCGTGGAATTATCTCAAGTGTCTTGGTAAGCTGAAGCATTACAGTTTCCCTTCACTGAAACTTGAAACCAATTAATCAGGCCAACTCCAACAAAACAACTTCAGTGGCATTGTTTTAATTAAGTGATTAAGAGGTATGGCCCAGTACTTTTGCCCATACACCATATTTGCATCACCTTTTCTATCTGTAACACACTGATCCAGAAAACAAGGTTTTTCTGAACCTTTGTACAACCCTACACGTTTCACTGCAACAATCCTCCAGTTACTGTAGGTAAAGATCTCCTGTTTGTGCAAGCACACAGAAACACTAATTTACCCCAAAAGCCTGCGGTTGTAGTAATGAAGACCAAACCTGTCTGTCTCTGCCCACCTGCATGCTTACCCTGCTCGTTTCTTACCTGTCTGCCTGACTGCACATGTGTCTGTCTGTTTGTGTGGGCAGTCATTTAATCACAGAGTGCAAGTGGTCCTCCATCCTTCTGAGGCCGAGAGGGCAGATAAAATTAGAGCTTTAGAGCATCTCTGATTAGACAGGCAGCAGTTTGTGTGTGTACAGATCCATCAACAGTGGGTGTAATGAGGCAATTTCTCTTCGGTACTACAGTTTCATGTTCCTTAAACACACTAGACTGTAAACAAGAGAAATATGTTCCAGTATAACATATAGAGCTAACACAAGTGTGTTATTATTAATATTCTAAATGGCTAATTGTGATCTAAAATCTTATTCGTGTCAGGGGTAAGTATTAATGAGTTTGAATATCTTTTTAAGCTTTGATCATAAAGTTCTTTTAAAATAATGTAATTAAAAGTATGTATTAATTTTGACTTGGTCGTGGTTAAATAACTGTATCATTCAAAGCACAGACAAATAAGAAAAATCAACATATTTCAGCTTAAAACAGACAAAGTTTTTATAATTTGAAATATCTGGTCAATGGAGCAAACTACTAAGTTTGGGTGCCTTAAAATTTTTAAATGTCAGGTTGAGTTTTCCAGCTTACATTGTCTCTTACCCTTACTAATATCAAGCCATGAAAACAGTTTTGAAATTTCAGAGAATCTGAGGTTTCCACCAATATATAATTTAATATACCATTGAGCTCACAAAACATTAAAACACTTGAAGAAGCCAGGTCTTGCAGTGTGACGTGTTACTTTATTTCCATCAGCACACGCACACTCTGCAGTTTGTTTTAACTCTACATCCTGGTACTGTAAATCCTAATCAGTGATCAAAAGATAATTAGTAATTACACCTGAAAGTCATCCAACAGTCAAATATTTGCTCCTGTTTAAGGAACATTTGCTAATAAACGAGAAAAAGGGGAAAAAAAACATATGCACTTGTGACTTTTCGGTAGCTGAAATCATCGGGTGCTGGTTCTACTTTCAGGTTATAAAAGCAGATTTCGGTCTTTTAATGGAAATTACAAATGGGTACAAAAAACAAACAAAAAAAACTTAATTAAAGTTCAGTTTATATTTTTGGAATATTCATAATTCTAAATCACTGGAACTAAGTGAATTTGTGCTTTGATAAATTCACACCAATCAAGACATTCGTACAATTTTAACAGAAAACATTTCTTAGAGATAAGACAGCAACACTGAAAATGTATACGTGTCTGTAATGTTTTTGTTGTGGAATCATATTGCTGGTAGGTTGTTTTTAATATTTTGCTTGGCATCAGAGCATATACACTCAAAGCTAAGCTATACAGCAGTAATTAATTAGTACAGTCATGCTTTTATTGTGAAAACTATTTGCTTCCTACCCGTCTTTCTAATCAAGGGAATTATCAACTCCTGCTCAGTCACCCTGTGTAAAAGATGAAGGTCAGCTGTAACAGTAGCAGGTTAAAGGTTAAAAAAAATTCCCACAGCTAGTGCTACCTAAACAGTGGAACAGATGGCAACTAACTTAATTATATCAAAATTACAACCCACGCTAAAGATGGAAAACTAACATTAATGTTTAAACTGTTACAGCACCACCTGAAAAACTATATAGGGCCCTGTTACAGAAAGTTTACTCTCAGTTAAGCACATGCATATTGTGCATATTGTGCGTGGATTTTATAATGAATAAGTAAAGAGCAGAGCCAAAATGTAAATCTCCATCAGTGCTGACCATCATATCTTTAAAAAAAGAGAGAGAGATGAAAAGTGGAATTTTCTTTAACAGATTAAAGCTGGAATCCAACCAGATTTTCATTTGGCTTAGTAAGCTGAATGGTTTACATGTAAACCATTCAGCTGTAATTGGACGGAGACAGGCGGCAGGTGACAACAACTGCAGATATGACGTTGAAACTTTACATTTGTAGATATTGATTAAATGCTGTTCAACATCATGTATTTACAGTGTGACATATTTTTCCATCACTAGAGATCCAAGCGATTACAACTTAACCAATAAATTATTCACTGATCAGTGATTTATGAACTGGTGGACAACTTGATAAATGCTTTACTTTCCAGAGTCACAGAGTTAGAAATATACAATCTATACATCTTATTTGGAGTCAGTATAAAATCTGCAGTATTCAGTGTTCACCAGCTCTGCTGTCACATTAAGGACAAATTGATGGCCCAAAAAAATTCATGTTAAGAAATAATAAGCCAATGGTTCAGTGACACTACAGTAAAAATAGGACTGCACTGAATTTTTTCACATTCAGCGACAGTTTCCAAGTACTTTTAGGGACTTGTTAGTCCTAAAAGGTCACCCAAAGGTCGAACACACTGTCCTCAGACACTTACGATCCAACTCATACTGGCTGCAATCGTTCTCACACGGATTGGTGACAGTTTGCAAATAACTGCTGTCTAATGTATTAACACAGATTGCCAACATGTTGCTAACAATCTGAGTCGGACTGCAACACTGAGCACAACTTGTCTCCAGTGCATCACTTTGCAACTGGGAACTTGGCCAGTAGCCAATTGCTGCTTGGTTGTATGTGTTTGTATTGTGTCTATTATACAGTGTTCATGTTACTTTGAAGTTACATTGTAACTACATCAATCAATCTTTGTGGAGAAATGTTATGATTTCTGAAGATTATCACATCTAATCTGTTAGCCTGGGTTTGGATTATTGTAGGGTCTTTACATTACAATATAAAGTACCTTGTTGTGATTTGGAAAAAGATTGGATGTAATTGCCAACTTGACCCCATTCAATTGCAAACTGATCCATTTTATCCATTACTGATCCATAAGTTGCTTTGATGATGGCAGCTGACTCGCAGACCCCATCCTCGAATTACCACTTTGAAGATAACAAGACTGCAAGTTAATCGCACATATTTCCAAAACTTTTGATCATGCTGTGCTTTCCAACCACCGTTTTCAATAGTGTGACTATAGTGTTTGTATGAGATAATTATGCAGTCAGATATGTGATTTGACATTGACTGTTTGTTTGAGGAAATTAAACGCTAAATGGCTGTCAGTTTGTTCTGGTGCAGCAGGAGTGGAGGAGTCAGAGAGAAACTAACAGCAGGTAGGTTAGTTTGACAGGGTCTCTTACCCCAGTCACCGAGTCTCTATCTGGAAGAGAAAACTCTTAGTTTCCCTCATCTCAGAGTTAACTCATAGTTTTTGAGGCCCTGGTGATGATCAAATCCAATACCAATCTATACTTCCACTATTCACATGTAAATCTGGGATTCAGTAGACCTGAGATTTACTAACTATTGCTGCCTCACCAATATTGAGTCCAGTCTAACTCCCAGTGTGTAACATATGGACTCTTGATCAGGAACGCTTGTCATCTGAATGCACCTTTATGTATCTTTATATTTTTAACCAGAGTTTTAAAAAAAAAATGTCAACAAAAGATATGATCTTTTCCTAAATCTAACCAAACTGTATTTAAAAGCAAAGAAAATGCAACACACAAGGTAAACAGACTCAAAAGCATATTCTCTCTACAAGCTGCATTCAAACACACATTCATACTGTTCCTTATAGCATGCATACAGTACCTTATTTGTCTTGGGTTTAGTATTTTGACATTATGACATGTCAAACTGACAGATGGGGTGAGCTTTTGGTCCTGTCACAAATATACGACCCACTGTATATTCAAAGTTTCCCCAAGTGCTAGTAAAAGGTCCACAAATTACAATCTTCTAGTAATCTTAGGAAGTTTCTACCTCCTTATGCGGTCTTGTCTGAATTTTTAAACATGGCCATATGTTCTTGGGATCCTATACTGCTATATCATGGCACCAGCACCAATGGAGACAATGTGCATATATCAGAAATGAACAGCAGCTTTCTTCTTTTTTCTCTTTTCTTTCTGTATGAAGTTTTAAATCGTACATCCTGCCGGATGCCGGAGCACTAAATTCCCTTTAGTGCTCTGGAGAATAAGGTACATTTTTTGTCATTTTGGTAAACTAACTATTTTGGATAAGAACTTTAGAGATACTTCTTTGTTAGTTTTGAGTGGTTCGCGGCCTCTCTTCCAAAGACCACCCTTTTCTTTTCTTCTCTCAGCATTTCCATTGCTATAAATACTATTTTGAAAAGGAAAAAAACAGGTATCCACATTCTTGCCAGCATTCATGCAGATTTCTGGCAACTGTACAACAAAAGTGATAACGGGTTAAACCCCATCTTAAAAACAGTAATTCCCAAAGCTCTCAGTAGAAGTGACAGTGTGTAAAAATCAGCATTTTTCACCAAACAAAATGAAAGCGGTCTTTGATGCCTGGCAGACAGCTTGTGGGCACATGCCGCCCTCCCCCCCCCTGCAGCAACGGAGACACCCACAAATCCCCAGTGGTGCCACCCTGCCACTCTGCCACCCTGGTGCCACACAGAGACATGAAACAGTAAATTAGAGTCAGTTGGGCTGGCAGATTTGGATGCAGAGTCAGGGTGGGCTCATTGGTGTGGTTGGTTATGTTGGTGAAATGTGGTTAGGTGTGGGCACAAAGTATTTATTTTGGTGATTGCGGGCTGTATCTGTGTGTGTGTGTGGTCAGTGTCTGTGTGTGTTGAAAGCAGGTCTAGTCTTTGTCCAACCGTGTGATCTCATGATTAAAATGTCACTACGAGGCAGATTGTGAGCTAAACAGCCCGTCAGATCGAGTCACAGGATATCTTACACCAGAGTAAAAAGGACCCCTATCTCCCCACTCTGTTTTATTGCTGGGTATTAGTGAAATGGAATGAAACAATGGAATAAATGATTTTTTTTTTTTTTTAAAAACACCAAAATTGCATATTCTGGTTGCATTCGGTTAGGATCTTAAAGTTTTACTGAGGGCAAACAAAGAAACAAAAACAAACAAACAAAAAAACCCAATGGTTACATTATTATTGAAGTGATACTAGCACAATAGGATCGAGGCTTTTCTAACCAAAGTTGACCCAAAGTCCTTTAGAGAAAAACTCTGTTTTTATAGAAAGTAAAAATCACAGTGATTTAGGGGTCATTTAAATGTGTTCACAATTTGCAGACAGTTCATCTCATAAGTCACGACACACTGTTCTCCCCTAAACCTGCCTTTTTAAGTTAGAAGTATCAGCTTTGGTACTGGCAAAATATTTACTTGGTATGAGATTGATACAAAAATGTATAGCATTTCTTCCTGTGCCTTACCCATCGTGCATACTGGACATGAATTAGAACTTCCACAGCAAGACCTATAAATAGCCATGCTGGGAGCAGTGCAGATTACACGGGAAGATTACCTTAAAGTGGAACTCATCCAAATTGAAATACGATTTCTTGCTTTTGGTGTGCTGTCTTTTATTTCACATCATATTTTCTATAAAACTGCAGAAATGTTTAACTGACATATGCACAGTTTTTTCTGTAGTTTGTTAAGCAAGACCTTTAAAGTTTTCCTTTTTCTTAAATTCAGTAATTACATTACATTATTGCAATGGACTAATTACATTAGTCCATGGATACACTGCACAGTCTTAGCGCTGTCATTGTGGAAACTAGAGCTTAACATTGTTTCTTTGCGCACTCATTTGTGATCCTGAGTTCTTGTAGTTGGATTATTCTAGTTGTCTCCAAGTCTACAAGGTTTTAGTTTCATTGGACCCCCGTCTCACACTGGGGTGGTTTGGAGCCAAGTCTGAAGTCATGGCTCTTAGCTGGAAAAGTGTCAGGAAGGAGCTGAGGGAAGGACATGGAGAATTTTAAGTATCTCAGGTTTTTGTTCACAAGGTAGGAGACAGGGTGAGAGATTGAAAAGCAGAGCTGTAGTTACGGGGGTCTGTTGAGCAGGATGATATCTGGGTGCTTCCTAGATGAATTTGTCTTTCCAGCCAGCTTGAGAATGTCCTAGGCTCAAAAGAGCTAAAGTAGGTGGCTAGGGCAAAAGAAAATCTGAGTGTCTCTGATTTTAGATGCTTAGATTACTGCTCCTGTGACCGGCACCCGGATAAGAAAATGGACCAGTGACTAGTTAGAACAGGGGTGGGCAACTCCAGGCCTCGAGGGCCGGTGTCCCTGCAGGTTTTAGATGTGTCCTTGAACCAACACAGCTGATTTAAACGGCTAAATTAGCTCCTCAACATGTCCTGAAGTTCTCCAGAGGCCTGGTAACGAACTAATCATGTGATTCAGGTGTGTTGACCCAGGGTGAGATCTAAAACCTGCAGGACACCGGCCCTCGAGGCCTGGAATTGCCCACCCCTGAGTTACAACCTGGCGGTACTTTCTCGTAAATGGCTAATTTCAAAATAAGAGTTTTAAGAAAAATATCTAATGAAATTAATAAAAATAAAATAAATAAATATATAAAAATTCAAAATATTACTATATCTACAGGTATATCATCATTGGCAAGGATTCAAGGAACAATTGTGTTCATTTATATTTATCCTAACCAGCAGTTTCTATAAGGAGCGATCACTTGGAAGAATTCAAGATGATTTATTGAGATAGAGAAATGAATGTATTTGGCGATTAGACTCCAATGACCCATCACAGCAGAATGAAAATCCCAACGGTGATAGAACAGAGAGTCTGAAAGTCTGAGAGTCTGAAAGGTGATGAAGAGCACAGATTTAAACCACGTGAAGCGGAGGCTGATTGGCTCAAAGAAGGCGGGCGAGAAGATGATTGGACTAGAGTAATGATGTCAGTATTGAGATTGACAGCGTGGGAAAGCACTGTAAAGTACAGCAGCCGACACCCAGGAAGGCAGGCACATTAGTAATTAGTGCTTCACAACAACAACAAAAATTAATATTACTGAAGTGAAAACCATGTACTTTGGTTCAGGATTGATTAAATGGGTCAGTGGGAACAAATGAAAATATTCAGTCTGAGGACTTCAACACACCCATCGGCATCAAAGGATGAATTCTTAAGTATAAAAAAGTACAATATTAATTAAATGTGTAAATGCCACCATGGGCAATAAATAATGAAGACTTTTCATACTGAAGCTGTTTAAACCAGTAATTAGTTTGTTAGTTTTAAACAAGGTTTGCACGACGACTAACGGGAAAAAAAATCTAATGCATATATAATATTGCAAAACTTGCACAACACTTATCATTCTGCGCATGAGGAGACTTTCTGTGAAATTCAACTATTAATGCAATGCAACAACATTATAATATACTGACAAAAAACTGTTATATATGTTTTAAAAACTGATCAAAAATGTTAAAAATTGTTGTTTTTATGAGCAGTTAAACAAGAGTAGCAGACATTTTTCCACTTCGTATGTTTAGTCCATTTGTCAAGATATACAACCATATTTTTGAAAAGTACACTCAAAAATCTTAAAAGTACCCAATTTGTATAAATGACAGGTAGTAATGAAACCTCAGAACTTTGCTTGCTCACAGTGCTGCCGAAACACAAAAAGACATCAGTTCAATTTTGAGCAATTATTCATTAAAAATCATTTGTTTTCAGTTAGAATTAAGTTGGTACCAATTTCTTTTGTTGCAGTCACTGCTCCTTCTAGTGCGCACTAGAAGGAGCAGTGACTGCAACAAAAGAAATTGGTACCAACTTAATTCTTGTCACGGCTGCACTTTGTAAATCTCCTCCTGAGTGCACACACCCTGAAAAGCTGCTGAAAAACACCCTCCTTGTATTTAATCCAAGAGGTTTTTTTTTTCCACTTAGAACACCCGTCTCTTTTGTTTTTGCCCAAACTCCAGTGAAATTCCAAGACAAGGCGAATGGGGCAGGAGACGGACGGAGGAAAAACATGTTGGAATTTTCTTCTCCTCTCAGATCTTCAGGGTTTCTCAGCAGCAATTACACAGAAGTGTTACCAGATGCTTCTCGCCATTGTCGGACCCAAAAAAACCCTGTATCTGCACAAAGTCAGCCTATCTTTCAAGACTGGGAAAAGAAATGCTTCCCTCACAAATGCTTTCTTTTGCTTCAGTTTATGCCAATTCAGTTTTGAAATTTCATAATGCATCTTCTTTCTTTCTTTTTTGCAGAATAGCTCAGAGTCTGTCGCTCACTCGATGCACGGACCAACAGGAAAACTTGGATTCTGAGGAAGGAAAGCTGCAGTTGCGTGGTTATTTACCGACAGCAGCAGCATTTGGTTTCTGCCATCTTATCTTATCCTTGAGCCTTGACTCCAAGCTCTCGGCAATTAGTTGAAGAAAAACACACTTTGATGAGTGCACATGCACTGTTGCGCTTCACACACGTTTCTGCGTATGGCTTTACACACTCAGTATTGCATGCCGGCACAGAAAAGTTAGTTTTCCATCTCGACACACTGTATAAAGCAGAAATGTTAGCATAACATAAAACTAGATTTTATGATTTCACAATTTTTTGCTTTGGGTAATTAATAACCTGTGATTTAGTCCTAATCCAGCTAAATCAAATTATCGTTTTCTTCCCAAAATCTCAGTTCTTGAAGCACTTTCTATGCTGAGTGTGAAGGCTCATTCATGTCTGCGTTGACTGTCACATTATGCTGTTGCTCTACAACTATACGGAGACCTTAATTACGTAGTGATGTACACTCTTTTAGAAGATCTATCTGAGTGCACTGGCCAGTTTTTGTGTCCACTTTGTATGTTTTGGATTGCTTCTTAAATAGCTTTATGACTCTGTGACCTCAAAGCACTTTCACAGTACAAGCCACATTCACCCATTCACATACACAAACTCATACGGCACTTTATTCTTTAGTCACATACCAGTGGATACATCAGGGACAATTTGGGGTTCAATCTTTTGCCCAAGGACACCTTGACATGCAGACTGGAGGAGCCTTGAATCAAACCACAGAGCTGCTCTACTTCCTGAGCCACAGCTGCCACATTTTACTGTGTATGTCTGTTCTTTTTCTGTTTTTCTGTTGTTCCAGTTTCTGTCCACAGTCCAAAGATGTCCGTGTTTAATTGGTGTTTCTATATTGGCCGTAGGTGTGGATGTGAGTTAGAATGGCTGTCTGTGTCTGTGTTGCCCTTCTGATAGACTGGCAGCCTCTCCTGGAGGTAAGAGGTACCCCACCTCTTGCCTAATGTAAACTGAAAAGGCTCCAGACTCCTGCAATTCCAGTTAAATAATGGTTACAAAAATGGATGGATGGTGATTTTTGATTCACACTGGAAATAACAAGTACTTCATTTGATTTCAGTGGAGTATTTCTGTTGTTAGGTACTGAGGCTTCCACATTACATAAAATATCAGAGTACTTTATAGCGTGAACTTGGTCATTTTGTTGAAAAACGGGTAATGATATTTTTGTTGCAGTCCTTTTCTCACATGAAGCACACAGCTGGAAATGGTTCACTTCAGACGTGTTCGAAGCACTCTGTGTGATTTAGGCGAGGGAGCTGCCCGGATAAAGTGCAGGAAGCAAAGCACATGACGCTAGTGGTGAATGAAACGGACGATTAGTTGTGCTATTTGCACACTGGCGCAATACAACATGGCACAGACTCTTCACTAAGGAGCCAGCAGGTTAAAAGCTGACTAATGTGCAATCCAACCGTATCACACATACGCCTTCTCACTTGTGCACCTCTTTTAGGTGAAAAGTTCAGGGCTGCTGTGAAAATGACTTATGTTAGATTCACAAAACCACAGACTCTACATACCATGTATTATGTCACAAAATATTTAGATCATTCATTATTTATTTATTAAAACCCCAGAATATAATTCACTAAGACACACTGGACTGGATGCAGATCCAATGACAGATATTTCTACAAGCAATTTAACCTTAATCCACCAATCACGCGGCCTGCTTTGCCCTTCAGGTCGTCCCCACCTACTTTACAAGGCTAATGGAAGAAAGCGCAATCATGACACATCAGATATTTGTCACACTGGTTACTGTCTCACTGGCTTAACCTCAGTGTGTATCAGCTTTCAGTGTTCAGATGGCAGGGAGCTGGGGGCTGTTTGTAAAGGGGAAACTAAATACCTTGTGTGGGCAAATGAGGGGATTATGGGTATTTTCAGTTTTCTGTGGGTTCAATTTTCTGGCACAGTCTCTTTGGGGTTTCACTTCAGAGCAGAAGCACATTTGATACACACACAAGTGCAAGCACACATTCCTATTGTAGCATACAGTAAGGATGTACATGCATCTTATCTGCACATAGCAACCTTCTCCTCCCATGCACAGTCACTCTTACTCACTCATTCGTGCACCCAGTGAGAAGCTGCCTATGCTCTGAGTTTCTCCCAGTGTCTCGGGGGACACAGTAATTACTGCGGAAGCTGAGCTACTGAGCGCCAGCCGTCTGTTTGGTTGATAGGGATCAGTGGGCAAAGTAGAACTCAGCACAACCTTAGAACACAACATACAACAGTTTCCTCTTTGATTCAAAATATTTTTGGAACTATTACAAACTTGTATTTCTCCTCTTAACACTTCGTTTTTCTTATTGGAGATTCTGCTACAGCAGATTGAGGCTTTCAGTACAAGATGGAATAGAAAGCTGTGCAACGAAGGCAGTTTTAATTATTATTTTGCCTTGGACCATTTGTGAGAATTTGGCATCTGGATTCTTTTTGTTTATTTGCTTCCATCAACCCATCAACTGTACCAACTTTAGCTGTAGCAAGCCATGAAGCCGTTTATCTTTAGTTCAGCCTCTGACTAATATCAGAACTCTCAAAAGCCAAAGGATACACCCAAAGTTTCATTCAAGCACAAACATTTGAACTTGCACAAACACATCATTTTTGCCACCCTGGCCTAAACTTGCGACATTGCACTGCCTCTAAAGGAGTCAGTCAATATGACAATAAGTTGTTGCATTCATTGTTGCAACTGAGGTCATTTTAAAGTTTATGGAGCATGAACAAACAAAGACCTTTTTTAATGTCATTATAACTGTTTACATAACCATAATCACAAGCCATAGTGGATGGAGTTTGAAGAGCCAGGATCTACACTGTACATTGACACTGAAATCAAACCATTTTAAAACGAAGCTACGATCATTTGCAAATTAGGTTCAAACTACAATTTACAATTTTGCCAGTTCTAGCACAAAAATACATGTTTGAATGGCTCCATACTTTGTTAGTATAGTCAAGCATTTCTAAAGTGCAGCCATGGTATATTAAAGACATATATATGTTCATTTCTGCTGCATTTCAAGTTGCAGCCCACTTTCCACAGGGACAGTGTGCAATTTATTCCTAAAGCTAACATTTGGTAGAAATTTAAGAAGTGAGGTGCTTTTTATCTAACAGAGTAATTAATGTTACTCACCAATAGTTGGGTGCATTGCCATAAAACTTCTGGTTGTTAGAGAAAGCTATCCTGTTGACTGTTGTTGATTTTAGAGAGATTTGATCAGTGTTTTTATATTTGTCTGGAACTTTTAACATAAAAGTAAGACTTAAAAGTCTGAATTTTGCCATTTCATTGACCATTGCTTAGTCTGATCTTTGGGTAAATTTGCTAGAAGGCCCACTCTTGGGAATATTATGTCTTTGTGCTAACAAATACAAATGCCTGAATGCTTCAGACCAGCAACTTTCCAAAACCTCTGCTTTTGTGGAGGTGGTCACATTTGCTGATGATCAGTCAATCAGGTGCATTTGATTTAATGACACTTTAGATTCCTTGATCGAAGTACAGACATGAGAAAAGAATAAGTATTTGTTTCATTGGTGATATTAAAGCTTAAACTGGAGTTGCCATGTGTAGTGTCACAAAAAAGTTTCATGTTCATAATCTGTAATAGAGACTTTCTTTTTACTCTCGATGTTATTGACAAACCTTTTTGTGCTGCATGCAAAGTTTCACCACCTCCACCCAAAGGCCACCTGCTTATTTCTATTTAGAGTCCCTGTTCCCTGTTTGATGCTGGCAGGGTGTAAGCCCATCAGTTCAGTGCTTCAGTGATCAAAGTTCTGCTTCCATAACCGTCAGAGCCTTAAAATAACAACAGTAATTTCCAAAACCCGTCTTTCTGTATCAAAAAATGACTCATCTGCAGTATCTCTTCCACTATGAGGTTATACTTGCAGCGCTGGCAGAGCTGATAACTTGAGTTTCAGTGAGGTTTATTTAGTTTTTCAAGGCTCGACCATCAGGTTCATAGTTGTAGAACGATTAAAACACGCCACTAAGGCTATGAGTTTTTCATTTTCATGTCAGAGACACTCTTGCTCAAAGTGACCCTGCTGTCATGTGCTAAAAGTTATTCTTTCAAACTGTAATCAGGTTCAGATGTTGTTAGAGAAAAGAGAGATACAATATGAACTCAGGTATCTTTAAAAAA
This sequence comes from Simochromis diagramma, assembly GCF_900408965.1. NCBI lineage: Eukaryota > Metazoa > Chordata > Actinopteri > Cichliformes > Cichlidae > Simochromis > Simochromis diagramma. The sequence continues at coordinate 2,456,208 of NW_024386938.1, read as the reverse complement.
GCAGGGGTCAAATATTACAAATATATAGATTTATATTATATATTTTTTAAAAGGGGAAGCTGCCAATATTCTGTCTATAATAGCAGATCTAACAAGCTGATTTCAACCTTTTCACTCACTTATTTGTGTCTTTGCCATTTAATATAATTCTTTGCTGTCATATATCTGTTTATATTTTTAATACAAAAGAACCATCATTGTCATTAATGAGAGACAGTCCTCCGCTATATTTAGAATCACTAAACTGCCACTATAAGAGCAACATTTCTTCTTATTATGTTTCTGGTGTGAAACTGACTGCTGATTTATACACTGAGAATGGCAGTTATAGCTAATGACGGTCGTAAAGAGAGTGAAGGCAACAAGTGAAACCGAGAATCAAGAAACCAAATGAATAAGATGTAACTAAAAGGGGAAAGAGACAACGGAAAAGAGAATGAAATAAAGACTGACCAAAGAAAACAAAATTAGAGAAAGACCTAAATTACAAAGCCTGTGAAGTAAAATTATGACTCAACTCTAGAGTGTTGTGGGACTTCAGTCAGGCAGCTCTTTCTGGTATTCTAAGGAGTTTCTGTGTTTCTGTGTGTTTCTGTGTTTTCTAGGTGTTTTCCATACTTTTTTTTGTCCACTATAGCCTCACTGCTCAGGGTCGATGATGCAGTTTGCAAATATGCAAATTTGAGCTGTGAGAAGAAACCAGTATAGTTAAGTTGGCTGAGTTGGAAAGACATTTTGCAACTATGCCATACAGCTACACATTTATTATGGATAAACTCTGGGATTTCATTGGAATTCAGAAGGAGGGAGAGGTGCTGTCCAGTGAGGTTTATGCTCAGAGACTTTACAAAATTATACAAGTAGAAAGAAGTGTCATTAAAAGCAAAGTCCACTTCTGGTTCAAAGGCCATGGATTGTCCAGAGAAATAAAGAGTGTTTCTGGAAAGGTGAAATTTTTGTTGTATCACTGAATCCCAATCAGCTCTACTCCATTTGGGATATTTCATGGTCAGATTAAATAAAAACTAGTATAAAACCAGTACATATATTAAAAAATATAATGTGTTGTCCTTAGATTATTATATAAACTTAATTCATGGTTCAGGAAAAAATATATTGCTGCTGCATATTTGCACTGATTTACTAGCCTATTTAAAGAATATTTATCTTGTTAGTGCACCGATCCTAAATGGAGCCCTCTGTTAGACTGGCAGTCTGCCCAGGGTGTATCCCTTCTCTTGCCCAAGAACGGATTCTCAGTAAATGGAAACGGCTGAAAGAATTGATTACAAATGTGTTTTCAGTAGCTAAATCCATGAGTGCCAACGGTCCAGCCCCTGAGATAGTGAACGAACCCTAAACTATGACACCTCTATCACCATGCCTCATAGTCAGCACAAGGTTCTCCCTTAGAAAATTACCTTAGAGTTGTTTGTCCAGCGCACATTATTCCAGCATACTCGTCTCAGTTATATGACCGTTTATTATTTACTTTTACACTGTGTGTACAATGTCTTTTATTTATTTATTACTTTATTTAATGAAGAAACTGTGCTTGCTTGACTAATATGTGATTTTTAACTGTGGTGATTCAACAAAGAAGTCTTTAAGAAGGAGAGAGTACAACCATTTCATATTTAATCTAGAGGCACAATTTAAGAAGAAATGGATGGATTGGTACAACACCATTAATGGATGTGAAGCAACTTGGATATAGCAGACCAAGCTACAAGACTAAAATGTAGAAATAATTGCCAGTTTGGCTGAGCAAACAAGCTAATATTAACTAGTAGTCTCATTTACACTTCCAATGTCATCTCAGAAATGTGAGTAAAAGTCTAAACCAGTGTATCCTCTAGTGCCAATTACAGGACCTATGCAGTGTGTGTGCCTTTTTGACAGCCATTGTTTGCGAGCTGTAAAACTCAAATACCCGTAGCAGATTTTGAGGTGGGCTATGATGATCCAGAAAAAACATAAAATAAATAAACAAAAAGAAAGAAACTGTGTGACATATTTAGTTTATTCTTTGATTATTATGTTTTGACTGTTTAATCCAACTTGAAGCAAAACCTTTCATGCATTGACAAGTTTTTCTATTTGATTTATGGTTGGTTGGTTAGCTGTGGGCTTGTATTATCGTAGAGTCTTTCTCTTACAGTGCAAAGTGCCTTGAACCAATTGTTTTGATTTGGTGCTATATAAATAACATTGAAAGGAACTGAATTGAAATCCATTTTTATGTAAAATAAATCAAACTCTGCATGGGCAGTAAGAGTGGGCACTTTTAGCTGTTCACTTATTTACCGAGGTGTTGCACAGCAGATGAATCCACATGTTGATTTTGTGCAAATTTTATACCAGAACTCCCTAAGGCTTGGTTTGTGTCTCCTCCACCTCGTAGGTACTTGTAAGTACAATAAATGGAGGCACAGGTTTATTTATTAAATTTATGAATGAAAAATTAGTCAATACAATGCAGCTAATTGTGCACCTTTTTGGAAAAGGTCACATTTTATACCATTAATTAAAGTTAAAAAAAATCTTACCAGAGTTAAGATTAATCTATGCAATGTACTAATAAGATGGGTTTTTTGAAAGCATAGAAACGTGACCATTTATTTGGATTCATTTTCAGAGTTTTTTTAGCTCAGCGAGGCTCAGCAAGCCACATTCTGTGTTTGACATTAAGTTACTAACTTTGTGACTTTATCAGAGCATTTATAGAAAAATCACTGTAATGAGACAGAACTGAAACTGCTGCTGATCATTCTCCGGCTGTGGCCTTTCACATGTCACATGTAGCAATTTTATTTTGTCTAAATATAGAATTGAAGATTAAACCTGTAAAAAGAAACTGTGACATAATTTCATAATTTTGTCAGTAATAGCTGTTGTAGCTGTTTCAAGTTATTTCACAGGTGAGAAAGTTTTCTTAAATTATGCAGTTACATCGATACTGAAACTCTACACTCATCCCTGTATTTCTTTTTGAATTTGCTTACGAAATGTACTTTTCAAAGACTGAGTGACATACTGATGTGCTTTCTTTCATGTGGCTGTCATGCTCTTCAGTCACACTGGCGGACAGTTTAATCCGTATCCTACCTTGGAGCATACTGTAAACTGTCATCGTCAGCCCAGAGTCTGGGTGGTTCGAGAGGGCGCGGCGTAAACAAACCTTTCAGAGAGATTTGATTTCCACCACAGTGGGAGGACAGCTGCCTCAAGGTCGACAGCATGTTTTGAGTTCTGAAGCCAAATTGAAGAGCGTTAGCTGAAGCTGCAATAACAACAGAGCAACTGAGAGATACTAAGATTTATACGGATAAACCACACACACGTACTGTGATACAAGGTTGCCTAAGAGAAATGGTTCCATCAACACAGAGCAGCCATATATATATATATACATCCATGAGACGATGCGATAATTGTGTGCATTTGCAACACAGGAAAGATGTCAACATTTACACAGGAGAAAATTAATGCAAACACACACACGCAGAGAGATGGTGGCAGTGGGGCAGACCCCCTACTCTGTCCACATATGGCTGCAATTGACCTGTATGGTGGGTGGATAAATGGCAGCCGACCAATCGGTGGTATAATTATCTGACCAGCCTCTTTATGTAGCCTTAAATAGCAGTCTTGTTTGCACTAAAAATAAACCGTCATTTCAGCTTGATGACATTTGACCCCTGACACCTGGCCCTGGGTCAGAAAGGTCAAAGTTTGGCGGCATTGGTCCTGATGCTAAATATAGCAGGTGGTTCTTTTTTTCCCCCAACCTTGAACCTGAATCTAAAAGAGAGTGTTTTGTTTTTGTTTCAAGCAAAAGCACAGTTAGGTATTTTTCACACTGTTTTTTATTGTATTTGATTGGTGGTAAATTTGCAGTTCATTTTACTCCCCTAGAGAAAAAAATGCTTGAGCAACATCCAAAAACACAAAAATTAAACCAAAGGTAACCATGTGGATTGGATATTATAGACAACAATGTGCAAGGCAAACCTGCTAATATGTCTTGCCTTCTTATTTGTATACACCAATTTTATTATGGCCTTGCACTCATTTTCAGATCAAATTCAGTTTTCAAGCTAGGTCCCCATATGGAAAAGATATATATAAATCTTATAAAGTTTGTATCTGTCTTGTGTGAAGCTTGTATGAAAAGCATACAAGAGTGAAAACAGGTATAAGATCCCTTGAAAAATTATATAATGAAACTTGTATGTTTTGGATACTTACTAAAACAATATATGAAAGTAATGAGAAAGTGGCCACTTTCATGAGTAAATCATATAAGTTTTTAATATTTCTTTTCCATATGGGTCTTAAGGGTAAACTGCCATATTTGCAAATGGCCTTACTGGAATTCCTTTACCAAATGTTACCAGTATATCTGCATGGGCTGCGCTGTTTTAGAAATGCAGCAGGTTAGGTAGATTTACAATGGGTTCCATCCACCTTAACGTTTTAAGAAGCATTCCTTGGAGAGTAGGAGACAGTTTATAGTTTTATAGCACAGCTCTGTTTTACTTCACTGTACTGACAAGCATTGATTCATCATCATTCATTCTTGTTAAACACATTGCATCTAGTTGAAACATTTTACACTGTCAAACACTGTCAGATACTGTAAATACTTATCAAATCCCCTGGAATCTCCAAATTATGCACAATGGTAAGACTCTTCACGTATGCACACTTACAAAAGCAGTAGAGCACTTCAGTCTCAGGCTTACTTGTGGCTCCTGGGTTTTTAGAGTAGAATGGGAAGCAGTCCCTTCAGCTTTCAGGCCTCTGTTCCATGGAACCAGCCCTGAGTTTAGAGTTTGGGTTCAGATGCCCTCTCTACTTCAGGCTGAAAGCTTTCCTTTTCAATAAAGCTTATAGTTGAGGCTGGATCAGATGACCCTGAATCCTCCCTTAGTTGCACTGCATTAGGCTTATGCTGCTCAGGGTTTCCCAGGGTTTTTTTTATACATCTGCATTTAATCATTAGTTTTTATTCATCTCTGGCTCTTTCGAACAGCATGTCTTTTGTCATGTCTCCTGAGTCTGCTTCTGCTGGGTTTCCTTCTGTTAAAAGGGAGTTTTTTCTTCCTACTGTCTCCAAGTGTTTGATCATAGAGGGTCGTGTGATTGTTGGTTTTCTTTGTTTTACTGTGGGGCCTTTATCTTTATCTTACTAGTGGGTAAAAGCAGAAAAAAAGAATGACTGGAGACAAAACTAAGTTAAAAGCAAAGTTCCCAAACAGGACATGAAGCAGAGTCGTCTGGCTGACAAATTCAAACTTATACTTTCTGCTGCTACCCCTCCAGCCTCTATATCTGCTAGTTATTGAGCAGATTGTTCCAAGGACAGTCATGCACCAGTTTGCTTTGATGAATGGCCGTACTTGATCCAGGGTGAGAGAAAATGAGCTGAATTAGATGAAAGAGAGAAAACAAAGAATGATGGCACCAAACACTAAAACAATCATTTCATAAGACACAGTGCCAGGTATTTCTGGTCTCAAGAGCTTGCTGAGGAGTGTAGCAAAGAGCTGCACTTGTGGTCTCCAGTGAGACTGATTCTAAGTAACATTGGATTTAATCTGTGGCACTAGAGCACTGAGGTAGCTAAAGCAAGTGTTACAAAAGTAGGATCTCATGGGGCTACCTGCAAAAAGTTTATCTGTTTACTGTAGCACATATTGTCACAATTCATCAGCAAGGGCAAAAAAATAAATACATAAAAGCAAAGGACTAATTATTATTAGACTAATTATTAGAACCACCAAAATCTGACCCAGTTCATGGTATACTTGCAGCTAAGCACCGTTTGTCTCTTGGACACTCTCTCTTTTGCTTTTGAACACCAGCTCACCACCTGTTCACCCTCAAAACACCCTCGTCTATTTCCCTCTCTCTCACACACACCAAAAAACGTAATGACCCTGACCTGTGATTATGGTAGCCTTTGGCGTTCACCTGCAGCTCTGCTCCAGACACACACACAGGCCATGACTGCAGAGACCCAACACGTGTATGAACCTGCAATAACACACAAGACCAGATGTGCTTGGGCAACTCTCTCATACGCCAAGTTGTTGCCTTCTTTTACACGGGCTCAGAATAACAATATGCTGGACAGACAGATCTACGTGATGCAGACTGATCTTACACCAAACTACATATCAGTAATTTCGGGATACTGAAAGTCAAGTAATTGAGTTTGCTGCCATGATGTTGCATGTTTAGTCAGGCACATATGCAGTTTACAGTATTACTGGGGCTAGATTCTGTGTATTTATACAAGTTTTTAAATGAAAACAGATTTCACAGAAAGAAAGCTTTTTTCATATCCAAACATTACATGCATAGAATCATTGAAGAGGATCTTTCCAGCTGGCTTTTAAATGTTCAGTTTTACATATAATAAAGGCACATGGTGGGTTTGTATAATTTCTTGCTAAAAAGCTAAAGCTAACAATTCACTTCAGTTTTATTTCTATAGCACCAAATCGCAACAACAGTTGCCTTGAGGAGCTTTATATTGTTAGCTAAAGACCGAACAGTAATACAGAGAAAATCTGGCACTTTGGCGACAGTGGGAAGAAAAAACTCTCTTTAAACAGAAAGAAACCTCCAGCAGGATCAGGCTCAGGGAGGGGCGGGGCCATCTCCTGCTACTGGTTGGGGGTGAGGGGAGCAAAACAGGACATGCTGTGGAAGAGAGCCAGGGATAGAAAATAACTAAGACCAGAGAAACAGACCCAACTGGATGGGAAAATTATGGCCTTGCGCTCATTTTCTTAATAACAAACAAAAGCTACATTTCCAAATACAGTGACTACTTTAATCTTATCAGAAAAACAAGTGGATGCCTTCATTTCATTCGACTGTAGAGTTCAAAAACAATTTCTCACCTTTTGCAGTAATTTTATTTATATATTTTGTTTTTATTTGTTATTATAAATAATATTAAATCATGCAACTGTCAACAACCAATGACATTATATATATTTTTTATATACAATGATACATAGTACCATAAGACCCAGTTCTGTAGATTTGTGTAAATAGAGGTTTACCGACTGATTTCACAGTGACAGCCTGCAACCTTCAGCAATCAGTTGGGGACACTAAGCAGTAATTTGAAAGTGTCTCCTGAAGGTCTCAACCAGATCACTTTTAGGTGCTAATTAGTCAACTTTGTTTATCATCTTGAACATTAACTTTGTTGCCTGCACTTTGGTAAATTTTCAGGTTCTGTTCAGTGAAATTAGCAATACTTTGTTTCCTTAAGGAGGTGAGAAAACCAGGGTGTACTCCACCTCTTGGCCCAGCCACGGTCACAATCAATGTGATAAGCAGTAAAGACAACGGACAGCTGATAGATGGGATGAGGAGATCCGAAGGCCTTTTTGAATTATGAGAAAGTCTTAACATTAACATCCCCCTGGATTACATTTTACTACACAAAAGTATTCAGTGGTGTTTTAAGCTGCGTATCAAATGTTGTAGAGACTGAAGCACATATGTTGAGTCCATACATCCAATTCACACAGGCAAAACTCTCTTGCCAGTTTTAACATGCATATCCATTTTCAAAAAAATATGGTTCTTATATGTGCTGATGTCGCTGACATGTGCCTAAGCTGTTTGATTTTCTTCTGGGAAGCTACTACAGAGAGTGTAAGGCAGCCAAGACACTCGAGACGCGAGTGAAGCACTCTTTCAACAACATCACATTTGATCAAATATGACATGGAAATTGCTCTTTACAAACACACCACCCAGGCAGAGACTTCATTACAATACCAAAGCTCTAAGATTAAATATTCTACATCACCTTTCTTTACAAACCTCCAGTTTCACATCAGCACCTCACACAAACCACAATTTACCTTTTTTATTTTGCTGTAAAGTCTATGGGACAACGTCTGTTCAGAAAATGAATCAGTCTAGTAGTGTGAAGAAGTTGTTTTTTGGGGGGTTTCACACAAACAGGGATATTTGGGAACACTGTGACACAGCACCGCATGCTTTGCAAATTACCTCTGCTGATGAACGCCATGTTACACATGTGGAAAAAACAAGACAAGCAATAACTTAACATTGAGCTGGTATTGCAGTCTTCATACTTTGGAACAGAACTTCCGTCTTTTTAATGTAAGATTTTCTGACAAGCCTGCAGTGCAGAAGGGATTTGTTTTGAAGGTTCTCTTTTTAGACTAATCGTCACATATTTGATGGTTTCTGCTCATCCCATAACTTTACATCCTGGAAAATGTGGGAATGTTTTTTATCAGAGAAGATGCATGAAATAAAATAATATATTGACCTTGTTTAGAGGTCTATACGGAAGATTTTCTTTGGGTATCTGTAGTCACCTTTACTGCAATACCATCGGTGACCACTGGCAGCAGTGATCCATGCTTTATCCAACTACTTTATTACTATAAGTATTCTAATCTTTCCTCTTTTCTTTCCTCCTCCTCATTCCTTGCCAAAAACATATCTTCCCTCTGCACCTGCAGGACAACTCAGACATCTGCTGGTCTGATCTGCAAAACTATGCGTAAGCTCTTTTTTCTTTCTTTTTGCTATCGTTTAGGGGGGACTGCACTGTGCCCATTCCCTGTAGCATGCCAACAGTCAGGTCAAGAGGCTTACAGGTCGGTGATAGAAATCTGACACACGAGAGGACAGATGTCTACAGACACACATACTCACAGACAGAGGAAGCTGGGAAACTAAAGGAAGCTATGGTGACAAACCATTTCCCCTGTTCAGCAATTACCAACCATTCAACTCTGTACTGAGCCTCATTACACCCAGGCCTGGAATGACATTTGGAAACGGTTGAAGGGGGCCCGTTCAGCTCTGCACTTTGTTGTTGTTATTATTGTCTGTGCTGAGAGCAGCCCATTAGCACATACTCTGGTCCCCCCGCTGCTTCTCACCACCTGCACGCCTTAAACAAGCACACTGTGCTGTTGTTATTAGACGTTGGCTATAATTTTGGGCTGAAAATATGATTATATCTGTTACTTTGTGTTAAACTATATGATTAATGATTCATTTTATTTTGTTTTTGTATTAAACCTTCTATTACTGATCAGTATTACTGATCACCTATAGTTTTACTCCTAGCTCATCATAAACTAAAATAAAAGTGAAAATTCAGTTTTATTCAATTTAATTTTATTCATTTTTTTACGCAGTGCTAATAAACAACAAGAGTCGCCTCAAAGCTTTTTATATTGTGAAGGTAAAGACCTACAATAAACTTCAAAACATGATTCATATCACCAACTCACTTGCTTCCTGTAAAACCTAAAGTTAAAAGTCATTAAAAGTATGAAATTAAACTCAGGCCCTTTTTGCTGTGAGGCAACGGTGCTAACCACCATGCTGCTAACTATATCGAAGATTTGCAAATTATTAAGCTCTCAACCTGAGCTGTCAATCTGATGTACTCATTTCTAATCCTGTTGTTTTGTCAGTGCTGTGTGTCTGTGTCTCCAAATCACACATCACAGCAGGCCTCTGCAGTAAACCTTCTCTTTCACTCTTGCTGCTATCACCCCCTTCACTAAACCAGCTTCACCCTTCCTGCACTCTCTTCTTCACCTGTGTAGTGTTGCTTGGAGTAGTTCCCCCAGATATTTAAACTCTTCCATCTCAGTTTCTACTCCTTGCAGCTTCACTGTTACACCTGTCTCCTTCTTATTCACACATGCATTCTGTCTTCTGCGCCTTACTCTCACAGACCACAATCAGTCCTGAAATCATCTCAAAATAGCAACTAGCGTGACAGTGACTTCACTGCACTCAAATGGTCTCCACAGTCAGAGGAATTGGAGATTCCTATCATGGATGTTCAGCTGACAAATCTGCAGCAACTGTTTGATGCTTTTATGTCAATATGGACCAAAATCTCAGAGGAGTGCTTCCTGCACCTTGTTGAATTTGTGTCTGTTTGAGAAAACCACTAATGATGAGGTAAATCATTTCAAAAAAACTTATGACTGAACCTAATATAGTAAATAAAGTGTATTGTCTAGCACGTGGTTGCTCTTTGATTAATGAATTAATTACTTAAGTACTGATGTTGATCAGCTGTAACTAGAACTAAACTTTCCACTGAAGAAACATTTTCAGTGAAAACTAATCTAAGTATATTGTGAGGATTATCTGGCATACCGGGGATTTTTTATTGAGAAAGGGCAGTTGTATTCACTTTTGTTGTGCTGACAGTGGAAGAGCTGAACTAGAAGAAACTCTGCAGAGGTGGGATAAAAGACAGACATCCTCAGTGGAACCTCAGGAGGGAGTAGAGACTTCCAGGTTTCACAGCCTCTTTTATGGAGGGAAAAGTGTCAAAATTTCCCCGCAGCTCTTTCCACTGCAGATATGCTGTGCCAACAACGACCACAGACACACACACACACACACACACACACACACACACACACACACACACACACACACACACACAAACACACTGTAGGCGTGTCTTTTAAGGCTGCTGGAGAGCAATATTACAGACAGTGAAAAATCAGCAACTGTTGTTTGTGACGACTATGAGGAAAGAGAAACAAGGCAGGGAAGGAAAAAGTCAAAATATAAAGCATGTGCAGAAGTTTGTGCATGTGTGCATGTGTGTATGTGTGCGTATTGAGTGTGGCGTTTTGGCAAGTCACAGAGGCTAAGATTACGTCAGTGGAATATCCACAACACTTCAGCTTTGTTTGCAATCATCAAAAATCATTTGCTTCCGTGTCTGCTTTTCAGTGTTTGGCATAACCATAGGCATTGCTAGCTCTTTGAGTATTGGGAAGATAAATCGGAGATGTCAATAAAGTCTGCGTTGTGGTACTTATCTTCAGCATCTAGCCATTAAGCTAGAGCTAGGGGGCTGAGCATGGATGGAAAGGAAGGAGAGAAGAGACTGGGGCGATTAAACCGATACTATATGTTTATTTTTCTAACCATGATAAAAAAACAAAACTGTTTTAAACTATAAATCTGGAAAGCCAAACTTATTTTCCATTGTGGGTGACATACAGCCCTCTTTACCTTGAAAGGGCCAGACCAGCAAACGTTTCTGTCAGTGTTTAATTACACACTGAATGGTTCAGATAAGTGCACTTACAGGAGTATTTCTCAGTTTTTCTTCATGATAAAGAAATGTTGCTGAATGTCTTGATGACAATCATCCAGGTAAGGTGGACGTAGTGTTTTCAGTGGTAGAAACATTTCATCACTCATCCAAGGGACTTCTTTGGTCTTAGCTGACTGCAGGTTTCCCCAACCTTATAAGCCCTTTTAAACCCCAAAACACGCTGCGCCAAAAACTGGTCCACCCCAAGGATCAGGTCCCCCGACACAAACAGAGTAACATAGTGTGCGCTGTTAAGTGCAGGAGGATTGCCAGGATTTATACATCGGGGAAACCAAACAACCTCTGGCGAAGCAGATGGCACAACACAGAAGAGCTACCTCGTCAGGCCAGGACTCTGCAGTCTGTTTACACCTACAGGCCAGTGGACACTCTTTCAATGATGAGGAGGTACACATCCTGAACAGGGAGGAACGCTGGAGTCAAGGAGGCCATTTATGTGAAAAGGGAAAGACCATCTCTGAATCAAGGAGGGTACATCTGTCACCATCTTACAATGCTGTGATTGCAGCCATTTCCCAACTTTCTGTGAATGGTACTGTTGACCAATGGTCTTTGATCAATGGTCATGAGAATTTGCATATTAATGATGATTAACTGACCCCACAGCCCATTGTTCATTCAGTGGGCTGGTTTCAGGTATTATGCAAATATACTGTTTATAAGATTGGGGAAATCTGAAGTCAGCTGAGACTGAAGAAGTCACTTGGATGAGTGACGAAATGTTTCTCCCACAAACGCTACGCCCAGATGAACACAATCAACCTTTTGGGAAATGCTGCTGAAGTTAATGGGACAAAAACTGTGCTGTGCAATACTGAAAATGTTTGTAGTAATCCAAGTAAATATGAGCCCAGTATTGCCAGTAGTGATACTGATATTTTCAGCCTACAGAGGCAGCGGGGAGATCAGTGTGTCATGATTTATGAGACATCAGCTTGCAAAGTGTGAACATATTTTAGTGACCACTAAATCATTTTCCACAATACTTAGTTAACACAACAAAACATACCTTTCAGCTTTTTTATGTATTTTGAAACTGGGGATTTGGACACCTGGAATGTAAATGTGTCCGTCTCTAAAACACTTTGGGTCAACCACTGTTTTGCTTAAATGTGCTTTAGGCTACAAAATGAACATTTAAACTTTATTTAACACAATTCAGTGGGCTACGACAAAGTAACAGTCCAATGCCAATACCAGCATTGGTATTGGATCCGACATTGGGATCAATCCACTCAACTCTAGAAGAAATCCATCAGCATGACACTGTGGACTTAAACTGTAATTGTAAGAAATAAATGTGGAAAATTACAGAAAAAGTTCTGGTAGCTCATTGCTCAGACTGTAGTGTAATAATAAAAGTTTTGGCTAATTGTTTACGTTATTTTGTTATTTATTCTTTTACTGTGGAGCCACCATAAAAGCAGATAATTCTATGAATGACAACGTCAGTAGGAAAAAGCTCAAAAATTTAATAAAATTACCATAACAAATGAGACAAACTCAATATGCAGGATGTTGCAGATCAGATTGAGTGAGTTTATTTACAGTGCTTATGAAAAGTGACTATTTACACAATCTTCATGAGGCGACAAATCCAACATCTCTAATTACAAGGTCCTAGGAGAGGAAGTCATCATCCTGAAAGGCAACAGACACATCTCAGTAACATGGTTACTTCAACGCTCAGGTCAAGACTGAAGGTTCACTCCCTCCATAAGTAGTGAAAGTCCCACAGGATCCTAGCTCGGTCATTCTCCACCACCCTTGGGGGCGTCTCCTATTTTGACCTCGGGACTTCCAGGCCATATTTGGCACAGATGTTTCTGTATACAATGCCTGGCCAGGGGTATCTTTACACAGCCTGCACCTGGGGTGTTGTCTGGTTTGAGATCCATCCATCCATCCATCATCCATCCCTCCATCCATCGCAAATGCAGGCTTTTGAACTGAGTGCTGATAACAAGTCCCTCTCCATGTTTTCCAAAAATCTAAATCAAATATAGATTTTTCTGACCAAAGTTTTCCACTTTGCCTCAGTCCATTTTAAATGAGCTTTGGCCCAATCCAGTGTTTCTGGATCATGTTTACATGACAGAGCTTTAATCTTTATTTGTGGATTGCACAGTGAACTGCGTTCACAGACAGTGAATCCCAGAAGTGTTCCTGAGCTCATTAAGTGATTTACATGACACAATCACATCTGTTTTTAATGCAGATCACAATACAGATTTTCACGATTCTCCCTTCTGCACAAAAATTTCTCCAAATTCTCTCGAGTCTTCACAATTTTACATTTAGGAACATTATTCTGACATTGTTCCACAATTTGTACTTGTTTAATAACATTTGGTAAAACACAGAGTAAAAACACAAATGAATGGTTAATTAGCATTCGATTAAACTAACACACACAGACACACACAAACAAGAAGCAGGATCAGCACGGCACATCTAGAGTCTGATCTCAACTCTGCTGTATGGTGTAGTTTTGGTCTGCTGACTTTATGACTGGAGGGATGTGTGTGTTTGTATGTGTGTGTTTTGTATTTTTCAGAGTTCACTTCGTTCTGACCATTTGTGTTTGTGCCGTATGAGGTTTTGTGTCAGTAATGAAATGTGTGTTTCTGTGTGTGTTCCATCTGGGTGGTCAGCCAATAGATTAAGCAATGCAGATGTAAACAACAACCAGCTAATGAGGCACAGTAGCCATGAACCCGATGTTTGTTTGTATAGGGATACATCAAAATGACCGTGTTAGCTGCAGAACCACCTCATGGATACACTGAATTCTTTTCTGTTTTACTCCAAAATAACTCATTGCCATAGAAACTTTAAAGAAAAAACACTACACAGTGTAATAATCACAATGTCTCAGCAAAAAAAGGAGGACTTTTACTTGGGGGAATACAGTAACTCCTAACTGTCCCTGCTATTTCTAGCAAAGTAATTGTAGATGTACAGGAACATGCAAGGACAGAGCCCTTTAAGAGGAACTTCAACTGGACATTTCAAAATAACTAAAGGATAATTCCTTTTTAGTTAAACCTGATGTTAACATGGCTGCTGGGTCTCTATAGGTCAAGGGGTGCTCAAAACAATATGAATTTGGGCTTGTACGGATCAGCTGCAGGATTATTAGGTCAGGCAGCAAGTAACCCAGATAGAGATCCCAAACGCACTTGGTAAAATTTCTGTTCTACTTAAATAACGCCAACTAACTAGCTTCAAATCCTTGTTTCCCCAACTTTTTACAGTATAAGGGGAGAATGCAAATTATTGGCCACAGGTGTATAAAATCAAACCTAGGTATGCAAGACATTTTCGGACAATTTCATGCACTCAACTGTGTTGGAACAGTTTGGGTATGGCTCTTTTCTTGTTCCAGCTTGACTTGTGCATCGGTGTTAAAAGCAAGGTCCATAAAGACATGGATGAGTGAGTTTGGTGTGGAAGAACTTGACTGGCCTGCACAGAGTCCTGACCCCAACCCGACAGAACACCCTTGGGATAAATTAGAGCAGAGAATGTAGCCAGGCCTTTTTGCTCAACATCAGTGTCTGACCTCACAGATATGTTTCTTCTAAATATTGTAGGAAGCCTTCACATCAGAGTTGAAGCTGTTAGCTGCAAAGACTTTTGGCAGTATGGTGCCAAAAGTATACTGGAAGAATTGTGACTTTCACATGCCTAGCTTGGAAGCGAGCCAAGATTAGGCGGTCTGAAATGGGCTTCCAGGCCAGCAATGATGTTGTTGCACGTCGCGAGAGGATGAAGCCCACGCCGCGTGCATGGTCTTGGGCATGGCCAGAGTAGAGCACCATCTTTCCATCACTAACCATCTTCCCGCTTCCTGCCCATCGCATTTCTGAGATGCCCAAGATGTCCATACGGTACGAGTCAAATTCATATAGAAGCTGGGCCAATTTACCTGTTTGGTACAGAGTCCGTACATTCCATATTCCATAACGAGTAGTTTCTTTTGGGTCGAAAATTGGTCGACGCATCGGGCAGTGGACGACCCGAGGGCTTTTCTCCACTGCCGTCATTAAGGGTTGCCGATCATCTTCGCCCTGATTCAGTCAATAATGAGATTCACTTGCTGTTTCCATAGCAGTTGGAGTTTTTACAGGGTGAGGTTGCTAGCCCCACGCCCAACCCTCATCCAGGCTTGCGACTGGCAATGGCAGAGTTAAGGAAGACCTCCGAAAGTTGACCGCGGCCCTGCAGAGGGAGGCGACGAAAGTTGGATTAAGAATCAGCGCCAAAAAAACAAGGTTGTCACGGCCAGGTGGATCAGCTGCACGCTGATCAGCCCTCTCTGTTTCTCTCTCTCTTCCTCTTCTCTTTCGCCGGGGCGGAACTCACTGTGGGTTCACGCCCTCGGCCCACGCCCTCGGGAAATGAGACACCTGGGTCTCATTAAGGGGAGCAGCATTTAAGCCAAGAGGTGACTGCTGTTCGTCGCTGGATCGTTGTCTACTACGCGTTAGTGAAGTCAAGCTACAGCAAGTTTAGTTAAGTGTTTCCCTCTGTGCGTCGTCCTTAACCCTGTCTCCCTGTCTACAGAGCTTCCTGGATTTTTCCCCGTGTGATTCCCGTGTCGCAGTGTCGGAGTGTGAGCCTGTGATCGTGTGAGTGGATATACTGAAGAACGCGTGCTTTCCCCTGGACTTCCCTGGAGACCCCTTCTCCCCCCACTCAGCTGTATATAACACCCCCCCGCACATTCTTGTATATCCACCTGGTGACTTGTAAATAAACCCTTCTTGTGAGCATCAGAACCGGAGTCCTGCGCTTGAGTCCTCCTCCAAACCGTAACAAAGGTACTCCGAGTTGGCTATGCACGTGCCCGCATTCCTGTCATGATCAACCAACAACGTGCTGAAGAGGTGGAGAATTTTACATATCTTGGCAGCATCATCTCGAATGACGGGGTCTCTGATCGGGATGTCGACGCCAGAGT
The DNA here is from genome assembly GCF_900408965.1 of Simochromis diagramma. Classification (NCBI taxonomy): domain Eukaryota; kingdom Metazoa; phylum Chordata; class Actinopteri; order Cichliformes; family Cichlidae; genus Simochromis; species Simochromis diagramma. The sequence continues at coordinate 2,440,060 of NW_024386938.1, read as the reverse complement.
AGGGAAGGCAGTTGGTGTCCTGCGACGTCTCCAACCTATTTGGAACTCGACCTCCCTGAATGTTAGGGTCAAGATCAGACTACTGTACTCTATCGTCTTCCCTACTGCACTTTACGCTAGTGAAATCTGGCGCTCAACAAGTGCAATTATTCAACACCTGAACGTGCTTCAACAACGTGGCCTGCGGCGAATCCTGAGAATTTCCTACCGGGACGAATAACAAATGAAGAGGTCTTACGAAGAGCAGGCACCCGCCCATTAGCCGATGTTGTTGCAGAAAGGCGCTTCCGCTTTGCGGGCCATATTTTACGCCTACCCCCTCATCGCCCAGCTAAGACTGCCATGACATGGCGTCCACACACTGGCAAGCGAAAGCAAGACCGACCAAAGACCACATGGCGTCGAACATTCATGGACGATCTGAGAACTGTTGACATTGCCTGGGACCAAGCTGAAGCAGTCGCTGCTGACCGACATCGATGGAGATCACTAGCTGCCCGATGCGCCGCCCGGCGTAGGAGGAACTAAGTGCTAAGTGTGCAGAGTTTGTATAACTTGGATTCATGAAAGACATTTCATGCTTTTTCCAAGTGAATCTAAACACAACACATGACACAGTTACATGAATATTTTTTCAGCCAAAGACTATGTTGTACTTTATGTGACCTGTAGTAGGTACCTATTTAAAATAGGACTGAACCGTAGGCGCACAGTCAGTTAAAAAGGGTTTAATTTTAATACAAAATAAAAGTAACCGTGTAACAATTAAAAACTCTACTTTATTAAATATGATAAAAAAAAAAAAAAGATAAAATTGTATGATTGCCCGTGAGACAGCATAAGCGCTGTGGGGAACCGGTTAAGAACAAATCCACATATCACCACGTTAACAAAGAATGGCAACTCACACAGAACACCAAATGGGCACTATAAAAATTTAAAAAAAGGCAAATTTCAGTGCCGTCTGCAGTGTCTTGCCACGTTTTGCATGCGCCATGTAAGACAAAAAAAGGATTTGTTTTCCACGCAGCCCGTTCATTGTCTGCAACAATATTGACAGCCGCAGCAGTCAGTCTGTCGAATTACACCAGCTTAAAACAAGTTAAAATACACTGATGTGTCGGGTCCTTTGCCCGCAGCCACAAATCCAGTCAGCAAAGCAGCAGCTCGGTACTCTGTAAATATAGGCAGGAGATGACTTACGCTGGACAGTAAAACGCAGAGGGAGTATCCCTCCAACTGTATTGTTTTCGGTACCTGTCCACAAGTTTGCGTCACACCCTAATAAATGTGGGTCAGTGGCGATGAAGTCCACTACACGTTTCTGACAGGAGTGCAATGTTTCCCACCTACAAGGGTGCAAATAACTGTAAATCTCTGCCAAACAGCCAGAAGTCAAGTGGTACATTTTTCTATAACCTACCGTTCTAACAGAAGGCTAGGGGGCCCGCATCAAACTTTCATAGAAAGAAGTTAAAAGTGCCAACTTGCCCGGCTTGGACCAAGCACTTGCAGCTTCAGGTTTGCTAGAGAATACCTAATTGCCCACACCTGAGCTTATGAAAGGGACACAGACCAGCTCCGCCTACCAGGGGCGGTTCCCAGACTCAGGTCTCACCTGTCACATTCTCCCCCCTGGTTTTTGAATTGGCGACCCGACAATGAAACTTCAAAGCCACGGTCTGTAAAAAGCTGTAACTGAATGTACACTAGGTGGCCTGGCTTCAGCTGATTGGGGCAGATGGTGTGGATTGGAATGGTGGCCAGCGGTTGAGCGTGTTGTTCTTGTAACTGTACTGCTTTCAGCTAATGGAGTGGGGACACTACACTGTTGAGTCAGGTTACCAGGCTTTGTCTCTCTGGACTGTGGCCTCATTACCATAACCAGGTCCTCTGGGGGCTGTTGGGGACAAGGTTCGGAAGCCATTCGTGAACATTGAGGGTGTTCCCTCGGGGACTCCCTTCGTTGCCACACATAGAAGTCTCCAGCATCCTCAGACAGGGAGAACCGCTCAGGTGAACTTCTAGGGTTAGGAGTTTGCCGGAGCTCCACTCTGATTTTCTCACAGTTATCAGCAGGGATTGGCTTAATCCATTGTCTGTTAACCTGTCTTTTCTGCTCTGGATCATGGAGTGGCGCCACTGTATACAAAGGACCAGCGTCAGCAGGGACACGGACAATATAATATGGTGTAGCGCCCCAAAAATCTTGGATTTTATTCCTGCCCCAAATGCTATGATCTCTCAAATACACTCACTGATGCAATGGCAAGGGGTCAGAAGCTGGGGCAGGTTGACGATCTGCACGCAGCGTTGCTGCTGCTTGGGTGGGTTTCTCACACCTTTATAAGCAACATCAAGACGTTTCTGATGCTCTTGGACCCAAGTGTGCACCAGGCCTTGTGTGGGTTCCTCTACTCGGCCTAACAGGAAGTCAATTGGGAACTGGGGCTCTTGGCCAAACATAAGAAAATTCGGGTGACTCACTCGTAGTATGATGGATTGTGGTATTGTAAGCAAAGGTAAGCTGCTGTAAATACATGGGCCAATGACGCCTTTGCTCAGGGGGCAGGGTTCTCAACAGATCATGCAGAGTCCGATTAAAACGCTCACACTAGCCATTACCTTGTGGGTGGTAAAGAGTGGTGCGAGTCTTTTCCACACCATATAACTGGCACAGCTGCTGAACTACTGCTCCTTCAAAACTCCTCCCCTGATCAGAGTGGATCCTAGAGGGGACACGAAAGCGATAAAACCACTCATAAACCAAAACACTGGCCACAGTAGTTGCCTTTTGATCCTTAGTAGCAATGGCCTGAGTGAACTTTGAAAATACATCAGTAAGAATAAATACATTTTCACAGCCATCAACAGTAGGGATGGGTATCGTTTAGGTTTTATCCGATACCGGTGCCAAACCGGTACTTTTGAAACGGCTTAAACAATGGAAAACACAAACTTTGTCCTAAAACCTCTCATCTTTAGCTGTTTTTTTTTAAAAAGATAACAATGTTAGTCTTCTCTGCAGCTTTAGGGCATATATTGTCAGGGCTCTGTGTGCAGCAGGCGGAGGTGAGGATCCAAACGCAGGACTCGTGAAGCCAAATTTCAACAGAAAACCACAGCTTTATTGCTGGCAAAGCACAAAACATGAACAGAACAACGAACACTGAGAACCGGAAACACACAGGCATGATCTGATGGTACGACGCGACACCGAGCACAGGAAAACACAGGGCTTATATACACAGGGTGATAATGAGGGAATGGGCAACAGGAGGGAGACACAGCTGGAAGAGATCAGGGCTAACGAGACAGGGGGAGCAAAGCTGCACACACTAACATAAGACAAAGACTTTCACAATTAAACAGGAAACATGAATCACTACTCAAAGACACGGACTCAACACAGAGAGGCAGACAGAAAATAATACATGAAACTCAAACAATAGATGAGACAGCAAATCCTGACCACGAATAAACAGAAAGATAGAATTCTAATAATAATTGACAAAGCACAAGAGGAATAAAACGATCATTCAAAAAATAAACCAAAACATAATAAACTCAAAACGCTGGGTAGAACCGACCCAGAACCGTGACATATATGGTATCAGTCTTGGCTGGAAGCAGTGCTTAAACAATGGAATAACACAAACTTTGTCCTAAAACCTCTCATGTTTAGCTGTTTTCCACTTTTTCTTTGGTCATTTTAGCCTTTTTGGCCAGGGTGAAGGGAGTATCTGCCATCAAACAAGAAGACAGCCGCATGTAACTACGACGGTGTTTGCTAGTTCACCTTACGTGCATTAATGCAATAACGTGGTTAGCCAACTCAATGTAAATTACACACGAACAACATTAAGCTACTCGCCCAGAGAAGAACGGCTGCTGCTGCCATCATCATCCATCATAATTTCTGCTACACTGGCAGGGCTAGGGGCCAGGACTCTACTCTTCGGGTTCTTGGGGGATGTTGCTAACTCCGGGTCCGATAACAGGCACCACACCCGCAGTAGATATGCTCGGTCTTGCGGCAAGCTATCAAATACGGTGCATTTCTAGGCTTTTAAAAAAACGCTATCCGTTGCCAGGTGTTTCATCAGATTCGAGGTGTTACCTCCTTTGCACAGTATCACAGTATCACCTTAAAGCACTTGTTGCAGGCTGCTGAGTTTGCATCTTTTGCTGTGAAGTACAGCCAGACTTTTGACCCCTTCGCCTTGGGCGTTTTTAATCTGTAGCTCTGCTCTAAAAGAACGTACGTACCTGGGCCGCCTACTATCCTCGGAAAGGTAAAATGATTGGCTAGAATCCAAAGTGTATGACATTTCAGGGGAAAAAAAGCATAGAAATAAAGCACCGAAATGTGCGCTGCTTTTCGGTCTGGTTACTACCATTTATGCCATAATGGCACCGGATACCGGTACCATCCCTAATCAACAGAGGGTTCAAGGCATGAGAAATCAATTGCCAGAATCTGACTGGGCCTCGCACCCATGAGGTGACCCATGGTTGTTTTAGGTTTGGGATAAACTGCTTTAGCCTGCGCACAACATTCACATTGCTAACAGTAATCCTGAACCTCTTTAAACATACCTGGCCAATAACACCTCTTGCGTATCAAGTCTGCAGACCTGTCAGTTCCCTGGTGACCATGGTCATTTAGCAAGCCATGTAAAACCTCATTCTTGAGACTCTGAGGGACCACTAATTGGCACATGGGTTCCGCCCCATCTGAAAAATCTGCCGATAGAGGACGCCCTCCTTCTCTACCAGTTTCCTCCACTGGCGCAACATTTCCAGCACTGCTGCTGGCAAATCTCTCCTCTCCTGGTGAGTAAGGCCAGTTTCTCTGCGCCAAAACTTCAAAAAGCCACTAATCGTGGGGTCATCCCTCTGCAAAGTAGCAAGGTCTGCAAGTGAATGAGAGGTTAAAACTGAAATCATAGATTGGATTACTTGCTGGGGTGGTAAAACGGTTTGGACTAAAGAGTCTGGAAGGGAAGTACCAGGAAGCAGTGTCTCTAAAGACACAGTTTGCTCTGATGGCTGACACTGTCAGGACAAAGCATCTGCATTGCCATTAATATGGCCCAGACAATATGTTGCACACTTGGATTAAAATGAATTGAAACCAGTGTGGCTTTGTGAGTTCGCCTTTACTGTATCTGCAAATACATATGTTGACATAGCACAATGTTAGACACTTTTGCAGTCTCACACAACTCTCATAGGCGCACTTGCCTTATGGTTAGTTTTTAAACTCAAAACACTAATACTTATTACAATAACAACAATGGAATAAACATCGACAACTGTGTGATTCACCAATCTGCTGTGATTACAGCCCGGTACAGGTATAAATCCACAAAAGCGCCACGAGATTTCCGCACAAGCTAATGAATTAGCTCTAGCTGCTAATCGTTAGCGTCATGGCTAATTCGCATCGCTACCAATAACTTATATACTAATGACACATAGTGGGGATCAACGGCCAACTTTCCCACATTCTCTGCAACCCCGTGGACTCATCTGTAGATACATTTTAAGCTATTTACCATCTTGTACCTGCAAATATATATGTTGACATAGCACAATGTTACACACTTTTGCAGTCTCACACAACTCTTATAGGCATACTGCCTTATGGTTAGTGGCTGTGCTTATTTACTCCCGCTAGAGCTGCTCATTTTAGGGGATACTCCCTCTTGTGGTGTAACGAAGGAATAACTACCTTTCCTGCACTGTCATTTTTGAAGACTGGGGCACACATTATCTTACAACAACCAAAGAAAATACATATTTGAACAATCAGAACATTTAACTGAATATAATATTGTAACTAAAGATTATGGGGGTTGTCCTGTTTTGTCCACAGTGTCTTTCTTGTCCTTACAAATACTTAATTGAAAAATCAAAAGAGGAAAGCTGAGCAGCCCTGCGCTGTTCCAAAGCTCCAAGCTTTGCTGTGGTCAGATGGCTCAAGGGGTTGTTGTCTGTATAGACAACACATTTGTTACCCAGCAGATATTCTCTAAATTTTTCAGTCATAGCCCATTTCAAAGCTAAGAATTCAAGTTTCATGGAGCTGTAGTTGAACATGTTACGCTCTGTGGGCTTTAGTCCTCTACTAGCATAAGCTAGAGGACGCACCTTGCCATCGGCTTGCTGTTGTGAAAGCACTGCACCCAGACCCCAGTGACTGGCATCGACCTCCAAAATAAAAGGTTGTGAAAAATTAGCATAAGCCAATACGGGGGAATTCACCAGCCAAACCTTCAACTCTTGGAAGCTGTTTTCACACTGCTTGGTCCAAACTTCCTGCAGTGCACATTTGGAGGGGCGTTTGTGCTTAGTCCCAGCCAGCTCGGCCACCAGCTGGTGAAGCAGAGCAGCTAGGGATGCAAAACCTGGAACAAAGTGGCGATAGTAACTAGCAAACCCTAAGAATGACCTCAATTCAGCAACAGAGCTAGGAGTTCGCCAATTAGACACAGCAGATATTTTATCTGGGTCTGTGCCTACCCCATCCTTGGAGATCACTTGCCCAAGGTACTTTACCTCTGTCTGCAGAAAACAGCATTTTTCCAACTTGGCCTTCAAATTTTGTACCCACAAGGTCTCCAGTACTGCTCCTAGGCGCTGAATATGCTCATCTACTGTGGTAGAGAAGACAATCACCTCATCCAGATACAACAACAATGATTGGTGATTCTGGGAACCAAACATTCGCTCCATCAATCTCTGAAAGGTGCGTGGTGCATTACAGAGGTCAAACGGTATGCGGTTGAACTCAAATAACCCGAAAGGAGTGCAGAAAGCAGTTTTCTTCTTGTCTGACTCAGCAACAGGAACTTGATTGTAGCCGCTAGCCAAGTCCAAGGTGGAGAACCAACGTGCACCTGACAACACATCCAAGGACTCCTCAATTCAGGGCAAGGGAAAAGCATCCTTCCTAGTCTTTGAGTTCAATAGACGGTAATCCACACAAAGCCTGAAACTGGAGTCCTTCTTTCTTACTACCACAATTGGAGAGGCAAAAGGGCTACAACTTTCTCTGATCACCTGACTCTCCAACAGGTGTTGAATATGGGCCTTAACGCTCTCATACTCTGAAGGTGGAATGTGTTGATACCGCTGGCGGACTGGAGTCTCATCTAAGAGTGGGATCTCATGAGTAATTAAATTGGTACACCCCAAGTCACCATCATGAGAAGAAAAAACATATTGGTAGTCACACAAAAGGGCTCTTACCCTGTCCTGATCCTGTGCAGTCAGGGCTGACAGATCAATTGCATCAATTGCAGTTTTCAGAGGGTTGGGTTCCACACTCTGAGTTGCCATGGTAACACATTTTTCCTCTCCCAAATTTTCCGACAGACTGGCCAAGCCATTGGATTGGCTGACAATTTCAACTTGGCACAACGTGCCAAGCTGACTGCAAGGTGGCAAAACGGCCTCAGTTAATCCCACATTGGTAACGGGGATAAATTCAGTGCCACTGACCACTTGGACCAAAGCTGGAGAAGAAGGGAGACCATGAGGCAAACCGTCATCTAATGGTTCAAAAAGCACTGTTCCAGTGTGTGCTGAAGGGGCTTTTCGACATGTGGTAGGTACAAATTTCATTGTGCCTGCGGGGATACAAATTTTTCTTCTACCCTTAACTCTCACTGGGCCACTAACCTGTGCTTTGGGCAACGCTGCAAAGCCTGCTCCCAAGGATCTTCCTGCACTAAAGGAAGGTCAAAAAGAGCAGAGCCATGTTCCAAAAACAGCTCCCTATAACACTCACTGATCACATTCATGCCAAGTACACCACATATTTCTGAGTTGGGACTGGGCTCCAAAGGATCTCTAATAACTAACACACCACGCTTGGGTATTTGCCTCCCTAACACCTGGCAATCAAGCTCCAGGTATCCAACATAGGGAATATCTAGCCCATTAGCTGCCCGTAACCGCAGCCAATGGCATGCTTTCAGTTTCTCTGAACCCCAGTTCTTAAAATGTTTGGCAAAAAAACTCTCCCTGATGGTATTGAACATGGACCCAGTCTCTAATAAACAGGAGACATCTACCCCTCCCATATTAATGGTAACCTTTGGACAGGATCCTACCAACTTGGGTGGGGCACCAGACTTTTGAGCATTACAACTGTTGGAGCCAGTTATGTGCCCATCTGATATGTGGCTCAGCATAACAGAGGGTGCTAGTTTTCCATCTGCATGGGAAACGTGCTCTGACCAGATGAGCTCCTGCTAGGGGCTGTAGATTCAAAGGCTACTATCCTCTCATTATCACAGTCTTTAGCAAAATAGCCAGGTTTCTGACACTGTCTGCAAATAACCTGCTTTCCTCTCTGCGTGAACCTGAACTTGATGTATGGGCAACTCTCAACTCATGTGTAAGCTGATCAATCTGGGCCTGCTGCCATTTTGACATTTCCTTAACCTCAGCTAATTCTGACCCAATAGTATCCATTGGCACCCTTGATTGTCCTGTATGCTGAATGCTGTAGTATGACGGGACAAAATAAGTCTTGAACCGGCCTGGTTCTACTCCTACTCTGCCTTCCCGCTCCCACCTGAGGGCTTCATCTCTTAAAGTATGGAGGTTATAATCTGGATGTTCGCGAACAATCCTTTTAAGCTTGCGGCTCAAATTTCCATCCCTGACACCCTCTACAAACTGATCAGAAAGCAGTCTAGCAGCCTCAGGAATTTGCCTCTCTGGACAACTTTGAATCATTTTGTCCATGAGAGAGAACAATGCATGGGAGAATTCCCTCAATGACTCCCCTTCTTGCTGCCTTCGTGCATAAAAACGTCCTTAACCGCAATAAAAGACAACCATATTGGTTAAGGAGAATCTCAAGAATGCGGTCAGGATCTTCTCTTACTTGCTGGGACCTATATTTTATTTCTTCACGAGCATCACCAGTATGAGTACGCATCACAGATTTGATTTCCTCCACCCAACTCTGGACACTAATTTCCCCAGTTCCACTAAACAGGGGGCAAGACCTCTCTCTAGGGATATAAACCAACCTCTCTCAAGGAGAGCCTTCCATAGGGGTAGAGTCATGAGGTCTACGGGGGCTAGAAATGCCTGATTGGGACTCCATAATAAAGGCAGGAGATGACTTACGCTGGGCAGTAAAACACAGAGGGAATATCCCTCCAACTGTATTGTTTTCGGTACCTGTCCACAAGTTTGCGTCACACCCTAATAAATGTGGGTCAGTGGCGATGAAGTCCACTACACGTTTCTGACAGGAGCGCAATGTTTCCCACCTACAAGGGTGCAAATAACTGTAAATCTCTGCCAAACAGCCAGAAGTCAAGTGGTACATTTTTCTATAACCTACCGTTCTAACAGAAGGCTAGGGGGCCCGCATCAAACTTTCATAGAAAGAAGTTAAAAGTGCCAACTTGCCCGGCTTGGACCAAGCACTTGCAGCTTCAGGTTTGCTAGAGAATACCTAATTGCCCACACCTGAGCTTATAAAAGGGACACAGACCAGCTCCGCCTACCAGGGGCGGTTCCCAGACTCAGGTCTCACCTGTCACATTTAGAAATGTTTCTTATATGAAAGAAATAGGAGCAAGACATAGATTTTATATACAAATGACACCCCATAGAAAAAATAAATATTACTCATTTCTTATTACAGTTTGAATGCTGGACTTAGCAGTTAAACAAAAAGAACCAGGAGCCTGACAGATTTCAGGATATAATTCAGGAGGAGCTATAATCAGGGTTTCAGTCTTGTTGGCATTCACAGCTATTACTTGAGAGCCAATCACTAACCTGTGTTAAAGGAGAGTGTAAATCAGAGCTTGAGGGAGTAAGAGGTGAAAGGCTAAGAGAGGAAATCTCTCTCACTCTGTCTTTCACTCTCTCTCTTCGAAAAGACTGTTTAATTAAGAGATTAAAGTAAGCAAGATGAGATTACCGGAGAGAATCTGTGGATTAAGGTGTTCAAACATGACTGCTAGCTAAGTGCACAACATTTATGAGAACCGTTTCAGCTTTGTTCTGCGTTGTAAAAATGAAAACTTCCATTTCCTACCTGAATTTTGTCTTTATTTAGATGAAGAAACCCTTTTTCTGCCTCCTTTTCTTCTGAACAATGCTGAACAAATGCATGTACCAGCAGCAGCTTGGATAACTGCTCACCATTAACTCGTGTTGTCGATACCATACTGTGTCTAAAGTTGACTTTGGCTAACATAATGCACTGTATGGACAAATATACACAACACTCAGTTTGAATTCTAGTTCAAACTAAGCACATCTGCCTTTACAAACATTTGTGAAAAAAATGGGTTGTTCAAAAGAGCTCACCAAATTCAAAGATGGTACTGTAACAGGATGCCAGTGTTGCACAAGTCAGTTGTAAATTCTTTTCTCTCCTGGTAGTAAAGGGTTTTATTGCAGAGTGGAAGTCTTTAAGAACCACTACAACTCAGCCACGAATGGGCTGACCACATGAAATTACAGAGCAGGGTCATCGAGTTAAGAGGCACAAAGTGTGTGAAAGTCGCCAACACTCTGGTGACTCTGTAAGTGCAGATTTCCAAACCTCCCCTGACATTAACATCTGCACAAAAACTGTGCACCAGGAGCTTCAGTGTAGCGCGTATCTCCAGTACATTTTGCCCTATAATGCATTTCAAGTGCAGCTTGTTTTTACTGAGGGATCAAGTGTTTGGCCTGCATAGGTCCATCTGGGTAACCCTGAAGTCTAAGTCATCCTAACCCCAAATCCTTACTCACTCTAACCCTATGTTTTGGACAAAAGCAATAAAGGACTTTAAAAAATAAACAACCAATTTATAATTTTTTATTTGTGACTGTAAGAATCATTATTTGTTTGTCACTTGATTTACAAAATGCTGCTCATTTATTTGGGGTTAGTATCCTGCGTACAAATGGGAGGGATCAAACCACCAACCTTCCAAATAACAGATGAGGTGATGTACCACCTGAGCTACAGCTACCCCAGGGTTAGCCATTACCGATTTAGATATTATAAGTTATAATAGATTTTATAATTTGTGACTTGTATTTACCTGGTTTTATTAATCAGATGCAATTTTAAATACATGGTTTAAACAAGTTAACAAACCAAAGCAAAATACCTATAGTAAAATTCTATATAATAATATCCATCCATCTGAAGTTAACCAACACCACGGCGTTCCCAGGCCAGCCAAGATATATAACCTCTCCAGCGTGTCCTGGGTCTGCCTCCTTCCGGTGGGAAATGCCCAGAACACCTCAGACAGGAGGTACCCAGGAGGCATCCTTGTCAGATGCCTGAACCACCTCAACTGGATGCTTTCGATGTGAAGGAGCAGCACCTCTACTCTGAGACCCTCCCGGATGGCCGTACTTCTCACCCTATCTCTAAGGGAGAGGTCAGCCACCCTTCAGAGGAAGCCCATTTACGCCGCTTGTATCTGCGATCTCGTTCTTTTGGTCACTACAAACAGCTCGTGATCATAGGTGAGGGTAGGAACGTAGATTGACCGGTAAATTGAGAGCTTTGCTTTTACACTCAGCTCCCTCTTCACCACAACAGAGCAGCACAGCGTCCACATCACTGCGGCCGCAGCACCAATCCGTCTGTCGATCTCTCGCTCCCTTCTCCTGTCACTCGTGAACAAGGTTATAAAATAATATAGTGTGTGATTACAGATAACCTATGCCCATTGTACAGTTTTACTAAAGTAGCACAACTGCCAAATTTTGATCTTTCTTCACGATCTCATCATGTTATAGCTTCTCTGCAGTGGCATCATCAAAAAAATATGTTTTTTTCCTGTACTTAGCAGTGAAATTTGTGTGAATAGGAGATGTCACTAAATCTTTTCACACTGCATGGTTCTTGTATGTTGAAATATCTTATGAAAGCAGTGATATATAAAAGCCTCATGGATTGTGGCTATTCTGACTGCTGCTCTGGCAAGTTTAGTCTTGTATCCCTTTCCCCACCCTTTAATTTTAAAGGTGAATGCACTTACTTGCGAGGGCACATAAACACGTTTTAAGGAAACAGTCTCTGAGCCTTTGTGTAAGATTCTGAGACTAATTTGGAAAAACAAAACTTATATGGCATGGTAGCAATATCTGATGAACTCAACTCCAGATTAAATGATGCTTTGATTGTATCAAACCTTCAAACTGGAAAACTCATCAGAGAACACATTTTCTCTGTGTTCTGCCAACAGAAAAGAAACAGTAAGAAAAATATCCACATATGACACAACCAGGAAACTTTTCCATACACGAAATCACCAAAAGCAAAGCAAATAGTTATCAGCGCAATCTGAATTAGTGGCATTGCTTCACCATCTAACTTGACCAACACCTAAAACACCTTATAACCATGAAACAATCACATTGTTTGTTTCTTGTTCTTAATTAAGTTTTTTACTTTATAACTGGTTTGTTGCAAAATGGGCTGGAGTCATCTTATTTTTCTCACATTACAATAGTTGGATAAACTTTGATGGTCATTTTTAGGGAACTTCTAGATTTATTTGGTGGATATAGGGTTCTGTCATTGCTAAGACAGGCTGTGGTAAGTGCAAGTGTATTGTTGTCCAACAATTATAATGTTTTCATTGACTTCAAGAGCTGCTGATTTTCAAAGAAGTGGTCTGACAGTTAAAGAGAACTTAGAGTTAACTTACAGAATTTTTAAAGCTCTCAACATTATTATTTTTTATGCAAACAAAAGTGAGAAACTTTTCTCTTTTGTTCATGTCTTTTGTAGTTTATATGCAGCACCTGCAGTATGTGATGAAAAGACACAAGCTAATACATCTCGTGGGGGTGATCTGTTTAACAAAAAATTAAAGGGAACCTTTAATGCTCATTTTCAGCTGCATTTTTCTTGCAGTTGGAGCTTTGTATGACACGTTAGTAATCCTTAATTTGCTTTTTCTGGGTCACGGTGCAGCTGCTCCGCTCATCCACTATCATCCACTACCAGTAACAAACGATTTCAGCTACTTCCCTCCTCCCTTGAGCCATCTTTATTCTGATTGGTTGCTATTTGTAAACAGAAGAAGGTTTGAATAACAGGTTAATGCAGCTTCAGCAATCAAAGTCAGAGGTATCTCAGAGCAGAGCTAACCACGACATTCCTTATTAAACCACAGAAAGTTCAGTTCAGCAGAGAGTGCTGACAGGGCAGTCCACAACAAATAGGAGTGAACGCAGCTAAATAACTACAACAATACTTTATGCTGACTTGTTGTGACCAAAAGAAAAGACCACAATACTTTGTAGCTTTTCAGTATACCTGAACTAAATGTATATCAGTCTTAAATAGTTGCATTTTTTCATAAATGGGAGTTGATTTTGCCAGTAAAATGTTAGCATTCAGCTTATACATGCTGATTGTCCAGTTATGGATTTATGAGTGGACACACTGCCTGAATGGCATCCATTGTTGAAGCAGTGATTTTGGGAGTAGTTACACCAAAACAGGAAGAAACAACTGGTTGTTGTGGACAGAAGGCTAGCACGTACCTATTATCAGAATGATAGTTAGCATAAATTTGTTCATGGTGTCTTAATGCTTACATAAATAAATTATACTAATACTGAAACCAATACAAATTCAAAAAAATGAACTATGGCTATCTGCTTAACCTCTCTATCATAATCTGTATATTAAAGCTTGGTTCTGCTGGAGGTTTCTTCCTGTTAAAAGGGAGATTTTCCTTCCCACTCTCTCTAAGTGCTTGCTCATAGGGGGTCATCTGATTGTTGTGGATTTCTCTTTGTTATTGTAGGGTCTTTACCTTACAATATAAAATGCCTTCAGGCAACTGTTGTTGTGATTTGGTGAATTGAACTGAGCTGAATTATATTAAATATGTTGACAAAAGCATAAAATTCATATTTTTTGGCTGCAACTCTATGGTGACTCATTAATTCAATCTTGTGAAGACAGCCTATGAAACTCAAAGTTCACGTAACAGGACTCGATTTGATAAGACGTCACCTGGCTGTCCCTGAGAGGACCATTACAGGTGACATCATGCTGTGCAAAGTGTTGGAAACAGAGCATTGTAAATGCTCAGCATTTGTAGCATTTGGCCACAGTTAATATAAGTTTATAATGTGTACATATAATTTTTTTTTTTGTTGTGATTTGGTACTATGTAAATAAAACTGAACTGACTTGAATTGAATTGAACTTGTGTTTTTTGGTAGTTTTTGTGGGGTTTTGTTGTTGTTTTTTGGGGGTGTTTTTTGCACTGCATAAAAACTGAGTGCACAAAAATTCCAGTGTGGAAAATGTTCACACTGCTCAGTCGCATACACAATTTAAGGAGTCACACTGATTTGTATCTGTAAGGCTTGGAGTTCAACACTGGACAGGCTGATAAATGGCTGCAATTAGAGCTTTTTCATTAATGTTGTTTTTAATTCGGTCCATCCGCCTAGGGTATTCATCATCTCTCTTTGGCAGGGCGCATGCATGTAGCTGTGTTTGTTTATGCTTGTGCGTGTATGTTTGGACAGTTAAAAAAGAGAAAGAGGAAGAAGGAGACAAAAAAAACGAGAAAGAAATCGAGAAACACTGAGAAAGAAACAAATGTCGACTCAGTCTGTTGCTTTTGGCCTCGTGTCTCAGTGGAGGACATGTGGAGTTATAAGCACTGCTTGATTTCAGACACGCACCTGTTAATGTGTCTGTTGTGATCTTCAGTTCAACAAAGACTTTCATGTTGTTGTTTTTATGTTTGCTTCTTTTTTTCAGCCTTTATTTAGCACATTTCTCAAGGCTAATAGTGAATTTTTGATCATTCATAATGTATTCACTGCATAGTAGTAATGATAAAGACTATGATGAGCGCTGCTTAGAATTCTTCAATAAGAAGAAAGAAGAAACATTTAAAAAAAAACGGAGTGATCAAAAAGTAAAATTATGAAATTGTGAGATCTTTAATGACTTAGCTGGATATATACTGCAGCTGTTGCTAATTCAGCACTAGCTACTCAGCATTTTAAATCTCTACTGGGGATTAAAAGGCTTCAGCATTTCTCTCAGAGCCCACTGAAATACGAGTAAGAGGATGATAAATTCAAAACAACATTTATGATTGCTGAGCCAGTATGAACTGGAAAGAATAAGAAAAGTAATTCACAACATCTCAGATAAATTTATAATTAAATTTTAAAGGGGTCAAATCATAAATTTGTTTATTATTTTGACTAATCCCAACTCAGTTACAGATATTTGTTGCTTGGATTTTACTCACTTAGCAGTAGAAATAGTAATAACCTGATATGGCTGTAAAATGGTACATTTGAAGAATTCTGATCATTGTTATCACCAGGTCACAAATACATGTTTAAAGGGTCTATAACATCTTTGTGTGCCAGAGTCATCATTGCTGATAAATGATGTCAGCAATGACACAATGACGAAAACAACTTATAATTCAGAAACAATTATCTTTTATTGCATAAAATAATGACGAAAATACATAGAAATTATAATATACAAACGTTAATACTCATAATTTTAATGTTTAAGGGAAAAATGACTTACTACTTTTACTAAAGTTTTACAAACAATTGTTATATATAAAGTGACCAAGGCGAATTTGATCAAACCAGAAGAAACATCGGGTTGATTTTTATCATTTCATAGAAACTAGTTAGCATGTTTCACTAAACTATATCACAAATTCATCAGGTACATCCTGGTGTATACACAAAGGGTAATGTTTAGGGGTTGAAATGGGCCAGAACGCCTGTTGGAGCAGAAGCCCAGACCAAATGGCGATCCAGCTGATATTTGAAAAGTCTAGCAGAATGTTTTTCTTGGGAAAAAAGCTGCTTATGGAACTGTTTGAAAAAGTAGCTCAAGAATATTTTTTGGAGCTGAATACAGGCTGAGTCCTCCTTACAGCCCTTAGAGCATAATGGGACCCGGTGTTATAAAGTGTTCTTACAGTTAAACATTTCAGTAAAGTCTCTCAATATGAACAAATGAAGTAAGCTGAGAACATTAGTAGGAAGTTGGCATAAATCTGCTTTATCCCTAACATGGAGTGCCAGGCTGACATCACAAGGAAAACCCTGACAAGCTGTAATGACGGCATAATGGCACATGTCAAACATGCCATCCACATTAAAACATCAAAACAGCTCTTACATGACAGGAGGACCTGGAAGCAACCAACAAGATACTGTTTCTTTTTTTATACACGATGCATGTGCATAAGCATGCGCCAAATTAATAGCCATTAACTATTAATTTGATGAACAGCTGCAGGAATTAGTAGCTCCCAAACTTAACTATCCAGTTAATGAATGCATGTAAAAATAAATAAATAAATAAAAAAGATGACTCCAAGAGCTTTACATTTGTTCAGGTTGCCCTGAACCATCCTTTAGTTCCGCTACTACAGGCTCAGCCTGCTGGGGGACTTTACCTTAGTACTTCCTGTCTCGTCTCCTTTATGTGCTACTTTCTCATGGCATTAACGTTGGTGGATTTTTTTTCCTGTAATTTGTGTTTGTCTTGTTTGCTGTTTGCGGTCTCCCTGTGCTCCTCTTTTCTGTCTTCTCTATCCCTTCACCGTCAATCCATGAGTCTTCCTATAAAAGGGGATTTCTCCCTCTCCATATTCTTGGTACTAGGGGATCATTTGTAACTTCACAATATATACCCCTATTGTGCATTGCCTCTTTCTGTGTGAAGACACTGACCTGTGTTCTTCTTTTAATCTGCCCGTGATATCAGTTATCTAAATGCACCTTCAAGTGAACCCGCCCACCAAACCCAGAAACCATCCTGATTCTGACATCCACGCATACTCACAGAATTTGTAAATAGAAACACGTTCCCACCCAGTGAAGCACGCACACCTACAAACATCAAAGGTAACACACCTGCAGCCTGCATTCACACACCTTGAGAAGAACATAGGGTGTGGAAAATGAAATTGAAATACATCAAAGACAATTACAGAAATTCCTGCAGAACAAACTTGGTTAGTGTATTTCTCGGCTTTTGGCCTCAGGGGAAACGTGAGGTGACATCCAGCCAAAGATCACTGTGTTCCAGAACATTTCTTCAAGGACGTCACAGAGTATTATATATGATGACAAAGTAACTCATGGCCTACCTGCCACACATTTAAAAGTGAACAAAAAAGATGTTTGGTAAGGCTTTTAATTGTTCCAAGTCATGCTCTAAGTAATGCCTTTCTCATCAAAGTGCAGCAGTTTGCTGCTGTTGCCAGGAAACAATGTAGCATCTGTTGTGATATTGTGTGGGTGTGGGTGGAGACAGAAAAGATTTTATTGTCAACAAAGTCAGTTCACAGTGAATGTAATAATTGAATCCACATTGATTTTATGGATTTGATCACATTTATTCCAACAGAAACCGACCGTCAGAGGTAGAGCAGGGCGATATGGCCAAAAATATTTATCACGATATATATTTGAAAATTTGCGATAACGATATAACTGACGATATCATTTCTGCGAGACAAAATACAACTCCACAACTTTACTAGCGCAAAAAAAAAAAAAATCCATTTATTTTACTTAAACAAGCAGCTGTTTTTTTTATCTGCATTAAAGCTATATAAATAAATAAAACAACACCTAGATGGTTTGCTATGATGTGATGAGTGTTTGGACTCTAATGGACAGATAACATAAAATAATCATGCATATCTTTTAGATTTTATAAAACTAATTTCACATGATTTGTGATCATTCAGATTTTAAATAGAGCTACATATATTTAAATTAGTTGGGGATGGCAAATACAGGGTTAAAACCAGGCTAAATATGTGCCTGCCCACCTTTAGACAGAGCACCAGATGTGTCAAAGATAGGGTTGATTTCTAATGTTATAAATTTTATAACAACAATGCTTGCTTGCGACTCAAGTGATGCTGAAAATGAACAGAAAAGCCTATGCTTAAAAAGGAAGTTCTTTTTTTTACTTCTGGCTGAATTCCTGGATGTTTGAGCTGTAAGTCTGCTCTTCCTTTTTCCCACACTGTCAAACTCAGTTCTAACAATTATCCTAGACCAGTCATTTTTTTGCCCACCTTCCCCAATCCAATCAGCCTTCTTTCCTCTTCTGTTATTCTGCTTTTTTTCCACTCTCAGATCTTGTGTGATCTGCCTGCTCTGCATTTGTGCCTCGGCCTGGTCGTTCAGAGCCTCCATCTTCATCTCCACTATCACCAGTGACTGGACTCCAGGAAGTGCTGTCCTAATCCCTATCATTGCTGGGCATTTGTTCTTCTATGTTGGGAAATCGGAGTCTAGTTTTTAAATTTAGTTCTATTTCTGAATAAATCATGTTCAGTTCTTCTAAATGACCTCTCCTTACTGAATTAGGCTATGTTAGTAGGACAGTTACTCTGAAACTCTTTTTCTTTGCTCGGCCTCTTCTCCTCCTGCCTGGCAGCTCGATAGTCAACATCCTGTGCCCAATACATCTACTATCCCTCTTGACCTGAGCTGTCCCCCTGATATACTCATTGTTTATCCTGACCATTCTGCTGACTCCCAGTAAAAGTCTTAACATCTTCAGCTCTACTCCTGCCCTCTCCTTTTTGTTAGTGCCACTCTCTCCAAAGCATACATGATAGCAGCTCACACAATGCTGTCTCATGTGGAAACTGGTGCTGTTGCACCTGAAGCAGAATAAGATTCAAGATTCCCACTGAGGAATTAAAGGCTCTTTAAACAAATTATCCCAAGGAAGATTAGTAAAAAAAAATCAGGCGATTAAAACTTGTAAAGCTAAAGAACAAATAGCATCTCTAAACCATTTCCTCAGAGGGAAAACGTGATGAAACATTTGATTTGGACAAAGAACTACCAGCATTTCACCGTGGATGTCTCGATAAAAGTTTCACAAAAGTTTTGAGTCTGTTTCCTGAATTTTCTTTCTGCCCCAGTGGAAGCAACTGCCTATTTTCTCTGATTTGCATTTTTACAGAGGAGGATTCAAAATGTCCAAACACACCTCAACACACACCAAGAATATTGGACTTTTCAATGAGATTTTTTTAACAAGATTCAAAATGTATGTGACATTTTCTTTACTTGTGGTCTCACATTTGAACACCCAGTTGCGGAGACACAGGTTTGAACCACATATGTTAACATATACGGACTTACCACCGAGTCGACTGAAGTGTCATTAAGAAAAACAGTAAATACAGGCCTGCCTGAGGGTTTCTGTATTAACAAACGGTTCTGTTTTTGTTCCCAGTACCTCTTCAAAAAAGTGATAATTATGATCATGAGGTATTTCATTTTGAAGTGGTAAAGCAGTTTAACCGAGGTAAATTGCAGGCAACTTTTTCTGAATGATACAAGCACAAACATGGACTCGTGCACAATGGAAAACGTCAAAAGTATTTTGTTGACTAAAGTGTAATCATTAAATTCTCTTCACATAAAGATACTTACAGACAATTTCAATCAGTATTTTTTGATCAAATGTTGGGTTTTACATTTATTTCTAGTGAAGTCAAAGCATCACACTAGAAGCTGCCCTCACCAAGTGTTAATATGTGGAGAGCCAGGACTAAGAATGTTTCATGTATTGTTTTCTTTTAGACTCTTACAGGCAGTAGTTATGGTAACAAAACTTGATTCAAGTTTTAAATTAATTGGATTTTTGCTATGATCTTTTTTAATATTAGCGTCTTCTTGGATTATTTGACAGGTCCAGGGGACAGACCATCAAAGGTCTGTTTTAGCTTAGTTTAGTTATTGCGTTTACTCTCCTACATACCAATGCTCATTGGTTTCCCCAGCTAGCTTGTAGTCCTTATTGTCCTATGTGATTAATAAATCTATTTTCTTGACTTTTTTTAGACTTCAAGTTAAGTTAAAAGTCTTGCTATCCTAGAACTCAGTTTCATAAAAAGCTAAAACACTGTTTAAAACTGTTTAATTAAAAACTAAAGCCCGAGGAAGAGGAACCATCATGGAAGGACAGGCCCCTGCACGGTATGTGCCACCGGCAGATAGCGGAGGTGGCTGATACCCATAAATCCTACCAGTGGCTGGACAAAGCTGGACTGAAAGACAGCACAGAGGCACTAATCATGACACCACAGGAACAAGCTCTGAGCACAAGATCCATAGAGGCTGGGGTCTATCACACCAGGCAAGACCCCAGGTGCAGGCTGTGTAAAGATGCCCCAGAGACAATCCAGCACATAACAGCAGGGTGCAAGATGCTAGCAGGCAAGGCATACATGGAACGCCATAACCAAGTGTCCAGCATAGTATACAGGAACATCTGTGCCGAATATGGCCTGGAAGTCCGGAGGTCAAAATGGGACCTCCGGACTTGCAACGAGAGCTTAACTTCTGTCTCGCTAGCTTGCCCTGCGCTCAGTGAATCTACGTTCGACTACTCCGCCTAGGCTGCACTGTCGAGCGCAGATCCACTGAGCGCTCAACACAGACAGCATCGTCAGAAGGAAAGTCGATAAAATTAATTAAAAATTTTGTATTGTTCGATACATATGTGTACCGCACTGTATCGAACGGTTCAATATCGATACGAGTATCGTTGGATCCCTAATATATATATATATATATATATATATATATATATATATATATATATATATATATATATATATATTCAGTTCACAACAGTTATCTCAAGGCATCCAAAAGTAAAGTCCCTACAATATCGCAAATGTGGTGATTAAGAAATGTAATCTTTTTTTTAAATAAATATTCTATTGTCTTTCCCAGAAGGTTGACTGTCTGACCTCACAGCCTATTTTTCATTCAGTGGGCTGGTTTCAGTTATTGTGCAAATGTACTGTTTATAAGATTGGGGAAACCTGCAGTCAGCTGAGACTGAAGAAGTCACTTGGATGAGTGACGAAACGTTTCTCCCACTGAAAGCGCTACGTCCAGATGAACAGAATCAACCTTCAGGTCTACTTACCTGGATGATTGAGCATGCATCAAGACATTCTATTGTCTTTGTTATGAGACGGGCAGTTTTACTACTGTCTTGCATCATGTTTCTTTTTAACAATTCTTCTACACCTGCTGTAGAACTTTTTAAAATCCAAATGTTTCCCAATTGTTGTTAAAAGTTTTAAGTCCTCTTTGTTGTATTTTTCTGAATTGAATTCCTGATGTCTCAAGATGCCTGCAGGACAGTGTTTTTCAGATTTTTTCCAGAGCTCATATATGGACTCCAACTTTAGAACGGTGTCTTTCTTTAAAAAACAATCACTCACCTAAATATCACTTTGAAGAATGATACTTGTAAATTGACTCGTCCACTGTGGAATGTTCTTGTTTTACCCAATCATGTTATTACTCACCTTAACCCTGAAATGTTTCACATTTTTAGCTTTACATAAATCTTCAAGTCCTTTGCTTTCTCAGCTCATTTGAAACTTACTTTTGGAATCAAATTTAAAATTAGCAAATACTTATCAAAACAATAATTTGAATTGTCAACTTAAATGAATCATAAATCCAAATGATTTGAAAATCACATAATTTTGTTTATATTTCCATTTTATACAGCAACCCACAATTTTTAATGTAAGGCTAATGCTACAGATGAACTGTGGCTACTTGGCTCAACACACAGCTCTTCTAGCAGTTAAAAGTTGGCTGTTCATCAGAAAAGTCTGCTTTTCTCTGTGAAAGAGTCCCTGCATCTGGTCCATTTGTCAATTAAGACATGCTTTCCCTCAGAAACACTCTTAGTAGACTAGCTTAAATTGGTTCCTAAATACCCAGGGGTCAGCTGGGGGATAGGGGCAAGATCTGAGAACACAGCTGCTGAGGCTGTTATCATATGTTCTTTCATCAGTATTTTTGTTATTCTTTTTTGTCTGCACTGTTAAGTTCATTGAATGGTCAAACTGTTTCAGAAAGTCCAAATGAAAATTTTGGTACAGTAACTGTAATGTCACAGTACTGACTTTGCTAAATATCATGGATTTCTTTCTCACTGTAGAGGTTTTGGCTTTGTACACAGTAGACTGTAAATTCTAATTAAATGGAGAGTCTAAATGTTTGACTTGACAAGGTGGAATGAATTTCTCACGCTGCAAACTGCCCTTACTTGTTTTGGCACCTGAACACCATCAGCTCATGTTTCAATTCTACGGGATTAAATGCCAGAAGAATTTAACCGGCTATCTAAACAGAGTATCAGCTATACAAAGTAAACCCTCGGTAATAGCATCTAATCCCTCACAGGGTTTTCACTTTAAATTTTGTCATAATGATGATGTCTTTGAAAGTTTTAATGTAAACTCATGCGGTTGGCAGATTTCTAGCAGATCTTTTTTCTGGGCTGTTGTTGCTGTGGTTGAGGTGAAACATCTAGTAAAAACATACTTGGATGGTTAAACATATTCTGTTCCTTTGGTTCACTGCTGTGTTCTGAAATTTTATGATGGCGTCTTTCAGTGTCAACATCATGTTTACAGTACGCAAAAAAACCAGCACACAGGTTTGTTGTGTGACCGGAGTGAATCAGCATTGTGAAAGTACTTTTTAACAATATGCAAAACACATATAAACAATGTGCCATATGCCAACTATAACAATATTCAACTGTGTATTGTGTCAGTCTGTCCCTCTTTAGCTGGAGAGCTCAACTCTCTCCATTCACTCTACAGTGCATGAGGAAGCATTATGGCAGCACCCAAATCTCAGTCAGTGTAATTAAATGTGACAACCAGTGGTGAAAGAGGTTCCTCTGCTTAAGTAAACAAAACAATGCAGCATTGTGGAAATGCTGTACTGCAAGTAAAATGTAACTATTGAAAATTCTGTGCCACTGTGGTTGATACTTTGTTATTATATATGATATGTTGCTAAATACACTGTTACTGTTACAGATATTAACACAACACGTAGCCAAAGTTTCAAATAATGAGGTCATATTTCCAATTAATTTTTGGCACTTCAGTTGGTCATACAAAATTTAGACAAAAACAAGCAGCTGTCTTAAACAGTTAGCAGTGCAACCTCCCTGAGGTTTCTTCCTGTTAAAAGGGAGTTTTTCCTTCCCACAGCTGCCAAGTGGTGGCTCATAGGGGCCGTCTGATTGCTGGGGTTTTCTCTGTATTATTATATTATTATTGTTGTTGTCTTACCTTCAACTTAACTTGAGTTGTGGCACTATATATAAAAATAGACCTAAATTGAATTGAATTGATGTGCCCCTTTTTATTTCTCCATATCTATACCGTTATGATGGAATGATCACTTGGAGCAAAAGTGATCAAATGAGATAATATACAATAAGAATCTGTAACCACAGAGAAATGTTGGCATGTCACCAGTTATGTTACATTTTGCCAAATTCTAACTAATGCAACATTGCCATTATGAATGTGTTTGTAGGGAGTACCCCTTACAGACAGCTTCATCTCTCAAGAATACTCTTAAGCCTTTCTGGCACGTGATAATAGGAAAAGCACAGTTATAGATGAATAATGGTGGATTTACATGCTTCAGTTTTATGATCATCATGTTATACACTCTTGTACACTGTGACACCATCATGAGTTACTGGAACTCCTGCAAAGACAAGAGTTACCTTAATGTTATCAAGAACACCTGTTCTTTTTCTGCAACAACAAGTCAAAACATCTGCTGTGAAAATGATCTATTGGCCACCCATTCCACCTCTTACTCAGCAACAAAATACACACTAAACATACAGCCACCCTGGCACACCTGAACAAAGGAGCTGTATCCTTTTTATCTCTGTTTATCACGATGGTGAGCCTGGCTCAGTAAACCATACCTGGATGGTCACAGTAGCAGATACATGCAGGTGTGCTTGAAACCTTGACCCTTCTTCAAACTCTCTTGTATACATGTGCAACCTACGCAATGTACAAACATGCAAACCCATCACAGTCTCTCTTTCTCTTTCCTTGTCTCACACGCGGCATCCCCCCTTTCCAGTCTCTCATACACACACACACCTAAGGAGACACACGTGGGAGGGTTGACGCCGGGCTGTCTGCAGTGCATTCAGGAGTATTGTTATTAACTGCAGTGTGAATAGAGGCGGCAGTACATCCCCAGCTCTCCGGCTGCTGCAGAGCTGCAGGGCTCGCCTTTGTTCTGCACTCCATAATGGCATGCCATAATTACAGTCTTAGCAGAAAAGATACGCAGGCACCGTCTACCTTACCCCTTGCCTCACCTCACCTTGCTGGGTAACACAGGCACATGCGGTTAAACGCCTCTATTATGTGTGAACTCTTGTTAACAAGTACGTTTGTGTTATGTGTCACTGAGATGTGTTCACACTTACTTATTGGAAAATGCTAAGGCTTGTCCTGTTCCAGCTCTTTTTTCCTCAGTCTTTTAAAGAAGTCATACGGCATGACAGGATAAAATTACTCAAACATTCAGCACGCTAATCACTAATACGTCTTTTCTTGATACGTCTTTATGATTGGCTTATCGATGATGGCATCACAATTGTAATTCAAACTGGACATCTATTGTACCTAAACTGATGAACTAAAAGTTTAGCACTATACCTGCCAACGTTGTTGATATTTTCTTTGCAGCCAAATCAACTCCACCAAGATATGAAGTCTACATAAGCTTTAAATGTTCCCTGTTATAGAAGGCCCCAGGAGATTAGAACATCCTTTAAATAATGTATGTTGCATGA
Organism: Simochromis diagramma; assembly: GCF_900408965.1. Taxonomy (NCBI): domain Eukaryota; kingdom Metazoa; phylum Chordata; class Actinopteri; order Cichliformes; family Cichlidae; genus Simochromis; species Simochromis diagramma. The sequence goes on along the minus strand of NW_024386938.1, from coordinate 2,415,333 downwards.
TGAACATCATCCAAAATCTAGCTGCAGTGATCCCACAAGTCTTGGTTTTTTGGAGTTGGTAAAAACTGACCCTAAATTGACCTTTAAGCATTTTTTTTTTCTGATGGTTGCTGAAATCCAAAATACGTTGGCAAGAACAAAGTAATTTAAGCAAAATAATTTTAAAAAGCTGAAACACATCTAGATAATCACACTCAAAACTTGTTATTACAGTGTATTAAACACTGCTCGCAAAGATTAAGGGAATGCTTTTTAATGGTAAATGGACTGGTTCTTATATAGCGCTTTTCTACTCTTCTGAGCTCAAAGCACTTTACACAACTTGTGCATTCACCCATTCACACAAGCACATTGTTCTAAGTAGCATTCACACACATTCATACTCCGATGGATGCATCGGAGAGCAATTTGGCAAGGATATTTGGCATGCAGACTAGGGGAAGCCAGGAATCGAACCACCAACCTTCCAATCAGTAGATGACCTGCTCTACCACCTGAGCTACAGCCACCCCCTAGCCTTAAACAGAGTGAAGCAACGCCTGGGATATTAATCTGGTTAGTTAAGTAGGAGATTGGGTAGTTGATCATTTCCTGACTAGTTTTAAATTTTGCTAATATCACTGTCACCACTGGTAGCATTAGGGAAATACCTGGACCCTACAGAGGTTTGCACAGGTAGTCATTCTCCTCCAGGATGGCACATGACAGTGACATCACATATGACATCACAGCACAGCAGAGCATGGAGGAGAATACATCCAGCAAGACCGGTATTTGACCGGTATTTGCTCCTTTGTACAAGGAGGAACAGGATGAGCACTGCTGGAGCTACAATAGGCCTCCATCAGGTCACTGGTTTGAATGCCTCTAGAAGCAGGTGGGGGCTGACAGTCAAGAGTACCATTTTACGTTGATACAATGAAAGTTCAGCAAAACAGACCAGAATGCCACTTTTTTTTTCACTATGATTTCTGGTTTGTCTTTGAATTCAGCCCTCTGTAGGTTGATCATTTTTATTTCCATCAAACAACATGACACCCTTTCATTCCTAACACATGACGCTCTCCGTATGAGTATGGATATTCAGCATGACATTTTTCCATTGAGATCTGATGTGTTTTCAAATTATTCCTTTAACTTTTTTTGCACGGTGTAGAAATGAGGACAATGGTGGAGAATGCTTGTGGGTTCTCAGTGATCCGGCTCATAGTAGTCTTGAGAGCTTTAAAAGAGAAGGTAATTAGACTTGTTTAAGTTTGTAAGATGTTTCATCTAATATCCAACAGACTTCTTCAGCCTTGTTAGGATGAGAGGTCAAAGACCTTCACAACTGCTAAAAATTTCAAAAGACAAATTCAGAAAGTTCAAAGTTCAAAATAAAAATGTAACTCTGAATTAGTCTGGTGGATGTTAAGAAAACAAATAATTTTGCAAAGACTCAAAGAAATAAAACTTAAAGGAGAGAAGGATATTTTTAAATTGGTGAAGTCTATGCCTTAAGCAGGAAAAAGGGGGGCATGAGAAATATGCTGAGCCATTTCTGCCATTGAATCTCTGGTTTCTTCATTGAAACAGTGACATGGTAGTAAGATGTCATCTTAAACCAAATGAATAGGGACAGCCAGTGTGTAATGAAACAAACTTGGTTCTAGCTGTTTCTACATTTCTACTTCTCAGCCCCTACAGCACATCAAACTATGCCAGCAGCACACAATGGCATTTGTGTAACGTTTTTGGCACATCTGTTTTGCAGTTGAAAAAATATGAGATGTGGCTAAATATATAAATATATTAATAATGTGCTTGAACTGAAATAAGCTTAGTCTTTTTTAAAGCCACTCTTCATAAAAACACAATCCATGCCACTTGTATCTTTGCACTGTCCTTGTACACACTTAATAGGAAGCACATAGTTAGTCTTGGTTCTTATCTAAGCATTCGATTCAATGTAATTTTATTTATACTGCGTCAAATCATCACAAAAGTCGCCTCAAGGTGATGTAGACTCTATAAGCAGCAAGAAGACTGTACTGCCTAGTGACTGACAACCTTATTTTGAAAAGAAAAATACTTCCAACACTGGGCTACACTCATGTAAACATCTTTTACATGAGTTTTAACCCAACATTTCAAACTAGATCATCATTTGTGCTGTGCCTCTAGCTTTTCTACAACTTGTCTGTCACATAGCCATATTTCAACAACAGATGTTCCTCGATCAGGGGCATTTTAGAAGAAGAAGAATTTAACTGAATTGAATGAATTGAATTGAATTGAATTGAATGATGTGGTGTGCTTTGGGATGTTTGACCTCTCTTGGATAATGCCAAAAGCCTTACAGTATTATAGCAGCTGCTGGAGATCATACCACAATTACAATGAAAGTGAATGGACGACTGGAACTACAAATGAATAGTAATGTTAGTCCAGGGAAAACAGAATGATTAACTTCATGAGGAAAGTGTATGGAAATTTTTGGTTTGAAATTTTGTTGCCCACAAGTGGCTACAAGCGATTACTCACACAGGAAGAAAGCCATGTGTTTGTTCCACCCCACCCTTTATATTCCAGTGGTGATTTTGTTGCTGGTTTTAGTCTCTCAACAGAAGTATTAGTATTGTGAATCTGAAAACACTCACAGACTGTCATAAGCAATCAGTTTTTGTATTTCGATGTGAAGATGTGCTGTAGTAAAATAGTGTCAGTTTATCTCACTCATCTTGATTTTCTTTCTCCCTGAAGGGGTAAACTGACCTGCTCATGTCCCCACAAGCTGCCTCATTTGAGTCTCTGTCTGTCTGGCGGACAGCAACTCATCTCTCCCTGACAACCGATGACAAATTACCTTCCTTCAGGCCAGCAAATCCATGTGGGTGCTTGAAAGCTGGTATCGGTCTGTGTTATTTGTTGAATAAAAGGTGCAGGCAGAGTAGATCAGTTATAATTCATCTCACATCTACTTCATAGTATACAGTGTGGCCAGAATAAAGCATAGCTCAATTTTGGGTTACATGATAAAATTTTCATTAGACTTCCACTGAAATCAACTAGATGACTAAAAGAACTTTTATCTTTCAGACTTGCACAACTGACTTTAAAGGATAACTGCACCTCTATCTAGTCCTGGCAACTCATTACCTTTCCTTTGAGTCTGCATTACAAAGAAAAAAGAAGAAGAAGAAAGAAAGAAAATTTGACGACTTAGCAAGACTGTACGACTAAATAACAGCATTGACACAGCGAAGGTGGGTGTGCCTGGTGCTCGGAGAGGTGAAGTCAGGGAAGGGAGGAATGTTGGCTGTAGATGAAAGCTGGAGCACAGGCTGGGATGTGTAATAAGTCTCCACATATCAGCCTGTTGGTATAATAAGCCGGATCCTAGAGGCAGTAGAAGAGAAAAGAGAAAGATACATGCCAAGACATCTCTCAGTTGGATGCATTCTCTCCTCCTCCTCTTTACTGTCTTTCTGTATTTGTCTGCAGTACCTTCAAATTATTGCGTTTTCCAGCTGGCACGGCAAAGGCTATATTGTCAAAACAGTACAGTTTCATTCTAATGGGAGCTTTTCAACAACATTATTTGATATTTGTTGGTTCATGTTTCACATTCAATTCAGCCAACTTTATTGGTATCACAAAAAACTTCCAATAAAAGAAAATGAATTCAATTGTTTTTATCGGTATCGTTCTAATTCTCTAGTTCTTTAACTGTTAAGTGTTACGTCAGAGAATCAGTGTCAGTAAATCTACTGTATTAAACAAGAAATTCTAGCATTTTAAACTTCATAGAAGGACCTAAGTTTTATCAGCCAGCTGAAGTATATTTTAGCAAGGAAAATGTCACGTGTCCATGATTTTTATTAGTCCTTTATTTATCCAGGTAAAAAATCTCATTTTCAAGAGAGACCTGGCAGATGTACTACACTGTTGTGTTTACTGCAGTAGCTGCTCGAGGCAAAGCTCGTTTTTGCAACTTATACTCATTATATTTTAAGGCTACTTACAAAGAAATCTAAATATTGTTATCTTAGAACAGATATATTTGATTAGATTTGTTTTATTAATATTTGTATTGGCATTCAAATAAAAAAGACACATTAAAACATTGCTTATACCAAATGAATCATCTTGTTCTGATCCTGTTTTTTTGTTTTGTTTTGTTTAATCATCTTGAGATATTTATGTTGATATCTCCCTAAACTATCCAGTTATAATTTATGATTGAAACCTCGTCTGAAACAATGGAGGCCAGGCAGTTTAATCCAGCTGCCACTTTTCCTGTAAACTGTACATACCAAGAACATTATGCTGGATTTCTTGATTAATTAATTAACTCATTTTTATCTGCATGCACATACACATTTTATGTCAACTTCGCCTATTAATTTAATTATTGGGCTAGAGGTTACAACACACAGGTTTAGCTTTCTAGCTAGTTAGCTAGTTATGATGGAAAAGCACCTAGCTAGGTTGAAGTCTGTTCTCTTTTGCTGGTGTTATCAACAAGCTGTAAAACATGTCGGTAAGGACAAAGATACACAAAGGTGTAAAGCACACAAAAAGGCAGATGAGTCGACATTTGGAGGAAGGCAAGTCACAACCAAGTATAAACCTGGAGCCTTGACTTCAAGTCAACTTTTACGGTTCACTTTACTGTCGCTTTCTCTTAATTTTGATTAAAGTTGGGAAAACGATCAGGTCGGAGTTCAAATATGTGTTTTGTGATGTTAACACATTAGAAAGCTCCAGTTTCCAAGTTCAGTGTGTGCAACATCCTCACTGTGTAAAGCTGCCAGTACTAGCACACACTTTCACACGACTGTTAGGTGTCTAATAACTGCTTTAACAATGGCCTTTGTTTTTCAGACTGATGGAGCCGTATCTGAAAGTTTGCCATTGTCAGCATATTGATGTGCCTGTTACAGTAACAGGCAATATTTCAACCTGACGTAAAGGTTCAGATGACGACCTATATTTTAGCCAATAATATGTTGGTTGTCTTGGAGACAGAGGGCAAAATGAAAGTATACACAGGCGGTAACCCAGTAAATTTACTTAACATACATTAATTCTTTACTTGAGTATTTTAATTTTATGGTACTTTTTAGTCTATATTAAATTCAGTAGGAAATGTTTTACATTTTACTTCATTTTTACAGTATTTATGTGACACCTGTAGAAACGCATTCCTTTAGAAAAGTGTTGGACTTTTGAAAAACCATTTTTTCTTTATTCAGCTCACCAATGATAATATTTTTACACAATGTTTCGAATGTTGAGCCTCACATGTTGCGAAACGTCTGTGGGAAAATACTACTTCTCATATATGAGTGCTGTAAAATATCCAAGTACTTCCTCTGGAATCATTTAATATGGCCTAACTCCAAACTCAAAGAGAGTGGGGCCGCATTAAAAATGAAATTGTATTTCTGTATTTATAATACACATATGAATGTACTGTAAGTAATCTGTTCAACTGAGATCATCTGAAAACATTTGTTCCTGCTCCACCTCCTGAGTGTCAAAATAGAGACAAAACACACAATAAATAGTTTGATGATTTCAAAATGATTATTTTAATTTAACTTTTCAGTAAGGCTGGGATTAGCGCAAAGTCAAAAATCTTTAGAGCCCCAATAAAGACCATTGTTCTCCTGTAATGTCCCTGCCTATAAACCTGCCTTTACAAATAAGAAGCGCTCCAAATGACCTGAGTAATCAGCTACTTAAAATACCTTAGCTGACACATCACTGTTATTACCAGTACTGTCATCACTGACACTTTGTGGGCTTCCTTTCATTTCTGCATCATAAGAGAATGTAATCAATACAGTGATGATTCTCAGTATATCAGTAAATTTCATTCAAACCTAAAAGCATGTTGTATTAGAGCTTGCAAATTTGTGATTATACGTCATTATACAGTAGTAGGTCTTAATTTCCATTATTACGCGTAATTCCCCCTTTTTTTAAATTTGATCACAATCGAACGATCCTGCTGACTTTATCTCACGTCATTCTACTTTTTTCTTTTCGTTTAATTAGCAGCATGCCCACAGTCCGGGATTTCCACCGCAGATGAGCATAATGACCATGACTTCAGCGAAATTACAGTGTCCGAGCTTCTGCTCTGCCAAAATCACAAGTTTTGAGTTTCTCTGGAAGGGCAGTGTTTGTTATGATTGTCCTCCAGGTGTGGGGCCGCAGTCAGTGTGTGTGTGTGTGTGTGTGTGTGCGCGTGTGTGTGTGTCGTTTCTACATTAACGTTTTGCTTAAATGAAAATGAAAGAAATAGAGCAATAACTTGAGAACTTTTTTTTGCTCTGACAGTGTGTTTAATAAAAATATTATAAAATAAAAACATTTAAAAACACCAACTTTTCGCCAGCATCTTATAAATATCAATCATCCTCATCCGCCTTATTTGGCTTTGTGGCGAACAGGAAGGATTTTATTTTGGGAAGGAGTTTAATGAGGCGATCTGTCTGCTGCTCTCAGAATTACTAATGACTTTAAAATAGGTTATGTATACATTTTATTGTTATTTCTGCCAGAGGGTTCGAACATCCTGTACAATAAATTCCTGTTAAAAAATGTACTTTAAAAGGTTTAGCACCAATTCTGTTAAACACCAGAGGACATTTACGTCCTCGCAGATTAAAGAAGCGAATTGTTTTCACAGTAATAAATACACATCGACCCAAAAATAAGCTCGTCAGTCAGTATTAATAAAATGCCTTCGTTAAACTGTTGTGATCCAAGCAGTTGTTGACCTCATGAAAGGAAAATATGTCTGCAGTTTTTTATTTATTTACTTTTGTACATGCTGTCACACTTGCGGAAAAATGTTTTAATGGCTGTTCTTCACTTGAAGGCTTCTTTCGGCATTCTTAAGGCCCTCTCTCCGCCATAAGCTCCGGGAAGAGCCGGCTGCCCCGCCGCTGCCGGTTGTGATTTGTGTGACACGGTTAAGCCCTGCAGCCAATGAGCGCGCTGCTTGTGCCAAATGGAGGCAGAGAGGGGGTCAGAGCAGACGCGCAGTGCGCTCTCAGGTTCGGAACACTCTCCAGTTCTCTCCGCTGCCAGGAGTCTCTTTACAACAAACGGGGAATCGAGCGGGAACCTGGTTATTTTGGCCCGAGAGTAGGAGGAAAACCTGAGCACGTCGAAGGATATTCGTAATTAAACCTGCTGCTTGGTTAAGAGTTCCTGTTTTGTTTTCTCTGTTCGCTGACTTCCCCTGTTGGTCTGCGTGTTTCCCTGCCATGCGTCCAGTCTTCTACTGTTGGACTTAATGCTTTTAAACACTGAGCGTGATGTTTGTGGAGCTTTCAGCTGGGATGTAGCGGAGGGCAGACCCACCTAAAGTCACTCCACAGGAATACAGAGACGCTTTGTTTTTAAAGAGCTGCTTCTTAAAGTCTTCTGTTTTCTTGTGGGGTGTTTTTCTTGTTTCTTTTTAAACCAGTTGCCTTATCATGACCCTCATCTGGAGGTCATAGCCGACCCGTCGTCCTCTCTCCCCTGCACATCACTGCCCCTCTCGCCAATGATGACTATGAGCTCCATATCAGACACTTTAGTAACGTCCGATCCGTCCAAATCTGCGTTTTTGGAGTTCGGTGGACACAGCTACCCTGGACACCCTGGACATCAACAACCTTCGCCAGGCTTATCCCACAACCATTATCCGGTCCACGGACTGCACGCTGTCGGACCCTCGCAGCACGATGGGCCCTTCTCCTCCGGGGCTTCCTCTTACGGTCGCCCGCTGGGATACCCACCCTACCACAGTCCAGTGAGCGCGCATCACCCCGGTGCCTACCTGCCTTATCAGCACGGGGGTCACAGCGGCGCGCTCGGACACACCAGACTGGACGATGCGGGTAGGTTTACGCACAGAAATGAATAAATGTTTGCTCATTTCCTTGTTTCTACACTTTGGTCTTTAAATATGTTCGTGGGATTTTAATTGAATTTATTTGTCAGTTTAAATGTGCTGAAACATGCCATAAATAAATAAATCCGACAACAAGCTAAAATACATTATTAATAGTTCGATGTGTCATTTTTAATAGTAATTCAGTCTGAAATTGATCACAGAGGACATTAAAAGAATAAAACACGCAAAACTAATAAGGATAATCACAGCGGATGAACTCGGACCATTAAAATTCTTGAAGTGGGTCTACAGAAACATGAAAATAAGCCGCAGCGGAACGCAATAATTGGATCCACACACAGGTCGGCCACAGCATTGTGTTTAGCGTATTTTGGGGTTGGCCGGGAGATGTGTTTAAGGCCTGCGCAGACTGTGTGACTCTCCGGCACAGGCCCTGTGGTGTCCCGCGCTTCCCACTAAAACCCAAAGCCTCATCCTCATCCTCCTCCAAATATTAGCCGTCACGTTTCCCTCTGAGCAGACACCAAAGCCTGTGATCTGACTTATCACACTACCACAATAAACAGAATTAACTAAATACGAAATGGATTAAACGAAAATGTCATTTTAAACGAAAAAAGGTGTTTTATAGATTTGAGCTTTTTTTTCCAAAGTGTAACAAAACTAAAAATCCAACCCAAAGGGAAAAAACTGATACATTTACTTCATATTCTTATTTATGTCTTTGCTTCATTGACAGGGACGTGCAGTTATTTTGTGTAATATGATAGATTAAAGCTACGAAAAAAACAATAAACGCCTATAAAAATAAAACTCCACGTATGATGAAAACGTCTCGTCAGAATTTGGCAGCAGGAGCTGTTAACAGATACCGGGACGATTACGACTGTTTCTTTTGTTTTAAATAATATCCCAGTGCAGATCACTTTTCTTTCACATTTTCACCTTTTTTTAAAATTTTGCTCTTAATTTTATATTTTTATTTTCATCATTATTATTTAAAGACTTTATTATTACATAAAAATGCAAATGCAAATTCATTTAAACTAAATCTTTACATAGGATTATTTTTTTTTGTCTATACTGAAAATGTCCTTGCCTCACATGCAGTATTTACGGTTATTTCAGCATATATTCAGCTTAAAATCTGGTGACTTATTTCACCAGTTTACAAAATATTGAGATGACAGGAACGCTGACAGAGACTCTCAGAGAGACAGAAAACAGCCGTCTTGTATTAGATACACATAAAAAATACAGCAGAAAAGCTTAAAAATGAAAATAAAATTCTGAAAAAGTACATAATGTTTTTATGTTTTCTTAAAAAGAAAAAAAGTTCTCCATACATGACGCAGGTGAGCATGACGCAGTACTTTCATCAGGTTTACTCGACTGGTTTTATAAATAAATTCTGCTTCTGTAAATGCGCATCGACAGACGAACAGATGGATCAGCTCAAGGCCCATTTCACAATGCTTTACAGCAACTGCAGTTTATACATTTTTAAAGCAGATTTGGAATCAGTGGCAGGGAAAATGATCAGTTACAAAAACACAAATAAATACGACAGATTTTCATTGGTGCTCACCCAAAATCAGTCTTCTTGGACTTTTGCTGTTGGAGTTTTACACCACGCTCTAACTCACCCAATACATACAAGTTAAACATCACTTTACACGTTAACTGTGTTGTACAAATCTTGGTCTGTGAGGGACTCTGCAGGGCTTGTTGACATGGAGTTCTTTTTGGACACTTTGGTCACCTTTATGAAATGTCCAGTTTCTTGGAACAAGGGTCACACCTTAAAAACATACATATACTTTTTATTATATGTGAGCCAGATTGAGCTAATAAGTGTTTTACACACTAGCACGTTTTCTTTCTAAAGGAAACCTTCCCCTGTCAGGTCGTTTCTAAGCACCCACTGTGTTTCTGTCCCCCGGTGTTGCCGCGCTTCAGCTCAGAGTGTAGCTCAGATACAGAATGCAAGCATCTTGTGGGGCCTTGGCTTTTCTACAACTGTTCTTTCCTGCCACTGCAAGCTGTGAGCTCATGTCATAACAAAGATCAGAGGGGGTGTACGTATGCACAATATAGCTTTCCTGAAAAAAATACACAAATACAAAAAACACAAAGAAAAGCTGAGCTGCTTTGATGTCTGGATAACTGTAAGCCAACATGGTTTGAAAAGGACCACCACTCACTATCATTACCTTACAGTATTTAGCACATGTCATAGCTGTGATGCAACCCGATCTTTAATCATTACATAATATCATTGGGTAAAAATGAGCTGCTGTGGGTTAATTTACTGTAGCTGTAGTAGTTTTAGCCAGTATCAGCGGTTATTTTCCTCCAGTGTTACTTCAGGTTACTGGGTTTTTCTAGCCTTGAGTACTGGGTGAAGTTAATTACTGCTTCTGCGCTATATCCATTTTTAACAGCACCATCCAATTTTAGAGGGGAGCTTATTATTAATTGTTGTTAGTATTTTGAATCCAAAATCTTTGAAAGCCAAGTTTTTAATCAACACATGTAGAGATTTCTTTTTTTATCTTTGATTGTAGATGTTGGGACAGTTTTCACAAAATACTTTTCAGTGTTATTTATACTTTTTGTACAATTTCTAATATAATAAATGGTTAAAAAAGAATTTATGTCAAAAACATTATAATATAAACCACTTTTTTTGTCCAACATCAATTTTCAGTGTTCACACATGAATATTTTATATCTCGTAATCATTTAAATGTTAAAATGATTTTCTACAGTCTTTTTGTGACATAGAAGAGCCCAGCTTGAAATCCCACTGTTAACATTTTTCTGAACACCGTCCTTCTGTCCTCCCTTCTAACGCAGAGCATGAGAAGCCCACAGCGGTGATAGAAAATGGAGAAGTGAGGCTCAATGGAAAAGGGAAAAAGATCAGGAAGCCTCGGACCATCTACTCCAGCCTGCAGCTACAGGCTCTCAACCAGCGCTTCCAGCAAACCCAGTACCTCGCCCTGCCCGAGAGGGCCGACCTGGCCGCCAAACTGGGCCTCACGCAGACACAGGTAACGTTTGGAATGAGCTATTCACACATGGACAAAGCATGCACAATAAAGCAGTGTAGACGGTCCCTAAATTTGAACATTCGTTATATGTTAGGCATTAAAATGTGAGCAGGATGGAATGACACTTTAAGAATACGTGTAAATGTTTTAGGAATATAATTAACCTGTCTAAGGTAAAAACATTATTGTCTATGATGTGAAGATTTGAAAACATTTCCAGTGTGAAGTGACTCTAATAGAGGGTGTGAGTTGCCAATTTCACCCTATTTTCCAAAGTATGCATGACACAAAATTAGAGCTACTTCTTAACCGAGCTCAATCACACCTCTGATTGTTTTCTTTGTTCTCTGCTAAGCCCAAACAAGACGAGCGCTGGTACATTCATGCCGACTGATGCCAACATTCCTTCATCTGTGAATTAGACATTGATGTAGCCAAACATAAGTGCAATATGGCATAAACTCTGTCATGAAATCTTCAAATACATGAGACGGGAGAAAACATTTGAAAATGCAGAGCAGTGTGCTGGAAACCGTTTGCGCAGATTTGTCTCCACGTGTCACTAGAACAGGTTCAAAATTGGTTCACCGGGACTTTCTGCCTGTTTTGCATCTCTTTGAAATGTGTGTGCGCACTCATACACATGTGGAGACACCAGCAAACGAATCCCAACAGCTGCTGTTTTGTCTGTGAAGCTGCATCGTGTTGTTGTGGCCTTTAGGTAAAAATGATTTAATTGGATATTTTAACATTTATTTATAATTCACATTTTTTATAAATGTCTATAAAGGTTGAACCACGTTAGCCAGCAGCAATCCAGCTTTTATCCAGTCAACAACACTTCGATATCTGCTGTTCTGAATCTTTACGTTACAGATCAAATCCCCCGATCCTCAGTTTTATCATAGCGTTAGAAAAACAGGCAAATGTGTGAATGAAGGTGCATTTTCTTCAAAATACGAAATGTAGTAACTTACACATTTTGCAAAATACATGGACTGCTTTAGAAATAGGAGCCCTAATTATATATTCAATACAAAAATATTTTATGTACAGTTGGAATCCACAAAGAAACGTGTTGTTGGTTGTAATGATTCTACCTCCTTAGGCTGATTATTTCACCTAACATCATGCACTGCTTTGAGTATTATGACTGGACCCCATGAAACTAATTGTGGGGAATTGAGCATGCTTGTGTAGTACAATGTGGAACACATTACTAATGATTAAAGGTAGATTTTGAAGTATTTATTTAACAAATACAAAAAATGTAGCACTATATACATTTGGCACTGACCATTTTAGGATCAAATATATCTTATTTTATTTATTTACTTTTTTTGGGGGGGGGGGGTAGATTCACATTTCTTTATAAGGCACGTGTTTTTTGTGAGACTCAACTTTATGGGACAAGTGATAAAAAACAAAGTGTGACACCTGGTTGGTCTCGTTATGAGACATAATGAACATTTTTAAAACTTACCAATGCAAATGACACAATCGTAACAGAACTAATGAAGAAAACACACTCATAGACCAGAGAGATGCTTTTCATTCCAACGTGTTTTCTTTGAATAAATCCTTTTTAATGATACTGAAAAACTGTTGTGTTTTTCATCAGTGATAAATCTCTATATCTGTGTAACTGACAAAGAAAAACAGTGGAACATGTTTTACTAACTGCTTTATTTTGTCAGTGTCTGTGTTTACTACTGGGCCTGCTTAAATTAGCAATGTGCTCATTTAAGCTGATTGCTGATTCTGATTTGCTTTGTCGGGCAGTTTTCCTGATATTGTTCAACACAAAACTTCATTTGAGAGGTGCCAAGAAGTCACGAGGTAGTGACGCTGGAAAATCCAGATTACTGACAAATTTTATGGTGATATTTAGCTCCAGTGATCCGCTGCTGTCAGCTAGTGTAATACTGACTCAGTGCAAGAGAAGGCTGTAAGAGGCATGGCTGTGTCGTCTCTTTTGTTGCACCTCTATTGCCAACTTAATTCATTCATCAACTCAAAATAAAGTAATGATAACTTTGTTTATAATTTCATTTAATTGATACAATTAAAACTTAGTTTAACACTGTGATGTCCAAACGCTTGTTAAACTGGTTGAACTAGTGATGTATTATTTGAGTTGAGCTAGTGTTTTTGCCATCATGGTAGGATGTATTTACTACCAAATTCATCTGCATTAAGCAAACTGACTTACCATGAGGAGAGTCAGTCATTGTCTGTAGTTTCTTAAATATGATAAATAAGTTTGTTTGTAAGTTGGTTTCAGCTATTTTCTAGTTAATGAAAACTGAAAAAGTGGAAGTTTCACATAAGCACAGCCAACAACGACAGAGTCTGACAGTGACATTATTAAACATTTTGTTTCTCTTGGGAGAACCAGTGCAGAGCTGGAAAACAGGAAGTATTGTCCCTGTGAGTAACTGGTACATGTAGACTGTAGACAAAGTGGCCAACTCTGTCAGTCAGCAGAGTCGCTGTTATTTATGGATAACAGGAATCTATAACAACAAATTATAGCAGTGCCTTACTTCCATGGGCTTATGACACTGTAGGCTCTGTGTAGAATAATCACAGATACATTGCACCTGTCCAAAAGGTGAAGAATAAAGGTTTGAATAGACAGCAGGTGTCCGACTGGGGAAACATTAGATGACACTGTTTTGGAATATTTGAAATACGATCCATGCTCGCCTGCATGTGTGTGCACACTCAGCAACCATCAGCATTTGATGTCATCAGCTGAATTGTCCTAATCCCATATGAATTAACTGCAGCAGCTATGTTTACACTAGAAGTAAGAGATGATCCATTCATTTGTCTTCATCTTTTGTAGTGGTATAGTGGTTTGCTTTTTTATTGTGGTCTGCTACAAGTCATACTCACATGTATGCTCATTGAGAAGCACCATTTTTGAACTCGCTCCTTGTTCTTCGAGGTGTTTTGGATCAAAGGCAGTCAGTTTGTACGGATCAACAGAGTATGATTCAGCTGATTGTGGAGTACAATGAGAGCACATGTGATGGTAGTTTGAGGAATGGCAGCACATTTGTATGTGGGATTGTGATGTTTAGCGTGTGGGAGTCTTCTTTCTGTGAGTTCCCATTTCAGAAACACGGCACAAAGTTACTGAAGTTACTTTTATTAGTATCACATACCATTTGTTACATTTGTTGCATTTCTGTAGGCTAGGTACAAAATAACTCACTACTTTTTGTCCTTTTATCTGGATTTTTTAAATGTCCAGTTCCTGATGTGTAAATGTTTCCATTATAACACACTCAGAAATTCCACAATAGAACAAAAAAAGCAGCATTCGTTAAATACACCCTATGCAAAACGCCACATGTTGAAGATGATGGTGCCTTTTGTGAAATGTTCATATCCAGCTTACAGTTGATAGTACAGTTGGTGTACACGGTACAGTTGATGTGGTGATGTGGTTGGGGAAAAATGTTGCACTAAGCGTTGTTGAACTTCAGCATCTTGTATACACAGCCCACTATTTTCAGGGGATCAAAAGTATTTGGGCAAGACACTCATAAATAAAAAGGTTTACTGCCTTCAGCTTTGACACAGTCTTCCGCTTCTTTAATCAAGAGTTGCCTTGCCTGTACGTTTCAACCTTGATTTTTATTTTTCATCCAATTCTTGGTTCTATTAGCAAATTTAACTTTAATTTTTCGGAATGTGGCAACAGTAATGGAAACGGGTCCAACTAGCCAGTAAATAGACAGATGGGAACAAATATATTAAACAAACCAAGAGATTAACTAGATTAGGTACAATGTTTTAACACTCTGAGGTCAAAGTCATCCTCAGTGTTAACCCAAACCCAAGCCCTATATTTTTAGGGAGGAAAAAATGACTTTTCTGGAAAAGAGTGAAGAGCTTTTGCTGTGTCAGTTAGAATAATTGTCTTTGTTTCCCCTTGTACTTATATGTCAGATCATGTCATGCACGAACTACGATACACTGAAAAATTATCTGAATCAGGAACTGAGGATGAATATTGGCTTATAGTAATAATGTATATTATTAATGTACTGGTCATGTAGAACTAAAACCCTGCGATCCTTGAAATTTCATTATTTTCTTTCATTTTCTCTAATAAATACTTTCTATTTTGTTTACTTTCCACTCCTTTTTCTTGGTCAAATGATTTTGAAACATAAAAACCTCTGATGTTTTAGGCTAGGCTAACCAGTATTGCTGTAAATATAGAGAATTGCAGGTAAAATATGTGCAGTAATTTTAAACAAAAAGCAACTTTTTATATTTTTAGGCTTGTTTTCTCTCATCTGATACGACATAATTAATAGAAGACACAGAACAAGTCCTACTGAAACCCACAGTCAGCTGCATCTAGCCTGTGTGCTTATATGTGTTGGCCCGCTGCGTCTGCTGTGCATTCCTCACGTACACGGGTGCGCTTTTCTGATCACGGGCACACTCATGGAAAACATATGTAGTTTATGTGCACGCATACACCCACGGCCACGTAAATGCACGCGCACACACACACTCACACACACTTGAAGATAGCGATCATGCCATTAGGCTGCCAGCCAGCGACTGACCACTTTCCATCGAAAAATAATGTTCCCAACGCAGCTGAGAAATGGCACGTAGCACTGTTCTAATGTTTTTCCTCGAAACGTTCCCTATCTCTGTCCATCTCTCTCACACACACATACACGCCATCTATACAACTTCCAAATGGAAGACATCTGGACAAAAAAAACTTTTTTGACAAGGACTTTAGTATATGCAGACATTTAAGTTTGTTAATTTTCACACACACTCTGTGTCCCTCAGTGGTCTTTTGCCTGCCTTTCAGCCACCGTCTTCCCTTAAAGTCAGAAAACTGTCAGCTCAGTGTTGCTGCTGGAATATGAAACCAATAATTACAGATGAAATGCTCTCACTGAGGATGCTGTTGATTGACTCCTGGCCTCTTAAGCTACACTCCAATCCTTCAGGTTTTCATCCACAGTGTAATACTGCAGGGGATTATTATATAGTATTCAATGCAGTGTGTGACTATCACTTTTTATATTAAGATTAATATTATATTAATTTAATAATTGAACTTTGATATGATTTAAAACCTTCCTAAATGTTGCAGCTTGAAGAATTCAAAGTGGATAATTTACAATTTAATTAGTTTTAATTTCTGAAAAGCAGCATTATCGCCTTTAATTTTCATATATTATATCGTATATTTATGGAGTCTCTATGCTTTTCACAGCTGGTGACTGGCGTCAGTGGATATATTGGAACAATAGAGTTTAAATTAAATGTCAAATTTCACTCGGCATGATTTCTGGCTGTTTCAGTTCAAAAGCTGGGTGTGAAAGCTGGACATTTTGGGATTACTGGGAAAGGGATAATTTTTTCCACATATTCCGAATCAATTACAGCACTCTGAAATTAGAATTTTTATAGATTAAAATATCTTCCATAAAACCACTTCACAACAGTCTTCATAAATACCCATAAACTCCCCGGGTAATAATTCCTAGGACTGGAGAAGAAAACACTTTCAGGGCCAAGAGTGTTTTCTTTTCTTTTTCTCACTCTTTTATATTTCTTCTCCTTTGTTGCTAGCCAGAACTGTGCTATGGGCGCAGGTTTTTTCCCCTTTACAGCACAGTTAAAACCCATTTCAGACAAAAGTATCCTTCACTGGCTCTGTACAATTATATATGATTCACTCGTTCCCGCTAAGCTGACAGGTTGGCCGACAGGCATATTTGCGTAATTTGATGCTCAATTTGCAAGCATGCTGGAAACAAAGAAATGCCAATTATATTAACAACGTAACTAAATCATCTGTAACCACAGATAAATGATTGAAGTGATATTCATCTAAATACTTTGAGATATTTTAATTATATGATGTCTGTAGTCACATATTAATATTTTTGTATGAACCTGCTGGCTAATATACTCACAGGATTGGGTAATCATCAGTTTCCATTGAACCCGTCGTTCTATAAGATGCAGGCGTTCCAATAAACACCTTTATGTGTCACACCAAGATAGTTTTTATAACCCTAAAGGAGCTGTATGCTGTAGTGTGGGTGTGACAGTGTGATTCAAGCACCTTATCATGTGCTGGTGTTTTTAGCTGTAGGAGCTAACTATAGTTTCCCTGTAATATTACTCCAAGCTTACTCTCTGTTAGTATCGCATTGAAGTATAGGCACATCTTACGTGTGCTGCCTATTGTTGCCTGGTTTATGTAATCTTACACTGCCTTATTGTTTTGCTTTGTTTTTGCCTGCCGCAGGTATCACATTATCACCGCTACATCATTAGGTATCATTGCTAACATGTGCTAAACCTTTTAATGTTTCCAAAAACTAAAAACAGAAACAGTTGTGCAGAGAAAAACTGCTTCCTCGCTGAGTTCAACTTAAAGGAAGCACCTAAGCCTAAGCTAGCACCTAGATTTAAGGAGCCCAAAGCTAATGTTAATCTACTCATGCACATCACTTACCTTTGGTCATCACAGCTGTTAGTGCTAGATAGCAATGACTTTATAATGATTCAGTTATCAGGTCATCTATATCGAAATCTTTTCTTCTTGTCAGTAACTGTGGTGAAGGAGGGTTCACTCAGGTTTAAGGGTGATCGGATTAGATTTTACTGTGATCCACTGTTAGCAACACATTGAGGGAATTTCTTCCAATTTGGCAAAAAAAAAAAAACTCCATTTGAACTCAAGGAAAAACTGATTAGTTTTGTGGTTAATGACAAAATTATAGGAGAGATTGTGACAACACCCACCTTGATTTTTAGGTGATTGTACAGTTCCTTTGGGCTGCTGGGTTGACGATGCTAATAAAGCACATATTATATGTGCCTTGGTAAAGACAGTTGTAAACTCCAACTTGACTTGTTGGTAGTCGTATACAACCACAAGGGTGCAATGAGAGTTTAACCTGATTTGATTTTAGTTGTGAATAAAGTGTTTTTAGATGTATATTTATGGTTAAAGACGCACCCATTGTTGTGTTGGTTACTGATTTTTAAAAAACTCAAGGAAGAAAAAAGGAGGACAAAATAAGAACACGGTGCTGCATAATTGTTTTAAATAAAACTATTTACTGAGCCCATGACCTTAAAATAAAACAGTCACTTTATGATAGTTTTGTTCTTTATCTTGTAATAAATCACTCAATCCAATCACAGCGTTTCCTGTATGACTCTTAACTCTTGTACTTTTTCTTTTTCTAGGTGAAAATCTGGTTCCAAAATAAACGATCTAAATACAAGAAGATCATGAAGAATGGGCCCTGTGGACCCGAGGGAGAACACCTTGCCCCTCCACCACCAGCCTCCTCCTCGCCGTGTTCCTTGTGGGATATCAGCATGGCTGCCAAAGGTGCACCGGTGCACTCGGGAGGATATGTGAACAATTTTGGACACTGGTATCCCGGACACCAGCAGGAACCCATGCCAAGAACTCAGATGATGTGACAGACGGGGAGATGCGACGCTTCTGGGACAAATTGCGGAATTATTCCGGCAGGCTGAACTGAAGCTCTAAGAGACAAGGACATTTTTTAGAGTCTGAGCCACTCTGGAGGCAAAAATATAAGCAGCAGCCATGCAATAAAACTAAAGTGGACAGATATAGGGGAAACTGCTAAAATAGCTGTAAAATACACAATATTATAACAGAAAGAAATACTACAATCAGTACAATTTTCACACGAGCTGAATTTACTATTAGCTGTTAGCGGTGTGTTGATGATGTCTGATAAGCCTTGGAATAAGGGATCGACAAAGTGGCTCAGGTCTCATTTGTAAAATATAACTAGCGAGATATGAATATTGATAAACTTCTCCGAGACTCAGCTATGAGGAGTGAATCATCAGATCTACCAGGCTGAGCAGTAAGTGTTTGGTACTTACACAAAGCCATAGCACTGTGTATACCTGTTTGAAGTATTTCACTGTCATGTTTTTGGTGTTTACTTTGCCAGTTGCTTAATATCAAACTGTGCGTATCCGACTCCAATTTAAAGCGAGACTGCATTTGTACTGGTGACCACGGGTCCAGGAAGTCTCAGTTACAGTATAAATATGGTAAATGTCAAATGTAGCTTTACAGTAGCAGTAGAACTCAGCTTTTCATTTGTATGAGGAGGAATTTAGCTTTAAATATATTTTTTTAAAAATAACCTTACCTAAGTTAAAAAAAAAAAAAAAAGCCTAGTTCTGCCTCCAGAGCAGCTCTGCCTGCTAAGACATTTTGATAAAGCTACAAGTTAACGCTATAACTCAAAGCTAATGCCAACACTGCTTCCGGACATTTCCGGAGGCTTCTTTTTTTCTTTGCCTTTTATTTGGGTTTACACTCGGGCAGGTACATGTGTAAAAAGAGGGCGTCCTCATAAATGTTTTTTAATGAACACTTTGGTTTTTTTAATGTTAAATACAGATCAAATTAAAACACAGATGAAAACAAACGTTCTTGTGATGCTGACATTTGTGTGTTTGTGTTCTGTGTAGGATCCAGTGCAAAAGGCAAATATAAAAAAGTACTAATAGCACTTATATAGTATATAGTGTCAGTATAAAGAGTCATTTTAGGGTGTTTCGTGAAAGCCTTTCATTTCTTTCTTTCTTTCTTTTTTTTTTGGCTCACTGTTTTCATTTTTATAATCCACATAAGTGAAAAATTGACTAAATTAAAATAATTGGGCTTCATGCTCCTCTCCATTCAACTCATTGTTCACTTCTTTCCTCAGAAAGCTTTAGTGGGATTGGGGTGTTTGGTGGAAAATAATAGGCTGATTTACATTTTTATGAACTTTTCATTTTATTTCTCCAATGAATTACAAAGACCGTCTCCATAAGTTTCAACTTTAAATTCCAAACTTTTTTTTTTCAACTCAACAACCTCTTAAAATCCCAAATTAACATTTTGCCAATAGCAGATTTAGGTTAGCCTTTGTTATCTGAAATAAATCAAACCTATCGCTGATTTTGTTTATTTAACCTAAATCCGTAGGTGGACGTAATTTGTCTTTGCACCTTTGATAGAATATTGAATTCTGGCAACAGTAACTTGTTGCTAAAATAACACATCCCCTCCTCAGTTTAAGTTCTTTGTGCGTCCCTGTGGCCCAAAGCCATTTTCTTTAAAGTCGTAAATCAGAAGAAGCAAGTCACGTCTTTCACCCCTGCAAACATCTGGAAATGCAAAAAGAGTCGTCAAACATTGTCAATGATTTTATAAAATGACCACGTCAATTATAGGTAATTTAGGACACAGCTTGTTAAATAAAGCTTTCACTCTGACGCTGTAATTATCTGTAATTGTCAGTCAAGGGAATATCCTTCTGCCTCCAGCCCTCGAGGGAGAAGTCTAGGAAGTAGTGGATTGCATCAAACTGGATTACTGAGGCCTAATCCTTTCGCATCAAATTGATTTGCTGAACGGTTTTTGAAGATTTGCATGAAAACACGAGTTTCATGTTTTCTTCGGACCAGAAAAAGCAAATCCCTACAGTGCCGTGATAAACTTCCTAATTTCTTAGTTTTTTTCCATATTTCTCACACGTTTTAGATCATCAAATACATTTTAATGTTAGACAAGGTAAGATGAATATATACAAAAGCAGTTTCATTTATAACGAGAAATAAACTATACAAACTTATCTGGCCCTGTGTGGAAAAACTTCCCTTCTCTGTTAAATTATTAATTAACTGAGATTAATAACATTTTTTTGGAATGCTGAATTTAATTTCACTAGCCTCACTATTTACTGCCAGATATGCTAAATAAAGAAATCTCTTAAATAAAACCTGTCTGACAAAGGCTAAACTATTTCATAAAGCAACTCATCATTCCACGATCTAGAAGATGAAACCTAAGAACGACTGAGAAACAAAGTCTGCCGGTCATCTATCATTCTGGAAGGAGCTGGAAAGCTATTTCTAAGGCTTTTGGACTCCAGTAAACTATGGTCATTATGAACTATGGACAAAACTTGGAACAGTGCTGAACCTTCGCAGGAGTGGCCGGCCGACCAAAATAGTCCCAAGAGCGCATTGGTGATTCATCCAGGAGGTCACAAAAGAACCCAGAACAACATCTAAAGAACTGCAGGTCTCACTTATCCCAGTTAAGGTCTGTTTTCATGATCCTGCAGTAAGAAAGAGATGGCAAAAATGGCACCCATGGGAGAGATCCAAGGAAACAACACTGCTGACCAAAGTCTTGATGATTCCCAAGACTTTGGGGCAAAATATTCTGTGGACTGATGAGAGAAAAGCTGAACTTACTGGAAAGCTTGAGTCCTGTTACATCTGCTGTAAAACTAACACAGCATTTCATTAAAAAAAACATCATTGCAACAGTCAGCATGGTGGTGGTAGTGTGATGGTCTCGGGCTGCTTCGCTGCTTTAGTGCCTGGATGACTTTCCGTAATTGATTGAACTATGAATTCTGCTCTGTAGCAGAAAACCCTGAA
The DNA here is from genome assembly GCF_900408965.1 of Simochromis diagramma. Taxonomy (NCBI): domain Eukaryota; kingdom Metazoa; phylum Chordata; class Actinopteri; order Cichliformes; family Cichlidae; genus Simochromis; species Simochromis diagramma. Next base: position 2,393,865 of record NW_024386938.1, on the reverse strand, counting down.
GAAAAATGTCCGACCATCAGTTTGTGCCCTGAAACTGAAGTGCACGCAGGTTATGCAGCAGGATATTGATCTGAAACAAACCAGTAAGTCCACCTCTGATTGGTTGTCAAAGCTGGGACTTAAATTAGATTGAGATGTTTTGATGTTATAACCTTAAACAGGCTGTTCATGATGAAAAACAGTGTGGTTGAATTAAGAAAGAGAGGACCAAAATTCCTCCACAGAGATGTGACTCCTTGCCAGTTACCGCAAGCACTTGATTGCAGTTTTTGGCGCCAAGGATGTTACAAGCAGTTATTACATTTAAGGGGCAATTACTTTTTTTTTCATACAGTAAGGCCAGGTACGGTTTTATCCTTTCATAAATTAAATTATCACTTAAAAATGGTATTTTGTGTTTACTATCTTTTTATCTGTACGTTATTTTTGTCAAATACTAAAAATGTTTTTGCAAACAATATGCAAAAAAACAAGAAGTCAGGAAGGAGCATTATAAGGTAGTACATTCCATTGTTGTAATATAGTAATTGGTGAAACTCAGTCCAGTGCAAGTTTATTTACTGTATGAAATGCCTGTTCACAACAACAATCCTCTCAAGGGTTTTCATATAGTAAAGAGCCAACATTATTATAGTAGGAAAACTCCAATCAGCTCTCAGTCCTCTGTGAGCACTTGGTGATGGTGGGAAAGAAGAACTCCCTTTTAACAGGAAGACATGTCAGGAAGAGGAAACTACATCCACAAAGTATTGACAGCGCTTCACTTGTTCCACATTTTGTCATGTTACAGCTTTATTGTAAAATGCATTACATTCAATTTTTACCTCAAAATTATACTCACATTATCCCATAATGACAGGGTAAAAACATAAATAAAAATGTTTGTGAATGTAAAATCATTTTCAAAGAACTTCATTATTCTTCTCCCTAGATTTTTAACAATATGACATTGTTTTTGTTTTTATTAATGACACACAATAACAATACTTTGCTTCTAAAACTAACATTTATGCATTTATATAAGGTGAAAGTCGAGTTAAGCTGAATGCTGTGGTCTCTCACTGTGAGACCAGCGGCTTCAGAGGAAGATTGTTCTTCAGATTGACCTGTGTTTTAAACGTGATTTTATAAATAGTGTGGAGAAGAAAATTACTCATTTCTTTTATCATGTAAACCAAAGATTCTGTTCAAATGACACGTTAGCTGTGAAATTTAAAGTTGTGCCAAGGTGGCACAATGGAGGCCACCGCTCTTTTTTTTATCCTGTCCTCTTTCCCCCTCACATTCAAACTGCCTACTGAGCTGTGCTCTTCCTTTCTACTGTTCCTCACAGACTGTCATCAGACCTTAGAATATCCCAGGGTCTTTACTTTACAGTAGAAAACACATTGAAGTGCCATTGTTGTGAAATGAGGCAATAGAAATACTTTTAAATCATTAAAATGAATTAAACTGAGTCGTCCAGTGTAAACCATCTGTTTATATCACATCATATAAAGAGTTAAGGTTGATAATAACAAACGCTTGAAATCATTCGTGTAGTGCTTCTAAATGTGTAATTTTGGGTTGGGACAGGAAAATATAATCCGTTATTAATGACACTGCACCCTTCGTGCCATTAAATGAAGAAGCAGAGAAAGGAGTCATTTGCACCTGAGCATGAAGGGGCTTGATTTTTCAGGAAGCGATTTAACTGCAACAGTAAATTATTTTACACCACTGGACAATTTTCTTCCTCTTCCTCTTAAATCGAGACAGTTGACTGCTGTCTTTTTCACAGTAAACACATATTAGATGAGTACCTGAGCATTATGCATTGTTCACGCCAGAAGTCTAATGGACTTATTTACATTAAAAGCCCTCGATTCGTATGGAAGAGGAGTGGAAGTTACAAGCATTTTCTTGTGTAGTTTTCTCCCAACCATCAAACAGCCGTTGGAACAAAAGAAAGCCCGCACTGGAAATTTTTAGGAGACCTCAATTGATTTAATCTGCTACCAAGAGCAGCATCCTGTTGCCCCTGGCAGAGTTCACACCATAGAGTTTTATGGAATACTTCAGACATGTCGGATTGTCCTAATGAACTGACGGAAGCCTCCTGGAGGCTGAGGAACCATGGCAACATAACGGTGTCTGCTGAAGTGTTGGCAAATGAAGGAGGCAAGAAAAACTGAGAGCGAACCAAAGGGCCACACATACACAATAGCAGATAGAGCAGAGCGGGAGCAGAGACCTTTAACCCTCCGAGGACCAATTCATCAAGTGTGACAACTCCAACACTAACTCTCACCTCTGGCAATCAAAATGTAATTTTTTAATTTTTGTTTTGATTAAATTGGTCTCTCAGTTCTTAGCAATCAGGGAACAAAGAAAAGTATCATTCCACGTGACACACATAAACAACCATTCACATTTTTCAAAAAGAGTCTGTTTCAGTTGATTGCTTTAGGGGCTTAAAAAGACCAGATGTCGATAAAACCCACTCATCCTCAGGCAACCAGTCATTTATTGGTTCACCATGGTAACTAAAAAAAATGGAAGAGAAGTCTGTGTTTACAAAAATTAGAAAATGCTCTGTATTTATCAAATGCCTTACCTGATTTAAATTTGGCCATCATCATCATCATCTTCGCCTTGTATGCCTTTAATCTGTTTTCAGTGCAGCTGTTGTTTTTGGACCTCTGAAGTTCTATTGTGTCCCCCTGCACCAGCAAAACTATGCTCCTTCAACTCGGTCTTCATTGTTTCCTCAGAATGTCGATAACCTTTCGATAGATCTCTCCATTAACAGTATCCCTGGGGAATGATGTCACGGTGCAAAACCTCATGAATGGTGGATAAAAGAACAGGAGAAGCATTCTTCTGGTTTAGCTGCTCATCTGGTGTGCTGCCTTCAAACTACGAAACTCTGCACTTTTTAATTAAAAATGGCAAAAAACTGCTTAGTCACAGCTGAAGACATAGTTCTTATACTAAATAATTCTCCTCGTGAAATTGGGTGTGTTTGAAACTGCTTAAAGGGGACTACCAACAAGTGATCTAAAAAAACAAACAGCTATGTGGAAGCTGTGTGGATATACCTGAGAAGATCAACTTGAACATGAGACTAGCCAGATTTACTGAAGGGGTTATATTGAGCTGCTCTCACTACTACTGATCACATCTCCTAATGAATCAGCTAGCTAACTCTAAAATAATGGTCCTGTATAAGGTACAAATCCCAGTTTCCTGGGTAAAAGTCATTTGTTTGTTATGTGTTTCCAACACTGTTTTTCCAAAAACCTTTTAACAAAAAGGTGATTTAGGTTTGCGTCCAAGTTTGCAAGCACGAACCCAAAAAACATTTTGACTGAATAAAGATGTATTTATAAGTCACGTTGAAAATTTGTTCCAAAACAAACATTATGCTAGCATGACGAAAGATACCTGATTGTTTGCTGGATGCCTTTCCTTGACTTTTTAAGAAAAGTGCAATCATTAAGAGCTCTGAGCATAGCCATGCTTGTCTCATTGCTGGAACTGCAACAATGGACAGTTAGCGTAATACTTCATAGTCATGTTGCTGTTTGTAGTAAAGATCTTTACCATTTGTGGCCAAATAGATGTCCCTGAACTTTGTGTCATTTCTACAAACACTCATTTAATATTTTGGAAGTCACTGGAGGGAGACCTATTCAGCCATTTAGATATGCGGATATGATGGTTGTTGATTAAGAAAACACTTTTGAGGGGATGATGATGAATTTAAGGACTAAGATTGATCTTTATATACACTCTTTGAATTATTTTAATTAAAATGCCCCTTAGTTTCACTTTGGTAATTCTAGTCTATTCCCTGCACTGCATGTGAAGCCTTGCTTCCACATACCTGCAAATATCACTTGGGTCCAGTGAGATGCTGCTGTTTTCCTAACTCTTCAATACCACTAACAACTGCTGTCTGCTCATGACATGTAGGTACAGATCCTGTGTGCTGACTTTGCCTTTTATTCTCCGAGCCTCCAGGCTTAGCCTGCCAGCTGCTGTTGATAAAACACGGATCCCGAAACACAGGAGCATTTCTGATATTTCCTAAAGTCCTTTTCTTATTCCCTTAATAACAGACAAAACTTTGAGGATTATGTTTAAAAAGCATGTTCACATTGTTTTTGAATACAGTCAGTACACAAGAGGATTCGAACCTTCTGTAAAATGACTGAGCACTTTTGTTGATACACTTTCAGCTACAATGTGGTATGTCACATTTATAAGGAAAGGAGGGCTGAGGACGGTAATCTTACACAGGTCCAGACCAACATAAACTCAATACACTCTTCAGGGAGAAAAAAGGGAGGAGGAACACCTAAAGACATTCTTTGTTTCCTCCTTGCTCATTTAGAAAACTGAAAAATACCCACAATAAATACATGCAAACTGGCATTAAACTGAATAAGCAGGGAGAAGTTCATAGTTTGATCCAGGAGTTGAAGTTGTATCACGATCGATTTCATACATATTTCAGGATGTCAGTGAGGCAGTTTGAGCTCTTGTTTGAGCACCTGAGGAGGCAGAGAAATCATTGCAGAGATCCGATTGACCCAAAGCAGCATCTGGCTGTGTGTCTGTCTATCTTATTATTTCCATTTCATTGTATATTCAGTACTGGAGGATGTGTTGAGCTACAAATGCACTTGTTGCCAAATGCGGTTGTCTGACTGGTCAAATCAGTTCATTTGGAACCTCAAAAAATAAACAATTGAACTTGGTTAAAAAAAAAATAATGCTGCAAATTTATCCAGTGAACTGAACTACGTGGTTGTGAACTGAAACAGTAAGAACAAATGAGTCTGAAAAAGAATTTTAGAGCGTCTGGTGTGTAAAGACATTTATACAGAAGGGGATTCGGGGCACTGGAAAAAGAAAAACAGCTTTTTCTTTTATCTTGGAATTCTTGATTTTAAAAAAACAGCATTAATTTTTTTCTAATCCTCTTCTGTACCTTTACACTCTGTTTAGAAGCCGAGCAGAAAGTATGTTTTGGGGGGGAAACGAGAGGAGCCTCTGATATTTTTGATTTTATTTAGAATAATTATTTTCTGTCCCCTGATTGCCAAGACCTGGGAGGACAATTTTTAAAGATGAAAAAAGATACATACTCTGTATACTCTGAGTTATGGTTAAGCTCAGGTTAAATTGAGCTAGAATGATTTGCAATTCTGGCATGAGTAATTAAATCTAATAGGCAGATTACTACATAATATACTTAAGTGAGTTCATTTTTCCATGTATATTGTGGACTTTGATGCAACCTAACTATACAAATATAGAATGCAAATACTTGTAAAGCACAACCTTACAGTGAGTGAACAGAAAACAATCAGTACTGCAAGAACCAATTAAATTCTCAGTATGCTTGTCCTCTCACAAGCTTAAATGTTGGAACTTAAGATATCTACTAATGGATATATATGACTCACCTAGCTAATGACTAGCACCAGCCATTTGTGTGGCTACAAAATATTGTAACCGAGTGAACCATAAATAAGCAGATGGGCCAACAGCAAGTTAGATAAACTGCTACTTCCTAGCTGGATGCTAAAGGCCTAACAAGGCAGTTACATATCTAGCAACTTACTAAGTTATCTGGACTTGTTATCAAGTCTTTTTATCATCAACTTTTTTTTATATTTAAGAAATTTCCCATCCAAATATTCATATACATTCACAACATGGTATTCCACAGTACATTATGTTATAAGAAGACATCAGGCATGTGCAGGATGAATAGGAAATAAAGGGGGGAAATTTTCCTTCTTGCGTGAGGACTAAAAAGTAAAAACTATAAAACTAAAGCCTTCACAACTTGCTACTGGGCAGATGACAGCATGTGACCCCTTAGAGAGTAGAAAGCAAATAAAGAGGGGGATTCATGAATGAGACATATTGAGGGAGCGAGATGAGAAAAAAACACATTAATTAAAACAAGTAATAAGCAGCAGGGGTCACTTTTTATTTGCTTGTTAAAGTTGACCCATGCAGTGCAGAAACACATGCATGCTTAGATTTTAAGTGCAACGGAGATACTGCAGAACCTTGGTTGTTTTTGCCCAAGTGTATGAGAATGTGGCTTCGTGTGTGTGTGTGCACATCTCAAGGTTTCTGTAATGCGCTAATGCATAAGCCTGACACTGATGCACAATGATATCGACCGATACCAGACGATCGCGTCATCCAGGGGTTTCAATCATCTCCTACATTTCCTGTATCAATAATGTAGTGTCAACTGTTCTTTGCCAGACAACCACTAAAAAATTCCTTTCATATACACAAGGATTACATTTCTAAACATAAAATTATTGAAATAATGACCACAAATTCTACTAAATTAAGGTCTGATGGTAACCATTAGTGTTATATACTTTACTTACTATACTGCTCAGGATGTGGCAAAATGTACAGATAAAATAATACAATTACAGACACTAAAATCAGTTACATAAGGACAATGTATTTACAGTGCAGGATACACAATGAAGACAGGTTGGAAGGGGTTAGATGGGAAATTTAATTGTTTAATGTGCTGTGACCTTAAACGGTGACATAACAAAAACAAAAAAATGACGGGAAATGAATAAAGAGAAGACACAGCTCTCGACTTCATTTGTCTGTGCTCACTTTGAGTTACAGTCATTGCTACCAAGTCTACATTTTACTTTCCGCGTCCACTAGAGTCAACTTGGGTCTGAGTGACATTACTTTCATCATTACATGTAACATGAACTAAATAGATCTTTTTAACTTATATATTTTAGCTGACACATTAACTGACTTTTCAAACTGATGAAATTAAGTTCTAAGCACTATAAACCTTTCAATGGCTAATTGGAATGCAAATACTACAGAATAGCTACAACAATATGCTCAGACAAAAGCAACACTAGCTTAGACAGTGACAGGAACTCCCAAGCACAATCCGATTGTTCAGTCTGACGTCACTAGCCGTGTCTGGGTCTAAACTCCGCTGCAGGTCCATATCAAACGATCACTATGGCATTACTGAGAGTTGAAACACTGTCTAAAGTCTTTCATCTTTAATAAAATGATCAGCGTTCTGCTCTACCAGGTGTAACAATTGAGTTTAACATCCAGGCATCCATGAAAACGGAATTTATGACATTTAACGGAGTTAGAAGTTAGCAGGGAGTTAGCTCGCTAGCTTCTATCTAAATACAATATAGCATGTCCTGACTGCGGGGTTTTGGAAACAAATTAAAACGTACAGCTCTGTTATCACTTCCAGCATAAATGAAGACAGAAAACTAAACAGCAGTGACGTTTGTAGGGTTACTGAAGTTGGGCTAGCTGGTATATAATGATGTGCTACGTGACCGCTAGCGACACAGCTATGTTAGCATAATATAAACAAGCTAACTTTTTTTCCACTCGATAAAAGTTAACATGAGTGTTCTCGGTGGTCAGGAACAAATGTAATCGCATGGCAGCATGCTGTAAAAGGACCAAACTTCAGCCAGGAGAACAACTGAGATAATCCATCCACAATACGAGGTTAGTCATTCATATACTGCTGCATGGGCTGGGCTGTAGTTACATCCTAAGGTTTTAAAAACTGAGCTTAAATAAATGATTAGCGGTAATAAAAGCCGAGGGAGGTCAACAGGGATCACTGACTGTTTTAGGAGCTTTTTGAGATCAAATAGAAGAAAATACAAAACATTAAACATGTTAACAACACAAAAGCCATATTAAACGCAGACTACTTTAGGCCCGGAAGTAGGATTCGTCACGTCATCACTGAACAACCGGATAGAGTCAATAATCCGCCTCTTTCTATCACATTGAACAGCCGTGAAGTAACAGTTACGAGTAAAATGTTAAGTGCATAGGAGTTTGTTTATGATAATTACCTTTCCACCGTTTGGAGCAATTACCAATAGGTCAATGCACAATCCACCAATGTAAAACCCTGCACTGGCCATTTCTACTGTTTGCATTCTAAGTGCATATTCATTACAGAAACATAGTAAAAAAAAAAAAAAAGTGAAAATAATAATGCAATTTATGAGATATATCAACAGATATGCAATACTTGGAACTAAGAATCCCTTTTTTTCTGATTTCACTGGTGAAGTACATATCTTTGAATTTATATTAAAATTGTCCCAAAAATAACATAGCACAAAAACTAAGGTAATTCTGTTTGGTTGATATTTTCTTTGTTGTAACAATACTTCTTAGCAATAATTTTTATACTATTGGAATGCCTTTTTATTTCCCCTTAAATGGTGCCACATTTATACAAAAAAAAATGCATTAGTGGGTTGAGTAGCAGAGTTGAGCATGTGGGATAGCGCCAATGAACAACTTGGACCAAACAGCTTATTCTGACTCTTGTTTTGAACTTGTGTCTGCTCAAAGCACACCATAGGGAGTAGGAGACATGCCACGGGTTGACTTCAAGCTGCACAAGTTCCACAAAACCAATAACAACATTCTTTAGAGTGAGCCCTAGTACCATCACCAAATTGAAGGCCAAGTTTCATATAATCGAATGTCAAAGACAAGCTGCAAAGTTAAGATCCCCAGGAGATGACACCACAAGAAGACTGTTTCCTCTCGCTGTCAGTATTCAGGGACTGTAGGCAGTGTTCTACAAGGTTTACAGGACTATACGGCCTTTATCCAGACAATCTGGAACAGGATGCACACAGCAAATCCCTGGCCTGTCATGACTGCCCTTTACCATTAGGCCGAACATGCGCACTACAACCTAAACATGTGGAAGAACTTTATGTTCAGTGATGAGGTCAGATTCAGCCTAAGGCAGTTCTCAGCGCAGAAGATGTGGAGATTGCAGCACCAATAGGGTAACGGCTTTTGGTGGAGGCTACATGATGGTGTGGCAGAGCATCTCCCTCATTAGAAAGACAGGCTTGTCATTATTGTGGGCAATCTCAATGCACAGACATATTAAGATGAGATTCTGCAACCAGTGGCATATTAACACAGTTCGCAACCAAACTCTGATCTCCAAGATAATAATGCTTGCTCCCATAGATCAGAACTTATCGGAGACTACCTCGACAATTTGGACGTGGAGAGGATGGAATTTCCTGCCTACGGTCCCAACCTCAACTCCACTGAACAGTTGCGGGATCAGCTCAGGTTTGCTGTTCGTGCCAGAGTGACTAACACAACCACTTTCCTCATGGTGGTCGCCAGCTTGGTCGCACATTGTTGTCGGATAACGTCCCATATTTTAAAATGTGACCAAGCAGGTGACCAGCATGATGAGGAGGTATCAGGCTGTTGTTTATGATTCTTCCATATCCTGAAGCCCCTGTTTGTTAAATTAATAAATTGTTAAATTGCCAGTATGTCTTGTTTCTTCAGACTTAAATCATCTAATCCAGTAAGCAAAAAACAAACAAGTCAGTAGCAGAATAACCTGTCTGGTACCGAAAGAAAAGATTTGACAAGTTTTTCATGGGCGCAACCCACATAATCAACTCTGCTGCTCAACCCACAAATGCATTTTCGTTACAAATGTGGCAGCAAGTAAGTGTTAAAACAGGCTTTCCAACGGTATAAGCTTTACTGCCAAGAAGCAGTGTTACAACAACACCAAATACAAATATGTTTTTGTTTGAGTGAAATACACTGGAATAAGGCTCGCTTGGATAAAGGTATGGGCAAACTGTCATACAGTGTACACATTTTATTTCAGTCTAAATGCATTTTTTGGATACAAAATAACCAGTATTAGTTTTGGTCATGAAAAATAGGAAACCAAATTGGTTTCCTGTTTTTATAGAACTGTTTTATCCACTTTTTTCCTCCAAATACATTGGCCCATATCAAAATTCCAAAACTTATAGTTATCTGGGCACATGAGCAAGTCAGCCTATCCTATTTCAAGGAATTTCACCCAAGTCCATCAGAAAGCTAGCACAAAGAGGCAACCACACACTCTCACAGTCGCATTCAATTAATACTCATTAACAACACTAACAAACATGTCTTTGCAATGTGGGAGGAAAAACCTGTTGGAAGCCAAACTGGCACGGAGAACATGTATACTCAGGCTGGCTAGCAGATTCAAACCGAGGACTTTCTTGCTGTTGCTGCTGTTCTGTTTGTTTGTATTATTGTAGAGTCTTAACCTTACAATATAAAGTGCCTCGAGGCAACTGTTGTTGTGATTTGCTCCTTGCAAAATCGTGAGCCATTAACCACAAGCAGTTAGTTACTATAGAAATACGCAGATACATGTAGCTTTGATTATTAGGCATTATCTTTAGCACCCATTTGTTTACATTATGTTATTACTGAGAGACATAAATTGCACTTATAGTATGTTCCTTCCTGTTTGTCCTTGCTTATAGGGGATGGTGTGATAGTTCTGTCTATAATATTACTGGATTTGTGCTTATAATATAAAGTACCAACAGATGACTGTTTTGTAAACTGGTGCCATATAAATGAAATTGAATTGGCTTAAACAAATTGATGGGCTCAAATGGTAAATGGCCTGTATTTGTATAGCGCTTTTACTAGTCCCCCCTAGGGACCCCAAAGCGCTTTACACACCCAGTCATCCACCCATTCACACACTGGTGGAGGCAGCTACAGTTGTAGCCACAGCTGCCCTGGGGCAGACTGACAGAAGCGAGGCTGCCATATCGCGCCATCGGCCCTTCTGGCCAACACCAGTAGGCGGTAAGTGAAGTGTCTTGTCCAAGGACACAACGACCGAGACTCCGGGGCTCGAACCGGCAACCTTCCTGTTGGCGAACTCCCAACTCTTGAGCCACGATCGCCCCCCCAAATGGGTCAACTGACTCTTCAGCAAGTGCATTCTTCAGAAAAGAACATCCCTCTGTTATTATTTGGTTTGTCGTGTATTTTATTTTTGTTGTAACATAAAAGGCAATATCTCAAAATGGACACAGATGGAATAAAGATGGTGGCTTTAGTATCAGATTTCAAAATCACATATTTTTCCAAGGTCAGCACACACATTACACCTCGAGGCAGGGAAAGGAAAGTAATGTCAGCTTCCAGTCTGTCAAGAAGCTGTCATAAACCTTTCTTCTGCTGCGGATTTTTTCAACTTGGCTTGCATCAGGTTATGCCGTCACCTCTTCTCACCTCATCTCACCCTTTCAGCCCTCCTGCAAATGTTAAAGAATTTTTTTAACTGCCACCTCGGCTAACCCTCCAAACACACTGCGCAACTTTTTCACATTAATATAATAAGATGTTCATTTTCTCCAAGTGAGTGAACATGCTTGTAAAACTCATTCATGACAAAAAAGAGTCATAACTTGGCATGGTTGTCTTTGGTTGCATGAATATAAGCTGAAGATTATTTGTTAAAACTGTAATCTGTCAGGCAAAAACCCACAATGGAGTACCAGTCACAGGTCGCTACAAGTCTCTGTTTGCCCTTACTGTCTGTCTCCCTGTGATGTTCAGGTACATTCCTACCTGACACCTGGAAGCCGAGGGCTCAGCACAGGAAGGTAAGCACCTCAGCAAACATGGAAGGTGTTTTAGTGGATCTATGGTTTAGGGTCCACACCCTGCACACTTATGGATTCAGGGGAACGTGTCAAGCAAATGTAGACATCTAAGTATAGTTCTCACATTTTCCTCTGCCTTAGCAAGGTATGAGATTTCTTAGATAAAATCTTGAAAACAAACGTTATTGGCCAAAGGAATGCCTGATCCAAGTTTTTGAGCTTTCAGTGTTTACATGAAGATGTGATAAAATGCATGAAAATTTGAACGGTTCACATTAGAGAACAAACAGCAAGTACAGAAGGGCAGATTAGTGGTTTTTGAGCATTGAGAATAACCAGAAACTGCTGACACGAGCCTGTGACTTAGTATCCAGGATTAGCATCCACATAGCAATGACATACAACATACTAGTTGGGATGTGTTAAACATGGCATAATTATGGAAGAGCGTTTCTGCCACACATGAAAAAAAAGTATCCATAACTCGAAATTTCGAGTTAGCGCTTCCAATCAGTGAATGAGATCATTTCCTTGTTACCCGGAAGCTGAAGCCCTCAGCTACAAATGCTACAGCTAAGTTACCAGTATCACAGCCAGTCATGAATGCACAGATTGCTGAGTTTTTTCAGTGTGGCTTCACAAATGATGAAATCCTTGTGTTATTAGCTGAATCACATGGCGTTACTATCAGCCACGTACTCTCGAAAGCGTCACTTTGTTGCAGTCTGGTTTTGAGTGTGCATTCCTCTGCGCCATATCCTTCCGGGTAACAAGAAAATGACGTCATTTACGTAGATTACAGATTGGCAGAGCTAACTCGAAATTTCGAGTTATGTTTTTTTTTTTGTGGCAGAAACGGGCTTCCATACTTAAAAGCACACACACACAAAACTGTAAGTCCACAGATATATTCAGTGTGTTACTTCAGTCAGCACTTTTTGTATTTGGTTAGGTTGGCCTGTATGCAGATGAATGCACTTGGTGCTAGTGATAAATCAGAGTCAGAATACTTTATTAATCCATCCATTTGCTTCCGCTTATCCTTTTCAGGGTCGCGGGGGGCGCTGGAGCCTATCCCAGCTGTCATAGGGCGAGAGGCGGGGTACGCCCTGGACAGGTCGCCAGTCTTGCTTTAATACTTTATTAATCCCAGAGGAAATTATGTAGTCACAGTTGCTCCTAATGTATATGTTGAGGCTTTATGTATACTGAGCTGTTTTAGACTATAGGAATAGTTCTAACATTTTCCTCCATGTGACTTTAGAAGTAGTAAAATCTAAGCATTCGGTAACCAGGAAGGAGCGCAGAAATATGAAGATGCCAATGCTGAGCACAACAGAATGCAAGACAGGCATCATAAAATCTAGAAATGCATTTTAATTAATGGTGTTGAACAATGGAGGAAGATTATTTTATTTCGTGGGAGGTTACATTGCTCTGCATAACTTTCCTTGCCATTTCTTTTAATGTCATGGTATTTCAGACAAGGACACAATGTCATGTTTTCACTCTTCCTAGTAACATTGTTTGAAAGCATGCAAGTCTGTGTTCTTCTTCCTTGTCACACCCTCTTTTTGTTAGCTAACCCATGGGTTTGGTTGGTTAAGTGTAGCTTGTTTGTCACAGACACACACACACACACACACTAACACTGCCACACAAACATTTCTCCTCCCCTTTTCAAGTGTGTGCCACATGAAAGCGGCGTACACCCGTCTCTCTCAGTGTCAGCGGTGTGTTATTAGCATCCAGAGACTCCAGAGTGTCTGCTGCGCTGTCACCTCCCACAGCCTCCTTTACACGCACCCTGCCTGTTTGTGTGTGTAAAATATATAGATGGGCGCAACCTGGATCTGCTGTCTGACTCACTCCGAGAGGCACACCAAGAGCGCACCGTCAGCACTACGCCTTTGTGTGTTTGGTGTATTCACGCGTAAACACGGGTAGAAATGAAAACACCAGCAGCAGATTGAAATACACAAAATAGTACATTTTATTTTCGCTTTGCTTTTTCAACTTTACAGGAAAAAAAGCTCCAAAGGCACAAACTGTTGTGCTACTTCATATCTACACTTGACACTATAAATAAAAAACCTGAGCACAGCACACTTGTTGAAAGATTATAAACAACTTGTTTTTAAAAATATTTTAGCACCAACTTGCTAGGAAGTGAAAGGCCAGGGCATTTTGTTTTGCTTTGTTTTTTAAAATAAAAAAAGTATTACTGAGCTAGCGAAAACACCAAAAGGCTTTAAAAGTGTGAGGAAATAACTAAAGTGATATAATCAGGGTTATCTCGGTTTAAGATTTAAAGAAAGGCCGGGCTATGATGTTTAAAAGATGTGGGAATTTATACTACAATGTGGTGAATTACGGCACTTGTAGGTTGTATTTTAAGCATTAGCATTTTTACAGCTTGGCTCAGGCTCAGCTGCCCTTTAACTTTTTGTAGCTGCGCACCAAACCTCTGTTGGAGGCATTTATTATTAAAAAAAGATTAACTGAATAATATGTCTGTCTTTGGATATGCAACGCATATTCTGTGACCGGGAGTGGAGGATTCCAGCAGAGGAGTCAAACTCCGCTCAAGTATGTGTGTTCACTGTGTAGCAACAGTTAGCAGCTAGTTAGCTTAGCCTATCTTAACTTAGATTAGTTCTACTTATATGCTCTTATAAACTTTTTAAAACCCTACACTGCAATTTACGCCATAATCTGATGTGTGCTTCCTTATAAATACAACTATGTTTCGGATCAGCACCACCTGCACTGACACTTTAGACCAGTATTGCCGATTCCTCCTCTGCGCTTCCAGCTACTTTCTCTTCTGTCTTAATTTTTTAAATTGACTGAAATAAAATTGATAAACTTGAGGAGAGAAACTCTACTTCCAAATAATGTGTTGGCAGTGGTATTGCAGAGCAACAAAGGCTCACTACACACAGTTATAAATGCATAAGCTAGATCACAGACTTTCTATAGAATAAATGCAAAGATCTAAATAAAGCTTAAGGCCCCAGAGCCAAAGAGACTGGTTACTGACCCCCCTGGTAACCACCCTCCACCAACTGGCAGATGGTTGCTGGCACACCTAAGGTGAAATTAATCGCAAAGAAGTATATGGTGCCGCAAAAGTCTCCTTGTAATTGCATTGATTGCTAGCAGATTAGCATGTTCGCCCATAGTTTGTTTGGACGACTTCTCAGCAAACACTCACTAACTACTAGTTTAACAGTAAGGAAAACTGAAAAGGGGTGACGCAAACCACCAAAGTGGTGAACATTTGCCTTCATAGTAAAAACTGTACCTTTTTAAATGTGATGGCTGCAGCACTGACATAACCTTTACTGTGAAGGCAAATATTCTCCATGTGTAGTTTGTATCACCCTTTTTTAAGGTTTGGTAAATGGTAAATGGACTGATTCTTATATAGCGCTTTTCTGCTCTCCCGGAGTACTCAAAGCGCTCTACTTGTCAATTAGTTGACTTGGAAAGTAGTTATCAAGTAAAGAGTATATGCATAAATAGCAAAATAAAATTGACATAGCTTCCAGGTCAGAAAAATAAAGCCAGTGCAGATGTACCTTATTCCTATCTAGGCCACTAGATGGTGATAGCTGTTGTTGCAAAAACGTTTTCTAACTTAGCCTCTGTAAACAATTTCCTGCTGAGTTCATTGTCTTAGTCACTTAGTTTGGGTCATACTGAGTTAGAGCTATTTTGGAAAAAAACAAAATCACGTTTCATCATACCATGTTTCAAAACTGAGAATTTAGCCCTGGTATTTTCCCCTCGCTTGCCCCTTCTTCTCACATTCAGTTTCTTGCCACCAAGACGGCAACGGAAGAAACGTTCACCTCATCTTTTATCCCATGTATGATTTGCAAACAAGTCCACGTCTCCTATGCAAACTACAGGCAGCTGTGGCACTCTGCTTTTGATTGGAGCAATTACAAAGTGTTTTTTGATGCAGCACCCCCTTTGTGACCAATTTCACCCGTTGGCTGCAAGCAACCTCCAGGACTCATTCGCCAACCAGATGGGGATTATATATTTTTCACAACCAATATGGCAGACTGCATCATGACATGCACTGAAATTATGGGGTGGAATTAAATATGAGCCACTTTTTAAAAGAGCATCTTTAAGTGTTTTTAAAACATATTTCAGCTAGTTTAGCTTTGTTTCTAACTAACTATATTGGCTAGAAGCAGCTATTCTGGCTTTTAGCCACTAGCCCCCAGAGGTGAGTTTAATACACTGCTCATACTCATGTTCAGATGCTGACTTTGTAGCTACAACCAGC
This sequence comes from Simochromis diagramma, assembly GCF_900408965.1. Lineage (NCBI taxonomy): Eukaryota > Metazoa > Chordata > Actinopteri > Cichliformes > Cichlidae > Simochromis > Simochromis diagramma. Next base: position 2,378,037 of record NW_024386938.1, on the reverse strand, counting down.
AGCTGGTTAACCTGCCTAACCCTTGGTGTAAATACTGGAACAAGAAGTGCGGCTCTATCTGAAGGGGGGGGGGGGATCACTTTTAGTCTAAGCCAAACCTCTAAACTGAGAGCACAAGCTTTGCTCTTCACTTCCACACAAACCAAAACCACCTGTTTGCTTGTGTTGCTAAGTCCACTTTGTTGTTCCACAGAGGAAAACAAGTTTCATTCCAGCAAATGTGAAATTACATGCTCGTAATTTTTCTCCTCTGTTTCGCTGTTGTGTTGATATGTTATGCGTGTTTTGGTCATCAAGCTGTCATATTCTTATTCTATATCAATTCCAAGCCCTGCGCTGAAATAGTGTGGCAGGCTTTCTTTTGATGGGCGACTTTCAGTAGTATTACCAGTTTTAGTGGAATAAGTCTGTCTAACTCCCCCTTACAGAAAGACGAAACGTGTGAGGGAAATACTGAGCATTTCTATATTTTTCTGCATAAATATATTCAGAATTCAAATATTTATAAACAAAACATGAACTGTTATCAGTGATATCGAATATAAATGTCAGTCTCTGCACTAAAAACCCATTTGAATCACCCCGGTCTCCCACAGTGTTATGAGTTCACCTTGTGAGCGGTGGAGGGTAAATGAGGCCGACACTTGTTTTCAATCCACATTTGCAGCCTGTGTGACAACATGTGTTTCGGGTTTTTGCAGTTATGACTCGGATTTGATGATCACTGTCAGGTGTTTCTGCACATAGCACAGCTCAGAATCATCCAAAAAAAAAAAAAAAAAGCCCCAGGTGAAGCCCAGGACTCCAGTCAAAATGTTGTCCATTTTTCTACATCAGTAGACGGCTCCCATACTCTGTGTGGCCGACGGAGCAGTTGGTGGTGCGTGGTGCACTTGGCCTGACTGTGAGAGACCTAAGTGTGCACCCTGCTGTTGGTACCAGTTCTGGTGTGTGTACTCCCCCATATAGGCAGGTGAAGAATCCACCGGAGGCTGATAGGGAACCTGCCCCCTACTGGTAGGATCCAGCATTGCACTATTTTTGACGCTACCGTTGCTGACGTTTGGGTTGTTGCCGCTCCCGCTGCTGTGGTTGCTGCTGTTATTGTTACCATTGCTACTGTTGTTGTTTTCCCACACAGCTGGGGATGGAGGAGAGTTGCAGGCCATGGAGTCGCTGGCGTCTGGACTGTGTTCAAGAGGAATATCACCGAGCGGAAACTCTCCGTTCTTGTAGAGCTTCTTAAACTTGGAGCGACGGTTCTGGAACCAGATTTTGACCTGAGGGGAAGAAGATAAAATGTTGAAGCAACTTAAATATTAGGATTTGATTTTTGGCCACTTGTGTGTGACATATTGTAACTATATAGTTTGAGCATAGTTTGTAACTATAAAGTCTGAAATAGTAAAATATCCTTATTTGGCTTCTTGTTTGGAATTTCACTAGGATTGATACCATAAAGGTGTCGCCTTGGTTTGGATTTTTTCCATCTTAGAATTTCGTATATTTTTGCCTTCACATGCAAAATCATCTATTTTATGCTTTTTTAAAAAAGCATTAAAATAACTACGACAGAAACAGAGCTATTGAAGTTTGCCTCAATAGCCGTTTTTGTGTTTGCTGTAGCGGGGAGGTTCAACTTTTGAAGGTGAAACTTTTATTTCCGATCGACTAGCAGTGAGTGTTTGCAGACAAGTCGGCATCTTCCACAAGAACTACAGGCGACTGTGGCAATCTGCTCATGACCAAGGCAATCACAAGGTGGTTTTAAGTGCATGCACCTTGTGACAGTTGTGGAATACACATTGTTCCTCCATGACCGGTTTCCACGTGACTACTGGAAAACTCATGTGAGAAATTTCTATTCATATTTTTCAAAACCAGCTGCCTATATTACGCATAATTGACTGGTAAGATTAGTCAGAGATATGGGTGCATTATAGTGTTAATCTAAGCCACAAGCAGAATGGGGAGAGTTTGAAGATAAACTTATTCTTCCTTCAACTTTCTATGCTAACTCTATAGCTAAAGCCAGCACCTAGTTAGCTTACCGTCAGTTTTTAATGTACCTATTTTCTTCCTTCTTTTTAGCACTGTTTTGCTAATCAAGTAGAATTTCTCTGCATAAATGTGAGTTTTCTCAGGCTTTCTAGCCAAAACATGCAGTAAAAAGCTTAAATAATCTAATTTCAGGCAATTTGTCTTAATTGTATGAATTACAGACAAGTTTAGCAGCTAGCTAGTAAACGCTATGTAGCATTTAGCTGCCGAGGAGGCAAAAACTGAGTTATATCCATTATGTGGCCAAGACAAAGTATTCCAAGTCTATTATAATGTTTGTTATATTTCATTAGCCAGTATTTTAAAGAAATACAGATTTATATAATTTTTTTGAAAACTCACTGGCTTACTTAAATGTCTGTATCATTGCCTTAATCTCATCTCAAAGTCATTTCTAAAACGCACCTATTCAACAGCTGTTACCAAATAAACCTTGATGCAGCTAATTTTTAAACAATAAATAAGGTTTAAAAAAAGAATGAGGCATATGATTCTTGTTTTATGTGGACTTTAAAGAGATTATTAACCCTATTATTCTTTTATTTGTCAGTGAATGCTTCAAATCATATTTCATGCTTTTTCAAGCTGAAGGGAACTGTGCTCATGTCTGTGTTTGCTTAAAGCTTGGGAATGTTACCCGAGCATGACGCAGTGCAATGATTTACAACAGCTGTGATAAAACAACTCACACCTCAAGTTTTGTCTTTTATCACTCAAGCACAGATAATACGTCTGCTAGTAAATCATCAGGGCACGGAGATTACGACAGCAAAAACCAGACTGACACACTGCAACAACTCGCAGCGCTGCCTACAGTCGAGGTCAGACGTTCAGTGTAGTGTATTTGTGTTCTCTATTTTCATCTGGGGGGTTTTAAAGCGTGATTTTTCATACATTTCACATTTTATTTCGGAGTGATTCCAGTTCAGTTTTTTGTAAATTTTATATATTGTAGCATCTTTATCTTCAAGTTTTGAGGCCTCTGAAACTTTAGAGTACACCTCAAACACCTCAGCTTTCTGCGCTGTGAATCTTTGCATTCAGCTGACATAGCTGCTAAAAAGCCAGCGTCACTATCCATTCAGCTGCTTTCATTTCTCACGTCTCTGATAGTTCCACTGCTTTAGGGCCTTTTCAGTTTAGACCCTGGCTTACATATAAAATGACCTTAGGAAGCCAAATTTGAATGTGAAATACTATCAGCGCATCCATTTCACAGGACACTTCACATCCTTTCCGTGCTTCCACTTCGGCCGGTACTTCCGATGCTTTTAAATTCTGCAAGTCATGACTGAACTGCAAAGTTATCACCCATAAAGTCTCACCTGCGTCTGTGTGAGGCCCAGCTGTGCAGCCAGCTCGGCCCGCTCTGGCAGGGCCAGATACTGGGCTGTCTGGAATCTCCTCTGCAGAACTGCCAGCTGGTAGCTGGAGTAGATGGTCCGGGGCTTGCGTACCTTCTTGGGCTTCCCGTTGACCAGCCTAACTTCCACATCTGGTTCTTCTTTCACTGCAGTGGCGGCGAGGGAAAACAAAAAAGAAGTAAAAATACTGCAATATTTTAACTGACGTATTACCCTTTCACACCTACGTTTCTCATACAATGAACTAAACTTGCATTGTTTTACTACAGGGCAGTTGGTGCAGAGAAGTTTTAGCACAAAAATAGCCAGAGCCACTGCAAACCCCGAAATTTCAAAGAAATTCCGCCAGCACTCTGAGCTTATAATTTTGGTCTGAGTGTCTCCCACAGCTGGGGAGGGAGACAGAGATTTATAGGTGCTTTTCATGTAGCCTGGAGGCCTGACTGTATACAACGCCGCTCATTTGTCCTGTTGTTATTCTTGTATCCTTTTTTGGGGGTCTTTCTTTAAATATACAACCCCTCGTTGTTTGTATTGGAAGAACACATTGGGCGGCTCTGGTCCAGGACATAGTGTGAGTTATTTAGTAATAAGAAAGTCAGCGAATTGATCTTCAGCTCCTCCGGTCTGCAGTGTTCGACGAGTGAGTAGTAATAATCAATGCTAAATGAATCCCCATTGCATCATCAGTGTGTGTGATTTGTACAGGTGCATTGAATAAAGCAGCTTTTTAACAATAGTAAAGTACTGCATGCATGCCTGAATCTGAAAGGCAACTATTTACAAAGCAGTCTATATTGACAGTTTTTTCACAAGCTATTTTAATTATAATAGGCTTAAAAACATCATTTTGAAATTGCTTTTCACGTGTAAGAGTTCCAAAAGAGACTCATTACATTCCACTCCAGTGTTTTTCTTGCAGGCATTGTAGCCAAAGTGGGAGTTATTCTATACTAAACTTTTATATTCTATATTAAACCCACACACTGTGGTTGTTTAAAAAGTCATGTGCTAGACTCCGTACTTTTGAAAGAGAATTTAAAGGATTTATAAAGGAGAATAAAATGTATTTAAAGAACCAGTTTATACTTTAAAAAAAGGTCTACATTTCTGGGCTGTGTTCAAATTCATTAATCGTTTGGTTACGGATGATAGGGTTTACATATTTGCACCTTTGTTTATTTATTTATTTTTCTGGGCGTGGCGACAGGCTTTGCGTGATAAGGAACCATGCACGTTGAATGATTCAAAGGCCAAGGCTGACTGACAAGTCGTGACACCTGATGTACGTGGCTGTGGGCCAAAGTCCCCCGGGGCCGTTTCCAGGAGTGAACTCCCAACTGGAATGCCAAAAACAGTACACCAGTCTGTCAAGCTTGTTTTTTCCCTGTAGTTTGCGCCGGCACACCTTCCAAGCTCTAAAAAGGAGCCCAAAGAGAAATCTTTTTTGTTTGTTTGTTTTGCACTCAAAGGGAAGTTACAGAGAACTCGCTTTATGGTTGTTGTTGAAAATGTTGACGTTGCTGTGCTGTAATACCGACACGGGATCAGCACGTTGAGCCCACCGTGAACCGGTTGCGTGTTAACAAATGAGTCGTTCGCTGCTGATACCGGTGAGGTTGAAAAGTCACTGATTAGAGCAGGAACGTGGCTCCCATCCAAAGGCCTTCGGCCTGCTCGTCATTTCCCTATCAAAATACGATCTGAATCAGGTTCAAAGCAGTGATGATAAACAGGAGCGTTTTGCACCGAGGCTCTGCTCGCAGTGACTGAAGCTCACCGGTGATGATCCCCGTTTCTTCGAGGAATATATACCCATCACGTCATCCTGCTTCATAGAAACTACACTGATGCCTTAATTGTTTATGATATCCCAGACAAGCTTCTCATTGATATGTTTATTGACGTTAAAGCTTAGATTTTTATAGACTTGTCTTTCCTTTTTTAAAGCGTTTGGGACTTTTAAAACAAGGTAACACAAACTGTAGCACTCCATCAGCTGCATATGAACATGGTTGTTTTGTTTTGTTTTTTTTACTTTGTAGAAAAACTTACTTTTAGAGTTGAAGAACAGCTACTCTTCATAATATCTTTGTGAGTCTTCTTTCTTTCTTTACACAGACACGTTACAAGGTTATTTCTCAACAAAGTGATAGCCAGCGCCTCTCCCCGGAGCCCAGCACCATTGTGTGTGGGATTTTGCTCCTGCCTAATCATTTTCTCGTGATGAACAATAGAAAGTTATTTGAGAATCCGTTGAATGCTTCCACATATCTATGAAATGTGATGTGTGGAGAGTTGGACGCAGTGGAAAAATGAAAAACAAAAATAACTTCCTTTTTTTTCTCGTGCGTAAAACTCATGCGCAATTATTGGGTTCATGTGGCTAGACATGAGCTCTTGCCATACATCAGCCTCAGGTGGTCAGTGTGGCTTTGACAAAGATGGAGAGCAGCTTACGCAACAGTGCTTATCACATTTATGCTCATATTTTTAAAAAAAACTTTCCGTTACGGGTGAACTTACCGCTGTCCTGCAGACTTGGCTGAACCTCCCTGTTGAATGCTCCGTGCTCCCTGTATGCTGCATGGGGGTAAGAGTACTCTGCCTTCCCAACGGGGTAGGCACCGCCGGGACCCATTCCGTTCAGGCTGTAGTGGTGGTATGCGTACGGGTTCATGTGCTGAGCGGAGTACGGCTGCTGTGCCGGGTAGAAATCCTGCGAGCCGTGGAGCGCGCTCTGGCCGCTATAGAAGCCCATATCTGTGGAGGAGGACTCCGGCATGGTCGGGGAATCCTTGGAAGCCGAGATGGAACCACCGGCCACGGGGATAGAGGGCTTCTTCTCCTCGAAGACAGGTGAGGACTGCCCGTTCATTTTCAGGCGTTTATCTCCCTGTTGTCGTCTCAGATCGGGTTTGCTCTGAGCTCCGAAGCAGCACTGTTTAGAAACTCCTCACACAGTCTGAAGCTTGCGTTCCCAAACTCCCTTGACGCAGCAGCCAGGCTGTCCACCGTGGCGGCGCCCAACCCAACTAGAGCCCCTAATTACAGGGCGCGCCGAACTGAGCCAAGCCGAGCAGGACAGAGAGGAGTGGATGTCTCCTTCTCATTGGCTCGCCTGCTCGTTCCCTGCCTCTGCCCTGAGGCCAAGACAGCGCTGTCGCCTGTCTGGCTCCCTTCTTTTCCCCACATAAACCTCCAGTAAGCCTCTCCTAGGGCCTTCACCAGAGCGCGTAAACAGCTGGCAGGACTTACTCAAAAGTCCTTATTTTATCTACCTCGAAATATATTCAAGTTAACATAGAGAACCGTGAGCAGAGCAGATAAAATATGTAGCTACTAACCAAACTATGCGTAATGGTGTTGCGATAAGGAGTGTTAACGCATTAACGTAATAGTGCTGCCTCCCATTTAAATGCAAATAGAGCCAGGTGCTGTTTAAGAACACGTTGGGAGTTATTTACAGTTAATCAAGGCTTGTCGTTTTCTTCTTTTACATGTGTCAATGTGGGGCCCCGGGCTTCTGCTCTGCCTGGGATGGGGGGAGAGAAACGGCCAGCAACAAACCTACTATAAGTTTTGAGTGTATGTGACATTCCCGAGAGACAATACAGGAGGATAATGGGTAAAGCTTCCTTGCAGTACCTCAGTTTGAAGTGAAACAGTACAAAGTGCTATAGTTTGCAGTAACAGAGGGAGCTTGTTAAAAACTGAATGCTAATTTGGCTTTTTGCATACACAAATTACCATCTCCCTCACAGGCTCTTTGATCGAATAACACTGAATCTCACCACCAGGCGTCGCTGTTGAGGCTACAGGGGTTTTTAATGAAAACGCTTTCATTAACCAGTCGGACAACCGGCCTGATGTAATAGAACTGTTCTTACCTCTAACCAATAATCGCAGGATTTGTTCACAAGTTTAACACTTTTAACTGAGAAGCTCCCTCTTTTAGGAACACATGTAAACCACATACTTGTTTCTTTTTAGCTAACTATGTTAGCAAGTTAGTCTTTACTTTTAGCTAACTATCGCCTTTAGAATGCATGTTTGCCAACCTGAAACTGTTACTGTATCTATTCGTATGTTTCTTGGTTAATCATTCTTTGCTTTAAAGACAACATCTTAACCATTTACTGGTTTTCCTTAGTAACAGAAATATACTTGAGCTTGCATCAAGTTTTCTCTAACTGCTCATAAACACATTCAACCTGAATTGTAGCTACTGTAGCCATTTCCATATTCGTTGCTATTAATGTATCAGCTACCTTTAGCTAATTATACATTTCTTTATTGGAATACATTTAAACACTGCTTTAGCGAAAAGTATTTTGTTGCAAGAAACGTCATTTTTACCCAGTTATTCATCATTATTCTTCAGCCACGTACTCGTTTTAGAAATATTTTATCCATTTCATTTCAGTTTGGTAGCTAATTATTAGTCTTAGTAAAAGCAATTTTTGTAACCACTGCCTTTGATTGTATAGCCTTCTTCACATGCTAGCTTTTACATGGCTCACCCAGAAGATACTCAGCAGACTCCCCTTATAATTAACTGAACAACTGTGTTCTTATCAATATCATTGGTTGACAGTTAGTTTACTACAGGCAAGTAAACAAGTTAAATGTCATTTTCAACATACTACCAAAGTTGCTGGAACAATAAAGAGTGAATGGGTGACTATTCCCAGTGTTGTAAAAGCACACCGCTTGCAGGTTTGACTTTTTTATTAGCATTTTTCTTTCTCTATGTCATATATGGTAAACCTTTGAGTCCTTGCAAAATTAAGTTCCCAGAAATGTACAGCTTTATTTTCTTCAGCAAAGCCTGCCCTTTTCTGCACAACCGACTCATCATATCTCAGAACACAGAGTTCACCATCAAGTCACATCTTAAGCCTCAAAAGCTCTTCATGTGACTGACCGAGCTCTCAGTGGCAAGGTATACTCTGTTCTTATGGATTATAAAAAAAGGGGAACAGTGTGAATACATCATCAGGCCTGGGATGAACAGAGGCGCTTGGCAATGTTATATACAAACAGGAGGTGGGAGTGCAGAGGGGAGGAAAGAGGAGGGGGTATTGGAGACCCCAGCATGGTGTGATGACTGTTCTCCCCTTTTCCTGTGGCATGGTCCCGAGTGGACAGAAGAGCAATTCCCTGTATGGTCCACAAATCCCAGAATGCCTTGTGAGTGAGCGAGTGAGCACACTTAGGGTGAAAACGTTAAAGGGAGAGGGTGGCAAGGAAAGAAGGGCTGTTTGATGTCCTGTGGACAACACGGGGTCCATTTTTCACAACAACAGATAAAATTCAAATGTTCGGTTTCAGGGCCGGCTGGAAAATTAAACAGAGCAGGTAGAATTCAGATCTACCAACCAACCAACCCACCTTCACCCTTTTTTACACTCTGAGAACAGATCAAACATTTTTGTGTGTGTGTGTGTGTGTGTCTGTCTGTTTATAATACATTTATGTATAAGTGCTGTATATGTATTCTTTACTGGTATTTTACAAGATTCCCTGATGGCCAGCGCAGAGAGAAACAGGAACCAAAATAAAAACTAAACAAAAAGGAAAAGGAAAAGAGGCTCATCCAATTTTACATACAGTAAAAATCAGTGGTGGGAGAAAAGAAGAAAGGCGCAGTGCCTGGATTTGTCCATAGGGAGGAGCACTTTGTGTCTGATCAACCCCAATTAGATTGGAAGGAAGAGACAGTGACAGGAGGGGCGGGAGAGCAGAGGGCTGAGGGAGGACCAGGAGGAGCGGGCAGTCCACCCTGTCAGTTTGCTGTTCTGTTGGGTCATCTTCAGTGGGGCAGCTGGTTGTTTTGCTTGCTGGGTTGTTGAGTGTTTTGTGATCTCCTCATCCTTCTCCCCTCGTCCCTCCCGGGTTGAAGTGAAGCAATCGACAAAGGTCAGACTGGCCCACGTCACTCCAGACAGGAGGACAGATGGTGTCACTCTGAGGAGAACCATAAAGACAAACAAGACAGAAAAAATGATCAACAGACACCAGGATGAGGTTAGTTTATGTTTGCCTTACAGGCAGCAGGACACACCACACTCGGGACCAGGCTAGCTGCTTCTGATTTACAGAGCAGACAGAAACCGCTCTTCTTTTTTCTGTGCTACGTTTGTTTGAACATTGGATTGGGCACGTCGGGTGATGGAGGGATCAGACAGCTACCTACAAGGATTGAGGACGTACACACGCTTTTTAACCTGTCACCTACATACTATTGTGCCAATGATAAAGTCATTTATAAAACCTCTGGACCTGTTACAGCAGGGGTTGTGCTCAACCTGTCACACACATGTGACCCAGTACACAAAAACTCAGCTAAAGATACAGAACCAGAATCCTGGCTGCACAAACACACACAAAAAAACACAACCAAGAACAAGCAGACCTTCAAATATTTTGTAATCTTAACTTCATTGTGTGCAAAAGATCTCTCAAAAATATGTCTGAAAAATATAATTTGAACAGCTTCTGATGAATAAACTGCAAATAAACAAAGCACGTTTGTAACCCAGGTCCTTGTTCAGCAAACCTGTACGCCATGAGGAGGAAACCCTGGCTCAGCGCAGCCACACCACCGTGTTCCTTCTTCATATATCTCCCTCCAGGAATTTGCTGACATTTGTTATTCTTTATGAGTGCTAGGATCATTATTCTTCATACTGAGACAGTGATTTTTATTCTCTCTGTGATAAATTAAAAAACTGCAGTGAAAAAGTAGCCGGTAATACACACGAGGAATCAACACAACAATAGTTGTAGTCTGCATCGCTGTGTGTTTTCACAATGAGGCAAAACTTTATTTATATAGCACCAAATCACAACAACAGTAGTCTCAAGGTGCTTGAGGTATAGATTTTCTGCTGAAGCATAAATCTGCAGTTAGTGACACTGGTGACTTTTGCTTTTTCAGCAGTTTTTAATGACAAGTTTAAAAATTTACAATCGTTCTATAAGTGTGTATTCACGTGTTTGTATTATTACTAAACTACAATAACTCAAAGAATGGACTATTTTGACATCGTCGTGTACAAAGTGTTTTGAAAGGCATAAATGAAACCTGTTTTTTTTGTTCATTTTAAAGTTTTTGTAATTTTAGGAAACATAAAAAAAGAAAATCATCAAAAAATATTTGACTTTAGCCGTGTTTTCTCCTGCTGCGTCGCATATCAGTCAATACAAGGGGAAAAACCCACAAAACATTAATTAATTATTCAATCAATTTTCATCAGCTACCAGAATAATTAATGAAATCATTAAATCCTGGAGAACTATTCACTCAAACGATTCCCAATCTTACCTGTCAAAACACATTTTAAAACCTTTAAATCTCATCTCGTCGTCCATCAGTCCAAAACTCCAAAACTCCAAAGAGGCTCAGTTTACAGCGATGAGATGGAGGTGAAGCAGTAAACACTCACACTAAACCGCTAACTACAGGACGTTCAACTCGCTGTGAGTCAATAATGATCATGCTGAAGGCAAACACCACACCCAGACTCACAGTTGGCAGGTGAACACGAGTTATGTGACAGAAAGAGACGGCAGTGGCATCTAACTGAACCCCTGGTTCTGATCTTTAATTCAGTAACAAACAGGCTGACGGAGGTTTTCTATACCTTACAGTAAACAGGTCAGAGTCACCACAAATAAGCTCTGAGGTTTCATTTTTACAGGATTGGTCTTGGCCTCCTGTAAGATCTGCAGAGCCAGACACACATTTTACTGATTCATGGATTCAAAATATTTAGAAATTAAAATAAAATTCATACCTTGGAGAGTAACTCACTTTATTGTGTAGTTACTTCATCACTGCTCAAGACTGCTGGAATGAAGTAAAAGCATCTTTCTACAGTGCATGTGAATGATCTCAATCAGACTCACCTTATGTAAGCTTCTTGGCTTTGTTGTAGAGAGAGTCCACCACTTTGCTCATGTTCTGAATGGTCTCTAGTGCCGCCTCGTACGTCTTATCCACCACCGGCTCATCAAACACAATCAGGACGCCTTCCCCTTGGTCCAAAATACCTGTGGAGTAGGAAGGAGTGAAAGCAGGAAAGAGCCACAAAACATCATTATTTAAAGAGGAAAACACTCGTACACAGTGATGTACAGAAGACCTGCATCAGGACTGGGACTGTGAGTGAACGTTATAAACCATACTGCACAATTAAATTCTATTTTTAAAAAAGACCTTTGATCAGGGACAATTAATGTTTGAACATAAATAGACAGCCGTCAGCTGATCGGAATATTTGCGGGCTTCTTGTTAAACTTTCGTAAAACTCCTTTAGTTGTTATATATTTTTCAAACATATGCAAAAATGTGGAGGTCAACAGTTATTGAGCTACTCTACCTGTAGCTTAAAATATTGTCCCAAGGACTTTGCTTAAGCAAAGAAAACTTAGTGTATCAGATATCCACTTTATATACCTCGCTCAAGAATCAAAGAACACTTGTAGCATCAAGTCAGTTAAACTTGTGGGACATTGATGTGAAGTAGCAGAGTTTCAGCTGATTAACAGCAACAATGAGACAACGTTCAAAACAGGAGTGGTTTTACAGCTTTACATTTTATCCTTTCTCATCTTTCACTAGTTTTGCATTTGGCTAAGGTGACCGTCACCACTGGTAGCATGAGGCGATACCTGAACCCTGCACAGGTAGTCCAACTACTCTAGGACTAGTTCTTATATGGCGCTTTTCTACTCTTCTGAACACTCAAAGCGCTTTACACAACTTGTGCATTCACCCATTTACACCCATTCGCACAAGCACATTGTTCTAAGTGCTTTCTAAGTAGCATTCACACACATTCACACTCCGATGAGTGCATCGGAGAGCAATTTGGGGTTACTATCTTGCCCAAGGATATTTGGCATGCAGACTAGGGGAAGCCAGGAATCGAACCACCAACCTTCCGATCAGTAGATGACTTGCTCTACCGCCTGAGCTACAGCCACCCCCACACAATAGGATGTGTGTCATTGTCAGAAGGTTTGCTGTGTCTCCCAGGACAGTCTCAAGAACATGAGACTGTGGAGGCTGCAGGACACAGACAGTTACTCTGGGAGAGCTGGACAGGGACGTAGAAGATCCTCAACACATCAGCAGGATCAATATCTGCTCCTTTGTGCAAGCAGGAACAGGATGAGCACTGCCAGAGCTTCAACATGAACTCCAGCAGCCACAGGTGTGAATTTGTGTGACCAAACAATCAGAAACAGACTTTGTCAGGGTGACCTGAGGGCCCGATATCCTCTAGTTTTCCCTGTGCTCACTGCCCGACACCCTGGACTCGACTTGCATTTGCTGTAGAACAGCAGAATTGGAAGGTCTGACAACAGCAATCTGTACAGGTGAGAGCAGGTTTACCCTGAACACCTGTGACAGGCGTTAAAGGGTCTGGAGTAGCCGTGGAGACGTCTGTAACATCGTTCAGCATGACCAGTTTGGTGGGTCCGTGATGGTCTGGGGAGGCATATCCATGGAGGGGCACACAGAGTTCTACAGACACCCCGACTGCTGTTAGGCAATAGGATAGAATCCTTGGACCCAGTGTAAGACCCTACTCCCATGCTGGTCCTGGGTTATTTTTGGTGCACGACAATGCCCAGCCTTATATGGTGAGAGGATGCAGGAGGTTCCTGACAGATAAAGGAATTGATACCACTGACTGGCCTCCATCCTGGCCTGACTTAAATCCAACAGAACACCTCTGGGACATTATGTTCTGGTTACATCTCAGACTGTCCAGGAGCTCAGTGATGCCCTGGTCCAGATCTGGGAGGAGATTCTGCTGGACACCATCCATCATCTACAGTACCATTCTGAGCTGCTATTGTGGCAAAATGGACAAGCCCACTCCATCATTTATTACTTGTGTCTTTGAATTCAGCCCTGTGTCGGTTGATCGTTTTTATTTCCATCAAACCATGTGGCATCCTTTCATTCCTAACACATTACACCATCCATATCATGTACACAACCCAAGTATTCATTGACAAACAACGCTCACACCTACCATGAAACTTCGAATCCAAGATCATTTGTGATAATTTCCTCTCCACGTCTCCCTGCAAGACAGACACAGCATGAGTGCAGCGATCACAATATAAACCTTTTGTAAATACTTAAAGCAGGCAACTGGTGCATAATGAAAATGAAATACTAACCAGCAAGAGCAAAACCTTACCTTAGAGAGTTTGATGAGGGAGGAAATGTGTGCTATCTGTCAGAGAAGAGAATACGAGTGCTTATAAACACTAAGCAGTAATCAGCGCACTACACAGGTAGCTGTTATTCTATATGAGCCATGTTCATATCTGTCAGAAGTGACTGGAGAGGATTACCTGGACCCTGGAGAATGGCTCGATGACCCTGATGAGGTTCTGCTCCAGCAGGTTATCATACAGCTTGGTCAGGTGGGTGCTGATGATGGGATCATCCCGCAGCTCTGCTTTGTACTCTGTTAGTGCCTGGGGAGGGGAAGTTGAGGGCATTTTTCATCACAAATGACAGGAGGGGGTTCAAATATTATTACAACTGAAAATGTAACCCACACAAACAAGTCTACTAACCACAATGTCAAGAAAAAAGTCATCAAACTCTACATACACTCACCTTTTCAAAGTCTGCCAGCGACCGGTTCTTGCTGGCTTGTGCCACACATTTCAGCGAGTCTGTCTGTGGGAGAGAAAGAGAGGGATGGATAACAGTAGAGCCAACATGACCGAACAGCTTTTACTGACAGATACTGGACACAAAACAACCAAGTGTTCACAAATATACAGTAAATCCTGCAGAAAGCCGTCCATTTGGGGTAAAATGGTTACTGTTGCCACGGCTGCCCATTCTCACACAGCATATTATGCAGCTCATGGTGCAAAGTGAAGATCACGTCTCTGTAACTCTACTGGAGGGATGGAACATCATGCTTCCAAAACACATTCCCTCATTTGCTGTTGTGCTAACGCATCGGTCCAAAACCTCCAACAAGTGTTCAGCTGGGGTGAGATTAAGCAGCAACATGTGGATGCTACAAATACCAGGCTTATTTACAGCCTGGTTTTTAAAGAGGCTCAAAGTTAGGGGTGCTCCCACTCTGACCTACAGGTGAGCTCACTGTAGCAGACAGCTGTCTGCTTGGCTTCACCTCCACTAAAAGGAGTCACTGAACTGGACCTCTCCAGCATTTTGTTGTGTTGAGGCCTTTTGGAGCATTTTTAATACTATGATCCATTCTAAATAATTTGGCGTGCTGTGTGGAAGAGCCTGTTCAAAGAGTCTGTGCTTCAGTTTTGGTGAGTGCCTTTCTAGTATTCTACACAGTCTTTACTTGGCACTAATGAGTAGGTATGTGTTTGTGCTACAACCACAAACACGGTTAACTGGGTCACTTCTGGCTCCAAAAGAAAGGAATTCATAAGCAGACTTAAGCAATGAAAGCCCATCACTTAGTCCATCTTTATCTGGATTACAGGACCATGCACAGAGCAATCCAAAGCTCCACATCGTTTTTGAAGTCTGGCTAGGATAGAAATAATAGTTCCAGGCAAAGTCTATTGTATTTTTAAAGTTTTTAAGTAAAATAAAAAGTTGAAACAAAGAGTGATACCTGTCTGCCGGCATACCGCAGAGCTAGCTTGCCACTAATGAGGGCCTGGACATCTTCTGGCCTGAGGCAGAGAAGCAGATATGTCAGACACAGCATGGCGACTCCTTTGGAAACAGAGTTTTGTATTTCCAGTAGCTGTATTAACCTCTAAAGGCCCCAGTGATGTAGAGCACTTACGCATTGAGCATGATTTTGCAGAGCAGCATGTATTTGAGGGCTGTGATGGCTCGGGGGCTGTCGATGGAGTCGTAGCCCTCGAAGGCCTCGTAGAAGTAGGAGTAAGCCGTCTTCCAGTCTTTCTCCTCCGCTGCATGAATGATCCCTGGAAACACGTGAGCACACACAAATGTCAAGCTGGCAACGCTGCACAGACGCGCATTTTGATTTGTTTCTTGCTTTTACGAAGGGTACCTGACTGCATGTCTAAAGCTGCTTGTAGTTTGGGCGGGCAGTAGATGGCGTTGGCGGTTGTCCTAGCAGACGTGAGGGCTGCGCGGGCCTTGGGCAGGTTACTGAGGGCGTGGTATGTCTTACTCTCCAGCAGCTGAACCTCCACTAGCAGGGCCTTATCATCCATCTTCTTGAGCTCCTGCAGCAACTGGGAGCCTGGAGAAAGAAGACATGCAGTAGAGTCAGATCTCAGCGTGAGATTCTTCTTTAGACAGGCGGAAAACCTGGAGTCCTTAAATAAGGACTAAAGCTATTTTAAAAAATAGTTTTATAGAACACTAATATGTTTTCTGCAAGTTGTACACACAAGGTTTGTCTTGTCAGGCAAATTAAAAACTGAAATGTGAGTAGATTTTCACCCACCAAGCTGCAGAGCCTCCTGGTAGCACTTTGTGTCGAAGTACAGTGAGATGAGTCGAGCCTGAGGAGAGAGGAGAGGTTATTTCTCCCCCTGAATGTAAACCTGACAAACTGTTAATTTCTGCTGATAAGAACATCCTGGGATATGTAAAGGGTGATGAGCTGGGTTCCTTTGCTGCTCACAATCCAGATTATTGAGATTTAGTTTGTAGCTCTGCTACTCCAGAAGGTATTTTATGTACCTGTGTTTTATTGTATTTTATTGTACAGCACTTTGGTCAGCCTTGGTTGTTTTTAAATTTTTTATAAATAAATAAACTTTATAAATAAACTTGACTTGACTATATGTTATTATTAGGTTCACATGGGTAAAAAAATAAAGTGCTGTACAAATTAAGTTATTATTATTACTCTCTGGGTGTCTTCCAATCCTGATCCTGGTCTTCTTCCTGTTAAAAGGGAGTTTTTCCTTCTCACTTTTTCTTTCCCACAAGAAAAGACTAGACTCCAATAAAAAAGGGAACTAAACACATCCGCCTGTTCACAGAGCGTTACTGCTCGCCCAAATAAACGTGAAAGGTAAAGACCCGGTCACTGAACAAAGTGATCAGTGCAGTTGAGGCATAACAGCAGCACATCTCACCTCTAGCGCCTGTCTGAGGAAGGTCCTCTTCTCAGCCTTGGCCCACTCTATGCATTCAAGGCAGAGCTCTACCTCCTGACCCGTGGCAGCCTCCATGTCCAGGAACAGGTCCAGCAGGGAGCGGACCAGCCGGGCTGCCTTGGCCTTGGAGATGGAGTTGAGGAAGGGCCGGACATATTTTAGCAGCCCCCCGAGCTCTGAGAAGAGGATAAACAGAAAAAAATTATTTATCTAGGGCAAATAAAAACAAACTGCAATTTCAGAAAAAGGCAACTTCAAACTGTTTTCTCAGTAATGGAGGAAAAAGCTAAGTCTGTTACTTTTAGATTTCAATAAAGCCACATGTCTTATGATTCATCTGTAAGTCATGAACCTCAATGTTTTCTGTCTTTGGACTCAACCGACAACTTAAAAGAATGGCCTGTGTCATTCACTGCTGCCAATAAAAACACAAACTCGATCCTTTAAAGTCCTCAGCAGTTGTCAGCAGTCGGGTCTTTCAGGTCTTTCAACATCGGACACCTACACCCAGGCGACCCAGCAAAGGTTGATCAGACCCCAGCCTGTATCCCAGCAGCAGCCACCCATGGATCAGTCCTCTTTATCCACAGCCACCTTGTGGCCTTCTCTGTGGCTTCACATACAGACCAGAAGGCGCTCTTCCTAGCCACTCCTGTTAGGCCCAGTTGGTTTAGGACTTTGCAGAGTGAGCACCCTGCAAAGCCTCTGCAGCCCACCTCTACTGGCTCACTTCTCTACTAGCTCCTGGCACGTTTCCTTTCATTTGCCTCTTCCATATGTTCTTCCCTGGATCAGTCATGGCAGATTTCATGGCAAAAATCAGTCACCTTATGTTGACCTCATTGTGAAAATGTCATGGAGTTAATGACAGATGTGAAGGAGATTTTAGGTTCTCCTTAAAGGCTTTAGGCAAAGAAAGCCTCACAGAATCGACCTGATCTTACAAAAGGGACAGTGAATTTTGATGTTGTGGGTCTGAAGTGTTCAAACTACTTTGTCCCAATGTCGAACTACAAAAAGCACAGTTTCAATGCCCATATTATCATAGTCAGTGTTTTATTCTGGTTACACAAACAAGGAAACTCAAACATACCACTTCATTAGCAGTCAAATCAAACAGCTGTATTAAGAAATGCTGCTCACGTAATCTCTTTTCTGCTACCATTAGCCACATGAACTTTTTTCTTATAAAGGCTTTCATTATCTCAGCAGTCAGTTAATTAATGATCACCCTAAAACATGGCAAAAATTTCACTTTTATCGTTTCAAATGAAGTTTCTTTCAGTTGCTGCGTCAGCAGCAGGTGGATCTACATCCTTGACGTGATTTTCTTCCCACTTCCTGACACAACCCTCGCAGGTATTTATAACTCCTCCTGGTCTCGAACCCAGGACCTGTCATGTGTTAGATGAATGTAAACATTTACACTACAGAGCCCACCACCATCATATTTAATACAATACCAAACAATTTCATAGCAAGCTGATTTCACTAAGGTTCAGAATTCAGCTGTGGGTGTTCAAGACACAGGCCTGTCAGTATACTAGGAAGTGACAGAACTCATTGACACGATCGTCTTCGTCACTTATATATTATACTTCTGCATCAGATCTACATCACAGCTTACATTAAAATTCGAACCCAATTGTTTCCCGCAGAAGCCTAAATCAAGCTTCAGTAGTGTTGCCTATTTGCTTCCCTGAACAGCGAGTTTTATTAAACCTAGCTGTGAACTGTGTGACGCCATTATGTCCAGAGATCTGGCATCTGCACATGTCAGCCTGGAAGCCTGTAAACATGTTGGTCATTCCAGTCCTGCTCACACTGAGAGGGCAAAAATATAATTTTTCATCCAGTCTCTTTGCCTTTCAGTGGTCCAGTGAATCCATAACTAAAGGGGGTAATGAAGGAAGCAATGAAACACCTTTCCTAACTTCTGGTTCACTTCATTCACTCACTTATGAACCTTTCTTAGCAAACCTGATGATTCAACCAAACCCCTAGACCAGAACAAACTCCTAGGACACACAACAATCGTACTTGATCTAGCAGGGACCATAGCCCTAACATTTCATGTGACTCAGGTTTTTCAGGAGTTTGCTCAAAGTTTTCATCAAGACGCCCAAACAAGAGTTGGTTAAAGTTGGTTTCCTATTGGTCTAGCTGCTCAACATTCACAACGTATGTAAACAAATCATAAACAGCGTGTTAAAAATCAGGACACTGCGTTGTGTTTACCTGCGGCCTGTCCCGTCTTCGCCAGCAGCCCCCCCAGCTCCAGGATGCTCTGTTCTTTGACACGCACCGCCTCCTCATCGCTGTCCTGGATGTCCCGCTTCACTACAACACACATAATGATGATGTCATCTGATCCGTGTTAACGTGAATCACCGCGATATACAAACAGTGAAAATGCAGATGTCCCATTACCACTTCCGTCTCTTAACGCTACAAGATATAGCTATCATGAGCGGAATGAGGTGGATGGCGAGCAGCCAAGAGGCTCCAGAAGCTGCGAAATACCGGAGCTGTCACAGTGAAACAATAAACGGCATTGGCGACTAAACCGCTAAGCCTTTACAAACGACAGAAAGAATCACAACCCCGCACTGACATGCGTTATGATTAAGACGGTGATATTAGGCAACAAACTCATTTTCACTTAAGTTTCTTTGTCGGCCTGTCATCTGACCAGACAAGGGATAGCTGCTAACAACGCTGGCTGCTAGCTAACATTAACTAGCCAGCTGTCACCCAAGTCACTGTCAAATGAATGAGCGGGGTAGCTAACATTAGCTTGTCTAATAAGCTAGCCGGTATATTGCTAGCCGGCTAGCCCGCTGCTGCTGACTCACTGTGCAAAGCAGTCGGCAAAAAGACACGGGCAGCACTGAGCTAGCTAGCTAGCTCGCGTTAGCTTAGCCGCTACCTAGCGAGCAAAGAGCAAGCCTGGCTAACTGAGCTGCTCCAGGACTGATGGAGCAAAGTAAAAGGCTCTGTGTCTACTCGTGAAATAACTTTCTCTCTAGCGCCACGTTTTGCGGAATATATTTACCTATTGAATGTAAGATATCAATAGAGGCATTCCGGTCTGTTCCAAGAAGAGACTGTGCTCTCTGAAACTCAGCCACTGCCGCGGCTGCCATCTTTCCTCTGCCTGCCTCCGCTCCACTTTGCTGGTGGTTTTCCGGTCAGGTCGTTCACAGGGTTGGAACAATGTCTCCCTCTACAGGTCGCGCCCAGTACTACGCTGGGAAACGGCGCTTGCAAAAGTTTCACGGCATATTAAGCTCTAACAGCAATGCACAGCATTAACTGTCTCATTTGTTAATTATGTTTTAACAATTTTTAACATACATGTTTCCTCCAGTCATTAATTCCCCCAGTCATTAATGCAGAGCGTTAATGACTGGGGCTGCAGAGCCTCAACGAGGCCATTTCTGTGACAAGTTTTTTTAAAAATGCTGAGGAATGGGTTTTTACGCAGCAAGGGAAAGAATGTATATTAAAGATGGACACATATTCCAGTTCTCAAACCAATGTGAAGGGGCTTTAAACCCCTTTCTCTTATGCAAAAAACACATCACGTGTTACAGTAGAGTAGTGTCCTCAATAAACACTTTGCTGATGGGCTCAATTTTCAGTTTTAACTCATACTGAACACAGCATGGTTTATATGTTCTAAATGATGGTACTGTGCAGTGCAATCATTTACACAAAAAACTACACCACTCAGGTTTTACAAAGGGACTTTGCAAACCAGGGAGTTAGCAGAATGTAGCTACATCCTTTACATACAGTAAAGGTGCAAATATTAACTTTTTCCCCATAAAGACAACATTTAACCGCTTCCACTTTACCCTTAACGGTGAGTTTTGCCATCTGAGTATATCAATAAAGACGTGATTTGACCATTAGAATAGTTTCTGGGTTTTTCCAATGGTAGCCGTATATGCAGAGACCAGTTTGACTAACTTCTGATTTAAAACCAGTCATTTTGTTCTACAAGCATGAAAGAAAAAAAATATTTAAAACTCAAGCACGGTTATTATTTAGAAAACCAACACTGTTTCTGTTTTGCTCCTAGTTTTTGGTGAAGTTTAGCAGTGACAGCTTTGCCATTTCTGATATGTTGTGTAAACTCAGACAAGCGTAATATTGTTAAACTGTCTAAATTGTATATATTGTGTATATTTTTTGTTTTATTCTTGATTTTATTTTCATCATGACTGAGATAAAGTGAGAAAATCAGAGCTCGACTCTACCGAGCTAAAAAAGTAAAGAAAAGAAACATCATCATCCGTTTAATATACAAAATTGCCTTTATTTAATAAAATATACAAAGAGCACAAAAAACTCAAAATCAAATCTCACGAGTGGAGTCACTCATGACAGCCGTCTGCGTTCACAGGACGATGGATAGGTAGTCACAAACCTAAAGTGAGAGTAAACGAGAACATCTGGATGTTTTAGACCGACAGCACCTCAAACTCTGAGACGTTAATGACACTTGACGTGCGAGCTGTGTGGATGAACGGGCACCATACCTTGCAGCTTATCATGAGGTTGGGAGAGCCTTCTATGTTAGGAGCTACAGAGAACACCGGGTTGTGGAGACAGTCTTCCATGTGCTCCGACACCCTGGACTCCAGAAGATGCTGCAGGACATCAGGAGTGATGCTCTGCTTCTAAGGACAATGCAGACATTTCATCATGTTTCCACTTTCTCTCCTCTTCCTTTACCTTCACAGGCTTTCAGCATATTTTAGCCACATACACTATTTTTATTTTATTCAAATCAAGACAGTCCGTACAGTCATTCTAATAAGAAAGTTTTCAAATAAAACATCTGGTCCTCAGCAGGTTTGCCAAGTCTCTAAAAAGAACACAGCAGCTCAGCTTAGGTCTGGGAGGCTGCATATGAAGGAACTACAAGGAAAACCAAAAGAACAAATTCCTTTTAATACTACAAGTGGAGATGTTTGGCCATAACAGCTGTGAAGCACAGTGGAGGAGGGGTCATGATTTGGGCGCCTTGCAGTAACAGAGTCACACATCTGTATCCCGAAGAGTCAAATGTGAGGACATCAGTCCAACAGCTACAGCTGGGCTGAAACTGGATCATGCAACAGGGCAAGGATCCAAGAACAGCAACAACAACAGAAGGGCTCAGAAGAAGAAAAAATACTGAAATGTTGTGGTAGAAACTTGAGAGCAAAATTCTGGTGGTAATACAGGAAATGATGGCTTCAGGTTATTGCAGCTAAAGGTGCTTTTGCAAGGTTCTGTAGTTGTATTTAGATCATTTTAAAAGCTTAGTTTTTATAATGGCCTGTTCTTTTTCATGCAACCATAATTGTTGTGGTTAGGATGAACAGGCTAGGGAATACACTGTGAAGGAATCTCCTCACTAAGGCAATCGAGCTGACACAGCTCTGTGTGCCCGTACACACAGAGAGGAGCAGGTTGTCACTTTTGGGGCATTTTAGCCTAAATCTAAACTCGGGACAGACGGCTGCTGGGATAGGGGAAGAACACACAGGCCTACGAAACTGTGTCAAATTATTAAGGAGGAGAACAAAGACTGAATTTACGATGCAAACTGACAGAAATAAGGCATTCACAATAACAGAGTGCCAACCAGCTATGATTTCTAAAGTTAGTGAAGCCTTCATAATGAGTTTTTTTTTAATAGATTAGAGTTCAGCAGACAAACCTTAGTGTTGATATAAACTCCACAGGGGCAGGAGATAAAGAAGCTGTTGATGTTCAAGTTGTTCCTGTAAGATTAAGAAGCAAGCTCAGGTTGACTGACAGGATGGCATGCCAAAAATTCTGAATTTCATGTCAGTGTTTCATGACGCACTCGGTGTGAAATGGCCTTCAGATTCTATTTGTGACAAAGAAGAAAGTGTGCGTGCGACCGCTCTGACAGAAAACATTTTAAGGCAAGTCGACCGCTTTAAATCCCAGTTAGAAATCGCGAAATGAGAAACAACCAATTGTTGCTGTCACGCGTTTAAAGCGATTGATTTCCAAACTCACGTGTGACATATGGGGCAAATAATACGCATCTCATCCATTCCTTCCACGACAGATGATATGTACTGCTGCTCAAACAGCTGGTTCTTCTCGTACTCTTCAATAATGGACATCTCTGCAGCACAGAGAAACACAGAGGCTCAGAATCAACAGGATCACACAGGCTGGATCTCCACTGAAAATACCTGTGTTACCTTCAGACATGAGCTCCTGTTGGATTTCCTCAAGCACCGCCAGTTCATCGTACTCCCTCATAACACCCAACATCTGTAAGGAAAAGTGTCAGACCAGTTCTCGTTCAGATTACACCAACTAAGCTCTCATCTGCTCTCAGTGATTGTAATCAAGCCTTTACATGCAGCACAGTGTGAACGCCAAAGCAGTTTTCACATTATAAAGATTTTTATCTAAATTAACAGCTAAAAATGACCAAATAATGAGAGACAAACGAAATCCAAACACAGAAGAAATTCCTAATAAGAAATGAGGATATGCTGGGAGAGACAGACCTCTGCCATGCCCGCAGGTCCCCACAGTGAGGGCAGTCTCTGGTCCTCGGACTGCAGCGCGCTCCACTCCTCCTCCATCACCTCCTGGACGATGATGGAGGCCCCGGAGCTGCTACACTGCTGGCTCTCCCCCATTTGCCGGTATTTCTCCAGCAGCCTGGCCCGACTGTTTTTTAGCCTGTCTACACAGCGCTTAAAAGCACAAGAAAATAACGCACTGCAGCGTTAGAGTCATAGCCTGAAAAAGTTAGCAACATGCTAGCTAACTAGCTCTCCGACACCTTGCAATACCTTGCGATATGTTTCTTTCCATGGCGGAGTCGTTCCTTTATAAAGTGAGCGGTGCCTGTGCAGAGCGTCCATCAACCGTCTGTGGAGGCTGTCCGTTTACAATTGCTCTTTGAAACAACCGGCTAAAGTTGGAGAAGACTTCAAAATCAAAACATTCCGGCTTTACGCCCCGCCACCCGGAAGTTGACGTGTACTGGCCCGGATTGCATGACGGGTTATGTCGTTTTTGACTGAAAAATACTAAAACAATAGATAAATAAATAATAAAATAAATAAAATAAAATAAAAGTCCTGTCAGCTTTAAAGAATTGAAATAATATGGGTAATGAATAACTGGATTCCCCACATTACTCATATCAGAGGCAAAATATCGAAGTCTCTGGCAATTCTCTATAAGGTCAAGGATCTCATAAATCAAACATCATTATATACTCTCTATTGTTCTATTATACTGCCGTACATGACATACTGTGTGGAAGTGTGGGGAAACACGTATAAGACACACACTTATCCAATATACATTCTGCAAAAAAGAGCAATAAGGATAATAAATAAAGCTACTTCAAGGGAACCATCAAATCCACTTTTTATCAAATTAAATATTCTCAAATTTAAAGATTTGGTTGACCTCAGAACTGCGCAAACAATGTATAAAGCAGCAAATAAATCTTTGCCCCACAACATTCAGAAATTGTTCCAAATAAGACCAAATACTCATGACCTGAGAGGAATCCTTATGTTCAGCAAGCCAGTAGTAAGGACAAATGTAAAATATCAGAGCATTACAGTCAGAGGAGTTAGTGTGTGGAACACCTGTACAGATGAAATCAAGACAAGTGCATCAATACAAAAATTCACACGATTGTTCAAAAATAATAAATTGCATGAATATAGGAAATCTTCCTCTCAGTGACTGAGTTGTCTCGTTGTGTCCTCATTTTTTTTGTTTTATATAGATCAAGGCCTGAGTAACCCAACCTTAAGTGTTCATTAAGGTGTTTATCACATAGATATAAAACAAGCTCAGAGATTAAGCGGGTGGTATAGACAGGGTGATTAGTTTATGTAAAAATGTAGTTTGTTGTTGTTCTGGTTTACGTGCTGAAAATGGTTTTTATTTGTGTATGTTCAATGTGTTAGACTTGTACATAGTTGACCATATATGATCAAATAATGTTGAATCCTGGATATGGATTTGTAAGCAATGAAATTTGAAATAAGTGGGTAGGAACAAGAAAAGTGTAAACTTCATCCTACTCCTTTTCGAGCATACGCATTCTGTAGACAAAGATATATACATGAAAACTTGATGATTTTTAAGTTTTGTTTTTTGTTTTTTTCTGTTGTTATTTCAATTATATTTGCATGTTCGAAATAAATTATATCTATATCTATATCTATTATATCTATAGATTAGACACGAGTGTATTAAAATTTATGAAAGTCAAACTCATTTTACTTCATGGACCACACAAATCCCACTTTAATCTTCTGTCAGCATAAAGAGGTTTAATTGCATATTTAAGCCCTGAGATACATTAAAATAATAAGAAGTATAATTTCTACAGAGCATCTCAATGTTTCTACATGATAAAGAAACTGTACGGAAATAAACGTGTCAAATTTTAGAAAAACTTCTGGAAGGTGTAGCTCAGTGACTCGCCTCTAAAATTGAAAGTTGGGAGGGGGTGGGGGGGTTAAGTCACTGTGAAAAAGTGAAAAAACAGGAACTTTCCTCTTTCGTGTATTTTTTTTTAATCTATTTCCTGATTACTTTGGTGTAACATTAGTAAAATAAATAAACAAATAAAGCTGTAAAACTTAAACAGTTAAAAGTCCAAAAATGTAATTTTTCCTCCTTCATGTTTTCCAATGCAGCAGGGCCAGAATGGAGCTTTTGCCGGGCCAATTATGGCACCCAGGGCTTATGTTTGACACCCTTGCTTTAAAGATTTCTAAACTGTGTCCAAACCACCATTTATGGAATAGATGTTATGAGAGAAAACACTAAAAAACGAATATAAAGAAATGTTTTTACTGTAGTAAGAAACTGACGATATTTCAGAGGTTTTATTGGAGGGGTGCTTTGACCCTTTAAGATACTATACCACAAACAAAATTAATAAATTACACCTGAAATAATAAATAATAATAACAATAATAAGTTAAATATAATATTTCTAATTCAACAAAGCAAAACAATCAAATGTTAAAATTTTTAAAAGCTTTCCTGATCTGTTATACAGTAATGCATATACTATTATATATTGTACATATATTTATTAGTCTCAGATGTAGCCATTCTTATATTTTACTTGTTTTACGTTTTGCACAACTCTGTTGCTTGTGAAGCTCGCACACAAGAATTTCACTCACATGTACTGTACCAGTGTACCTGCACATGTGATGTGACAATAAAAGTGATTTGATTTATTCAGCTGTTGACACACAGTCTTGTGTCATCCTCAGTCTCCTACACTCATTTAAATCCTAAAATTACTTCTGCTCATTGCCAGGTTAACTACGGGGCCACAGGAAAGGAAAAAAAGATGTCGCTGGGCCAACTGGGAACCAACCAGGATGCAGAAATGTATCTGGCAACAGTTTGGTAATTTAAAAAAAGTTTTGTTCACTGAACAAACTGTAATTAAAGACAATTGTAAGTTGTAACCTTACACTACTTCTACAGTGGAATAAGCTGAGGGTTATACCACAAGACACAGGACAAAGGACCAGGGAGAGTTGACACGATGGTGCAAGAGGTGAGCCTGAATACTGCTTTGTTTCGGCATCCTGAATGCATCATGCCACAAAGCATAAGCTCAACAGCAACGCACTGATTGCTGATCAATACTGTATCCCCACTGTGCTTCATTGTACCTTTAAGAATATTGAAAATCATTAAGCTTCTGGTCCATAAATCTGAATATTGATTTATTTGTCATATATTCATACAGTCACCCATCAGCTGTGCTTTACTGTGTATCTTTCGGCGAGACGGCGAGACGCCGAAAGAGAGGAAAGCGAGCCGGCGCACTCGTGCGTTTGAGGAGACGCGGACTGCGAACGGCTCTTCCTGGGATCTTCCTTTCCAATGTACGCTCACTCGGGAATAAGGTCGACGAACTTGCCCTGATGAGAAGCATGAACAGAGACCTTGCCTCCTCCTGTGTCTTATGTTTTACGGAGACGTGGCTCTGTGAGGACATCCCGGACAGCGCGCTCAAGCTGGAGGGCTTCCATCTGCTGCGCGCGGACCGGCAGGCCTCTCTCTCTGGTAAGACCAAAGGTGGAAGTGTCTGCATCTACATTAATAGTGGCTGGTGCACAGATGTGACAGTGATTGCTCAGCACTGCTCTTCCTCTCTGGAATACCTTTTTATTCACTGCAAACCATTTTATTCTCCGCGGGAGTTTGCTTCATTCATCCTGGCCGCTGTTTACATCCCGCCAGACGCGGATGCGCAGGCAGCTCAGGGCGCACTCGCGGAGCAGATTCTCCACATGGAGCGGACATTCCCGGACTCTCTCATCATTGCTCTTGGGGACTTTAACAAAGCCAATCTGAGCCATGAGCTTCCCAAATACAAGCAGTATATTAAATGCCCGACCAGAGAGGAGAGGACATTAGACCACTGTTACAGCACGATCAGCGGGGCCTATCGTGCGGTGCCCCGCGCTTCACTCGGACTTTCTGACCACGCCATGATCCACCTAATCCCCGTGTACAGACAGAGGCTGAAGCTCTCCAAACCTGTCGTGAGGACAAAAAAACTGTGGAGCAACGAGGCTGTGGAGGAGCTTCGCACGTGTTTGGAGTCTACAGACTGGGACACAATGAAGGCTGCTTCTAACAGCTTGGACGAGTTCACGGACACTGTCACCTCCTATATCCACTTCTGTGAGGACAGCATTGTGCCATCACACACCAGGGTGAGTTATAACAATGACAAACCCTGGTTTACTCCTAAACTCAAAAAGCTGTGGCTGGAAAAGAGAAAGGCGTTCAGAAGCGGAGACAGGGACTGCTACAGAGAGGCCAAGTACAGGTTCACTAAAGAAGTGGACGTTGCTAAACATCAGCACTCTGAGAAGATGCAGCAGCAGATCTCAGACAATGACTCGGCCTCTGTGTGGAAAGGTTTTAGGAATATCACCAACTACAAGCCTAAAACCCCCCCACTCCACTGACGACTTGCTCTTGGCCAACACCCTCAACGACTTCTACTGCCGTTTTGACGAGCCATCAGGCAGCCTTCACACCTCCAACGGCCCCAACAATAGAGACACTTTAGACACTCATTCCCCCACCTCTCCCCCCTCCATAGAGCCATCACCACCTTCAAACCGTTCACCTACAACACCCCCCTCCTCACCCCACACAAAAGAGGATTTCACACCACCTCCTCCCACCACAACTCTTCATATTCATGAAGAAGGTGTGAGGAAGCAGTTTAAGAACCTGAATGCTCGGAAAGCTCCCGGCCCAGACGGCGTGTCTCCTGCCACCCTCAGACACTGTGCAAACGAGCTGGCCCCAGTGTTTTCTGGCATTTTCAACTCCTCACTGCAGGCATGTCATGTGCCTGCCTGCTTCAAGTCCTCTACCATAATCCCTGTCCCCAAGAAACCTAGGATCACTGGACTAAATGACTACAGACCCGTGGCTCTGACATCTGTGGTCATGAAGTCATTTGAGCGCCTAGTTCTCTCCCATCTCAAGACCCTCACAGCCCCCCTCCTGGACCCCCTGCAGTTTGCATATAGAGCCAACAGGTCTGTAGACGACGCCATCAACATGGCCCTACACTTCATCCTTCAGCATCTGGACTCCCCAGGAACCTACGCCAGGATCCTGTTTGTGGACTTCAGCTCTGCCTTCAACACCATCCTTCCAGACCATCTCCGAGGCAAGCTTTCCCAGATGAATGTGCCTGATCCCATCTGCCGGTGGATCACTGACTTCCTGACGGACAGGAAGCAGCATGTGAGGCTGGGAAAGAATGTCTCGGACTCCCGGACCATCAGCTCCGGCTCCCCTCAGGGCTGTGTTCTTTCTCCTCTGCGCTTCTCCCTGTACACCAACTGCTGCACCTCCACCCACCAGTCTGTCAAGCTAATCAAGTTTGCAGATGACACCACCGTTATTGGGCTCATCTCGGACGGGGATGAGTCTGCCTACAGGAGGGAGGTTGAACGTCTGGTGTCCTGGTGCAGCCACAACAACCTGGTGCTGAATGCCCAGAAGACAGTGGAGATTATTGTGGACTTCAGGAAGCACACAGCCCCACTCCCCCCCATCATCCTGACTGACACCCCCATCACCTCTGTGGACTCATTCCGCTTCCTGGGTACCACCATCACCCAGGACCTGAAGTGGGAGCCCACCATCACCTCCGTCATCAAGAAAGCCCAGCAGAGGATGTACTTCCTGAGGCAGCTGAAGAAATTCAACCTGCCAACACGGACGATGATGCAGTTCTACACTGCTATCATCGAGTCCATCCTCACCTCCTCCATCACCGTGTGGTACGCTGGAGCCACTATCAGGGACAAACAGAGACTGCAGCGTGTTGTGCGCTCTGCTGAGAAGGTGATTGGCTGCAGACTCCCATCCCTGCAGGACCTGTACACCTCCAGGACATTGCGGCGTGCAGCTCGGATCTCAGCTGACCCTTCTCACCCTGGACACAGTCTGTTTGACCTGCTCCCCTCAGGCAGGAGGCTCCGGTCCATTCGCACCAGAACCTCTCGCCATAAGAACAGTTTCTTCCCCTCTGCTGTCGGACACATGAACAATAACCACATGACTGTCCCCACCACTAACACATGACCCTACGCTGTGTCACTGCATCATTCCATGTTTGGCACTGATCACCACCTGCACTCATGTATATATCTTTCTACGTAGCACTTTTAATTCTTATTCTTATTTTTATATCTTTATGACACTATGTTTGCACTGAAGCACCGCAGCAATTTCCTAATGTTGTAAACCTGCTCAACATTTGGCAATAAACCCCTTTCTGATTCTGATTCTGATTCTGATTCTGATCTTATTCTTTGCAGGATTTAGATAAAGCTTCCTCTTTAAGAAGCTTTACAAAAGTCCTTCCTCGTGTCCCACTCAGTGGCCTCTGTTGCCCGTGGGTAGAGCTGTATTTGGGAAGAGAGCCATTCAGATAAATCCATTTTCCAGCTCACTGCCTTTTTACGGAGTCTGGATCATGGATGAAAAAGTGTTACTGCTGTTGGAAAACAGCTGTACACGCTGATTTTACACTGACTTTCATCTGGAGAGAGACTGCGGGAAGCATCGGGTTTTGGTGTCTGCTGCAGAGTGTCAGGGAAGTGGCTGCAAAACGGTTTGTGATTTTCCTCCTGATCAGTGCTGGTCGTCATTTTTAAATAACGTCATAACTAAGTACATTTTGGAAATATCTGGGTAGTGATTGGCTGAACTGACAAACTGATTATTGTCTCATTATCTTCTTTCAGAGTTACACTAGTTTTCCTTTTTTTTAAAGCATTTTGCTGTTCACTGACTTCATCAAAATAATGCCTTCTTCTTTGATTAATTGTGCTGACAGACCCTTAAACCTAATTTCACTGAAGTCACTGTTTATTTTCATAATAGTTTCCAATTTTAGATATCGTTTAATGTTACTTAAGTGTTAAATGACATTTTAGGTGAACACTCTCCTTAGCCAAAAAAGAGCAGCGGCGTCAGATCTGTATGTGTAAGTGCAATGTGTGTGTGTGTGGATGGGAAGGGGGGGTATTTCCGGTAATCACTGCTTTGATGAGCAGGAGGGTTGTGATGAAGGCCATAGCTCTAAGGAAGCAATTGTTTTTCAGTCTGTGCGTGTGGGCATTGATTGTTCTGAGCCGTCTGCCAGATTGCTGTGATTCAATCAAGGGGTGGCCAATGTAACACAGTTGGAAAGAGCACGCTCTTCATGGTTTTTATTGCAAAAAATAAGTAAATAAATGTACCAGCAATATCTGTGTGAACCGAGCCAGCTTCAGCTTTCTAACCAGGTTCTGATTGTGAGACGTCATCCCTGCTGTTGTAGTGATGTCAACCAGCTTACGGATAAAAAGGTTCAGAAAGCAGGAATGTAGGAGTCGTGGTTTCAGGATCAGAGTGGAAGTTTCAGCTCTGAGGAAATCATGATCCCAGTAAACAAGGACAAAACACCTAAGGAGTCCTGAGGTCCCTTCCCAGGCGCAGGATGAGGTGGGGGAAGATCTCATCTCTTTATTGGGGTTTCACCCTTAATCCCGGTGATGATAAAGATCCACGCCTTTTTTCCCACCTTGGCTCATGTGATGACTCACATGATTAATAGGGTTAGTGACCCTCGGAACTATGGGAACAATCCCTACTAGGAGTTAAATACCTGGGACTCTCCACCATTTGGTTTTAGAACTGAAGAAACCTCTTGGATGAAGTCCATTTGACTTCCTTTTTTCAACCACTCAAAGAAGCCCTTGACCTGGACAGCCACAACCTGCGCGGACACACTGGGAACATGTATGTAGCTTTCTGTCTCTTTAAGGATGTTAAATAGAAAATATAGTCCCAGGGCGCTACATTTATGTAGATTGTGTATGTAAGGAGAAAATAATTTTTTAACATAGCCCTATTTCTGAGAGAGGAGCTGGTTAAGACTGAGTCAGCTGACTAAATGGTAAACAGACTTGTTCTTATTTAGGACTTTTCTACTCAGCTTGCGCACTTTATACAACCCCTTTCACTCATTTATACAACACAAGTTCTTTCTGTCCAACCTTCACACACATTCATATTTCAGTGAACACATCAGAGAGCAACTAGTACATCCCTCAGTATTAGCCCTGTGATGGAAGGGAAGGTGTGTGTGTGTGTGTGTGTGTGTGTGTGTGTGTGTGTGTGTGTTGGGGGGGGGGGCTTTCTTTGTACCTGTAAGAGGTGGATTCGCCTGTGAATCTGCTATTTTTGTTAGCAAACACGGTGTTAACGGGGCCTCACTCGCTGTGATGAAGTGATTCACAAAAATCACTGCGCTGATCCTCAGCAGCCACCCTCCACCACCTCCACCACCACAGCACAGCAGCAGCAGCTTCGACACGTTTGGCCGGCTGCTTCAGCACCTCGGAGAGCGATAGGCTGAACGACTTCAGCGGCGGCAGCAGCATCCAGGCAGCAGCCAATGAGAGAGCGCCGTTTCTCTCCCACATCCAACCCGAATAAGTGCTGATGCCCGCATCTCTCTCTCTCTCCCTGTCTCGCTCTCTCTTTGCTTTGCTGCTTTACTGAGGGAATAAGCTGCCGTCTATTTTTGGACTTTATCGTGGCCATGTTTTTCTGCCCCCCTCTCTCTCTGTCGCCGCTTTTTTGTGTTAATGTAGGTTTTTAGACCAGCGGGCCGGCGTGCTGTTTGATTCATGTCTGGGCGAGTTGTGAGCATCAAACAGCCTCCACCGTGTAGTTTATTGGGCTTCTCAATGGAAGACATCTCTCCACTCGCTGCGAGCGAAGGAGTGCGGCACATATTCGCTTTGCGTGTGTATTCCCGCAGAGGAGCGAGAGACTCTTTCTGAATGAGGCTCTGAAGGGAAGGGGCGCGGGCAGCAGACCTGTCGGTGTTCGAGCGAGACCCGTTTGGCTGGACGAGCTCGTGCCGGCGGTTGTGGATTCCGTGGGCAGAAAGCCTTTTCACATTTTGATCTTACCCAGCAGCGAGGGTACGGGGGGGGTCAAGGTGGGATACATGGATTTCACAAGAAGAGAAGATTAATTAGAAGGTAGGAAACATGTTTTTCCCTGTAACACCATTCTTGTGAGGTGATGAAATATTAAAGACGCTCAAATAATCCTCAGATAAACGCAGGATCAGTCAGTACACAGCCACCTGCTCAAAAAGAGAGAAAAAAGCATTTTCCCCCTAATGTTCAGGGCTGCCTCTCGGTGTGTGCTTCTGATGCTGCCTGGTGTTGGTGGTGTTCGGGGGTGGGGGGGTGTTCAAGGCTTCCATTTTGAAGCTAAGATGGATGCTTGCGCACATTTCTTTTCCCTGCCTCCGTGGCCTTATCTCGGTTCTTATATAATGCTGGTGAACACTGGTAGGCCCATGCTGGGGCTACCAGTGCCGTCTATATGCAGCTTTATGTGGGGAGGTGCGCCATTTATACATGACTGCTGTGATGGAATGCCAGCTATTTGTGTGGCTGCACGATTTATTATGAAGTTTCTGCACAGACACCTAATGCAGTTGGCTGACTCTTTCTCTCGTTGGTATATTGCTGTAACCATAAGCTCTGGGGTGCTTTTCTTCACTTAATGAACATACAGTACCAACAGCTCAATGTGGACCTTGGAAGCAGAGATTTGCGCAGTAAAAAAAAAAAACCCCAAAAAAACCCACTCCCACCACCTAACCTAAAATCATCTTATTCACGTGTTCTGAAAGGGGAAGCTGGTCTTGTGACCTGCTTTCATCTGCATTTGCAGGCTCTTCCTCCAGGCAGGAGCTTCTTCAGTTGTCATTGTTACAAGTGGACAGCAGATTCACTGTGTAAATATCTATCTGGCCGGTTACAGGTTGTTTCTCATGGTCTAGCAGATAAGAATCCAGGTTTTTCACCAATGATCACCAATGATATATGGGTGGGTGAGGCAGCTAGCAGTGTTGCATCACAACAAAATTTTCCTGTAGCTTGAAAACCATGTTTGTCCACTGGGTTTTCTCCAGGAGCTTGGATTTCTTCCTCCATCAAAAGAAAACAAAAAGTGTCTGAATGCTGTTTGCAAAAGAGATACTGAAATGTCATGAATTTGACTTCCTAGTTAAAAGAAAATTTAGCCAAGCTGAGGGCCTTGGAGGAATAACTAGCAAGAAGACCTTGAGAACTGTTGTTTGGGCCATTTTCATCTGACTTGCTTTTGATTTCACAAAGTAGGAACCAGAGTGTCCTTTCTGGTTTCGAAAACTAACCTCACTTTCTAAAATCATATTCAAGGTCTTTGTTACTTGGAAACCCAAGAGGAACAAATAGAAAGTATATCTTGATAGGTTTTCCCAAACATTTTCCCATGTTTTCCTATTTTCCCTCACTAAAACAAATAGAATATTTTCTGATCTTAAAGATATCAAAATATCTTTGGACTCTCAACCAAATTTGTCACTTTTTATGGTTAAAAGAAGGTAAGGGGTCATTTCTAGACTAGTGTGAAGACCTCGAGCACCAAAGTGTGTGAGGTCCTTTTTGGACTTAAATATTTTTACCTCACACTTAGTTCAAAGTCTGTTTGCTTATATTTTCCAAAGCCTTTCAACCACATTTCATGGTTGACTGGAGCAGACAGTAGTCAAACTCAATGGGACCTTAATGGTTACTCTCTTTACTTTTTTTTTTCAAAAGGAGAAGTAAAAACTCTCCTTAGTCCTGTGTGAGAAAACTGTGAAAAGTCTTATCTGAAAGTCCAGCAGCCATTTGGGGTGTTTCATCTGGATACCTTGTCATGGCTGTAGTCTTCAGTTCATTCTGCTCTTGGAAAACTAGTTTGTGTATAACCCAACCCATTTAACTCAGGGTCCACTTACAGATGTTTTGGGGAGATTTTAACAATATTTCTTGGTTTTCCTTATTCTCTCCTCACCAAAACAAGCCAAAGCTCAGACGTGAGGATTGCAGCATTTGAAATAGTAAAAAGAAAACTTAACTCATACTACGATTACTACGAGCCTTTCTTTCATCCCAGGATCTTTTTCAGAGACTGTAGCTCATTTTTCATGTTTGACAAGGCTGACAGCAGCAACCTCATGAAATTATCTAACTGGATGGTTGAATTCATAGTGAGGAAAGTCTCTTAGCAGAGGAAGGCGATAGACTGAACGCTTTAGGGGAAAGTTCACCATCCCAACGATAAATATTCTCTTTTGAGTCAGTGTCATATGTCACTTCTGGTCTTGCAAACAGGTAAAAAATATTCATCATTCATGTTCAATATTCATCAGCTAGTGGAGTGTTAAGTTGTCATGGTTGTGCAAAACTTTAGCGTCTAGGTCTATTCTTTGCTTTGATAAACCACTCCACATCTACATCTCATTCTCTACTGAGAGAAGACTGATGAAACTTCATCAGTTGAAATGAAATCAAACTAATATTGCTGCTCTTTGTCTGTTGTTTGTTCACAGGTTCAAACTCCTCCAGAAGTGAGACGCTGACCCTTTCCAAGCTTTTTGTCTAGACTAGTCAAAGAGCTTTCCCCCACTACTTTCCACTGTACCCTGTTTCTGCTGCTAACTCTAACCAGACATCATGGGTACAGTGTTATCGCTGTCTCCTAGCTACCGCAAGGCAGCCTTGTTTGAGGATGGGCCGGCCACGGTGGGCCACTACACCGCCGTCCAGAACAGCAAGAATGCCAAGGATGCCGCTGCTGCAGCAGCAAAGTCCCTAAAACGTCCCTCAATCATCAGTGTGCTCCCATGGAAACGTATAGTGGCTGTATCAGCGAAGAGGAAGGGGTCCAAGAAATTACAGTCAGACAGCGGGGATGGGGGGAAAGGAAGCTCTCCGGATGGTCATGCAGCCGCCACCACCAACTCAGCCTCCAATAGCCTGAAGCTCAAGAAGTCTCAGTCCTGTGCTAACCTCTCATCCTATTCATCCAGCCAGGACCCAGCAGCCACCACTACCACTACCTCCTCCCACCTGCCCGCCTCCAAAACCTTGGCTAACGTAGCTACTGTCGTTGCCAAAAAGAATTCCCTCACAGGTTCTGGGATCCAGCCTTCCACTGCAGCTGGAACGCCAAAACGTGTCATTGTTCAGGTAACCTTCACTCTATAGCAAAAGAAAAACTAAAAACTCACGCATGCATAATTTGACCAAGTCTTCTCTCCTTCCCTCCTAAACACAGGCATCCACGAGTGAACTTATGCGCAGCCTGGGCGAGTTCCTGTGCCGTCGGTGTTACAGATTAAAGCGTCTATCCCCGACAGATCCAGTGCTTTGGCTGCGCAGTGTGGACCGCTCCCTCCTTCTTCAGGGCTGGCAGGATCAGGGCTTCATTACTCCAGCCAACGTGGTCTTCCTCTACATGCTGTGCCGCGACGTGGTCTCAGCTGAGGTGGCCTCAGAGCGCGAGCTGCAGGCCTCACTGCTTACCTGCCTCTACCTGTCCTACTCCTACATGGGCAACGAGATCTCCTACCCACTGAAGCCCTTCCTGGTGGAAGCAGAGAAAGAAGCCTTCTGGGACCGCTGCCTGGACATCATCAACCGCATGAGTGGCAAGATGCTCCAGATCAACACCGACCCACACTTCTTTACCCAGGTGTTTGCTGATCTGAAAAATGAGAGCAAGAAAGAGGAAGAGAAGACCAAGCTCCTCATAGGCCTTGACCGATAAGAGGGCGCTGGGAGTGGGGGGGGTGGGGTGGAAGGATAGACAGTGAATAGGTTAAGGACAGGAAGACTAATGTAATCCAGTGTAATGTTACCTTTGAGCTGTAATGTTGTCTGGCGTCTCTACTGGTGATGATTAACCAACTTTTCAAATGTAGAAGATAGAGCTCGTTGTATGAAACAGTGTTGATGATAAATTTACCCGAAGGCTGCAGTTAAACAACAAAGCAGATAAAATCAGGGTTGCTGAGGTGTTTCTCAAACCACCAGTCATGTTGACTGGATCTGATTAGATTCCCAAGATTAACAGGCTACTTGTTGGCATTCAGCATCCAGGTCCCTGAGCTCAGGGGTAACAAGTTTTAAAGCTGAGATACAATTGTTGAGATTCCCAGCAACAATATATCTGACAATGAAGAAAAGGAAAGTCATATTTCATCAAAAGCATGGCTAGCAGAGATCATGATGTGACATGATAGAGAGAGCAAGAGATCCATTGTATTTACCTTTTACCTTGGGTGTAAAGAAATTTGTCAGTCTGGCCTTTATGTTAAGAAATAAAGTCCCAACTAAGTTTTACTGTGAAAGTTAATAGAAACATAAATGGGTTTAGAGACGCCAGACAACACAGATTTAGTTACTGAGGCTGGATATATAAATATATATATATATATACTGTATATGTATACAGTATATATTTAGCATTGAGGCATTTTTATCTATAGACAATTGAACCATTGCATGAGGTCACTTCATATGTCCTTGCACATGACCACTTGCTTATTGCCAACTCCACTTTACCTTATTCCTAAAGTCCTTCCCAAGCTTTATTGCACTCATCAAAAGTGGTTCTGCAAGGTCCATTCGCATAACATAAAGAGTATTAACTTGCATAGCGTGGATGAGATCAAGTCAACAAGATTGTTTAATTGGCACTCCTATTTATTGTACTGAAGTGGATTCATGCATCCGCATATTATATAAAGTACTGTAGTTTTAAAGGAACATTTGGGTTTATCCAGTCAAATATTCTGGGAATTAGGAGACCATTTGTCTATTTTTAAGAGTATGACATGCTAAACCTTTTGGCACAGATGAATAATTATTAAACAAGCCCTTGTGTAAGCTGTTTACAAATACGTGGGAAAATGCAATACTGACCCCTCCAGGGCACATTTTACACAGGGAATGAGCTCATTTATTTCTCTTACCCTGCACTTTCTCCTGCAGTCCATATTGGTGCTGACAACAGAAAGAAAGAAAGAAAGAAAGAAAGAAAGAAAGAAAGAAAGAAAGAAAGAAAGAATACTTTTAAACGACTACACTGGTATTGGGTGCATCACACTGTATGAATGACTGGTGGTGATGGGTCATGGAGGATATGTTCTTATAGCAGATCATGTGATCGCTTTCTCAGCCAATGACTACACACATTAGTAATCAAAAGTAAATGTGAGTATGCTCCAGCTGTGGAAGTGCAGAGCCAGACACAACAATTGTAGATGTGACTTTTCTTCCACAACAACTCTTTGATGTTGCCGTCACCACTTGGTACCAGAGACCTCGGCTGCTGTTTGAAGTCCCAACACCCACCCCTCTTTCCTCTGCTCATGGCTCTCCACAGCAACATGGACAAAATAAATCAACACAGATTCTCTCTCTCTCATTTCGATCGCTCCGGTCTGGTCTGAACCGGTCGTGTCCTGTCTGGTGCAGTTCAGTCCAGTTGTCCCATATTTAGAGACTCTCTGGTCCACTGACCTGATGGCTTACTTATTCACGGAGTTGTTTGACATGCATGTGTGCTTCTATAGGTTTCCTAGCATGCTGCTTTGTGTTGGGCACGCCATGCCTCATGTTACGAAAGAGACTGAGCAGTTGCTATGCTGAACTGCTGAAAGCTAGACTGAGCGATGTGACATCCAGGCGCAAGGACGATCCAATGAGGACAATATGTGAAAGGTTAGAAGTGGACATGCCATTACTATAAATCCATCAGTCAAGGCAAGGTCAAACACTTGCCCTTAAAACAGATTTTTGGTATTCATGTACACAGAGGACTAAAAGAGCCCACCGAGATTAGCCTCTATGTCTCTTTGGTCACTTATTTGGTATGTCCAAAGAGAAATCTGAGAACTAATGAACTGTAAAAGCAAAATGTTTTACATTTTGGATCAAACGTAAATGCGATCTTAGTAAGAATTGATTTAGAAGGTAATTTCATCTCGTTTCTGCAACTATACCTATTGAGCATGTTGCTAAAATGCATCTCATCCCTAATCCTACCCCTATGTGGCTCTACAGCAACCTATTGTACATTAACCATCTGAGATCTAAGCCCCAAACCCTAAGTTTTGTAGACAAGAAAAACAGGGTTTTTTTGGACAAATGTAAACACATTTTGATGTGTCGGTTAGAACCAATATGTTCTTTGTCCCCTTATTGCTAGTCCTTAGAAAAAATGAACAAATATTACATATTCTGATAGTATAGGGTGATTACTTAGGCCTCAGAGGGTAAAGAGTACAATAGTTCTGACTTTTGGTAAGCAGCCACGTTTTCAGGCTGAAAACTTATAAAAGGCAGAATAAAATCTCCCGACTTCCTGTCTAAAAATGCGTGATCAAACAATTTCCATAATGTGCTTAAATCTGGTGCTTTTTTCTTCCTAAATCACCTAAAGTCCACCTTTAAAGACCCCACATCTTCAGATTGTATGGGTCTTTCTTGTTAGAAGTTTCAAGCCCAAAACTGAATTTTATGAAGAAGCTCAAAGGAATTATGATTCGGTTTTGGAAAGCTCCTCCAGAATCACAAGAGAGATTATAGAAGAGTTTTCAGTCTGTGTCACCAATAAATTTATGGAAAACTTTGATGGTCCATTACAGGACCATTGTAAGGGTAGTCCTTCAAAACATTATGATGGATAAATGGATATACTGATCCTATACATGTCCCCCTGAGGTGAGAGTGTTATCCTTGATGATGTCATATCTCTAAGTCTAACAATGGCCAATAAGATGTTTTCAGTTTTTGAAAACCTGCGCCCTGTCGGCAGGGCGGAGATCTTGTGCCATATCATTCTAAGACTCATTATTTCATACAAAAAGAAAAAGAAAACAAAAAAACATGAGCCAAGAAAGACTATAAAGTTGTCATGAGTAAGCTTTTCATAATGTTGCTGCATTGTACATCCGACATGTAGTCCAGAAAAAAAAAAGACTTTCTTTACATGGTAAGGAATACATGCCAAAATGGAAAGCTTGTAAATTCAATATACAGAGAAGTTGTGTGTGTCACTTTGCAAAATGTATGCCAAAATTGGAGTCATCCAACACTGGAGCGTTCAACATTCAGTTTAATTTGTGTATAATAATATTTGGCCTTCCCTTGTAATATGAAAAAAACAAAACAAACACAGAAATGAAGACTTTGCTTTTAAAAATGAGGAAATGGATTTTTAATCAAACAGAATGTCATGCCTCTTTCCAGACTCGTGTCTTCACAAAGCAGGAGATGTTTCATGTTCAGATGATTACCAACTGGGCTGCAGCGCTTTCATGCTCTGAAGAAAAACATGTAGCCTTGTTCCAGAGTCAGACCTCATGAGACAAATA
Source organism: Simochromis diagramma (assembly GCF_900408965.1). Classification (NCBI taxonomy): domain Eukaryota; kingdom Metazoa; phylum Chordata; class Actinopteri; order Cichliformes; family Cichlidae; genus Simochromis; species Simochromis diagramma. The sequence continues at coordinate 2,338,632 of NW_024386938.1, read as the reverse complement.
TGCACTCTAAGAATGAATCCATGGCAAACATGCTTGTTTACATGTCCTTCCTCCTAGCTGTTTCTGATGGGTTGAATAGTAGACAAGTAGCATATTCCTCAAAGGCATTCACAAGATGACTGTTGAATAATCCTGTTTGTAATTTGTTGTACTTGACGATCCAGAAGGATCTCTCTCTGCAGGCAAAAGGATAAAAGAAAGGTCAAATGGTTACAAATCATCAACTCCATAACTAGATGTATGTGAACTGTAATAAGTTAATGTTATACAAGAATTTGCAATTTTTATTCATGTCAGTACTTTCAGTATCTAACAGATTTAATAGAAGAATGACACAGTTTTCCAATTAAAGGGTAAAGGTTTGCTTAGCCCCACAACACAGGCCAGGCCTTTAGTTGTCTAATCTTACAGTGATAAGGGCAGCAGGTGTGGTGGCAAATCTTAGATTGTAATTGATCCAAAAATAAATAATTAATTCATTACTTAAAAGAATTCCATAAAACAAATTTCTCATTTCTAGCTAACAAAGGTTACTGGCTTAAAGAACAACAAAGGCTAACTAACTTGATGACTATTTGACATAAACATTAGCTAAAATATTCTCTAAATTATTTTTTATTATCTATAGCTGAGTCATGTCAAAATTACTTGCTGGAATGAATTCTGTCTGTAAAATGCACAGGTGAACTGTGAATGCTAACAATAGCATTTGCCTTGTTTGTGTCACTATAATAAACCAGTAGCTGAAGCGAGCTATTGCTTTAGTGGCTAGTATTTTTTTAAAAGAAACCCTATCGCTGACACTTAATGGATAAAGTGTGCACATATGGTTGCTAATAAACAGCTAAATTGAAACTGGGAAAGCAAGACAACAGGTTTCCTAATGAGATGTAATTGTCCAACACCCATTGCCCTGTTAAATGGGGATTAGATGTCACTGTGGTTGCCAGTGTTTGTTCATCACTGGTAGTCTCTTACAAAACAACCTTTAACCAAAGTATGTTCAGCAAAACACACCAAAAGTAAGGGTGAAGTAGATGAACATTTATCAAGAGTTTTAAGAACAGACACACTCAAGCGGATACAAAAAGTTATTGATTTATTAGAGAGATATGAAAAGGCTTTTAATGAAGCAACTGGTTGCTACAAACAACTTCATGCTTGAAGACAAAGGCTACAGCTAACAAGCATAAAGTTAGCTTCTTCACCAAATAAAAACATTGGTCTTATCAACTTAGTCTGTTCAGTTCATACCTTATAGGGAATAATGTCAATAGGACTCTTATTTTTTCTCCTTTTAATGCTAGGACAGTAAGATGTCTGTTAAATGTGACGTTATCTTGGGTGATGCTAGCTAGGGTTGCTACAGTAAATGTTAGTGGATCTAATGGACAACACTGCTAACACTAGCTTAAACTCTGATAGCATCAAAGTCACAGATAGTGTATATACAACTAAGTGGATGTGCTAGTGATAAAAGGGGCACTGCATTATTTAAAAAATTAGCTGCTTGGCCTTTTAGGTAACAACTGTTGGTTAAGCTAATGATTGTATCTTATGTTAGCGATGAGAAACACACCTTAACTCATTTGTCATGGAATGGCACCGATAAGGAACCACCTTAAACTCTGGAAATACGTCTTTCCACATTGTGAACAAACCCAAAGCTTGAAAGACCTTTTGTGCTGCGTTACAGTTGCTAAGCTGTGATTGAACAATCATTAAACAAGCCGTGATTTTTCACAAGCGGTCAGCGCTACTCGTTCTCTGATACACCGAATATTCTATTTTCTGTATTCAGTACCCTTGTAGTGTCAGATTTTGACACTGGTGTTAGGAGTGATGATTCTTAATGTGTAAAATTACCAAAATATTTATGACCACTTTCCACCTGCTCCAGGCCTGTCAGCTGTGCAGGGACAACAAAGAAAGAGAAAACCGAAGGTAAAGGAAAGCTGTCCTCTAAATGAACCTTTTTCTTGCAATGGAGAAGGAAAGTATGAGTTGATAACACCCCCTCCGATTCATGCTCTCATTGATTAACTCATAACCATGTGCCATATTTTATCTTGCGAGACATACAAGACAAAAAAACAACAAAAAACAAAAGAAAAAAAAACTATTGTGTGACATATGCTTCTAATGATGAAGTTGGTTTTCCTTCCTTTTCATTTGTGAATCATATTGTGTAAACAAGAATCTTTGGTGAACAAAGTCAAGGCTACTAGTGTCACTAGAGTGCTGATGCTGCAATCTGTTACTATGTGGATGTATGAATATGTATGTGAGAAATAAGAATACTTTGATCAACTGTTACAGGTACTTTATATAAAAACCTTTACAAGCATGGTGTTCTGTATTTTGTTCAGGTGTTATGACTGACATTGAGACAGTTCTTACTCGGACCACAGAAAGGCAGCAGAGAGTCTCTGAAGCTGCGCATTTGAAGCAGCTGAAGAGGAGCTGGGAAGAAGAGCATCATAATAATTTTGAAAAAATGCAATTACTGCTCACTAGCTCCCTAACCTGACACTTGAGAGTCATTAAGAGCAGGTTTAATTTTTATTGGTGATAAAATTTTTAATACCAAATCCCTCAATTCATTGATTATTCTGCTCTATACATCTGACATAAAGAGAAACGTACTGATAATGCTAAACACTTAAATACTTGAACTTTAATCATAGTTTCTGATGAGTTTATATTCAATTGAAAAACTGATCATACTAACCTCTGTAGTCTGATAAAAAGCAAGAAACAAAACAAAACAAAAAAACAACGGCTGCTAGGCTTCTGAGCATATACAGGGAGTGCAGAATTATTAGGCAAATGAGTATTTTGTCCACATCATCCTCTTCATGCATGTTGTCTTACTCCAAGCTGTATAGGCTCGAAAGCCTACTACCAATTAAGCATATTAGGTGATGTGCATCTCTGTAATGAGAAGGGGTGTGGTCTAATGACATCAACACCCTATATCAGGTGTGCATAATTATTAGGCAACGTCCTTTCCTTTGGCAAAATGGGTCAAAAGAAGGACTTGACAGGCTCAGAAAAGTCAAAAATAGTGAGATATCTTGCAGAGGGATGCAGCAGTCTCAAAATTGCAAAGCTTCTGAAGCGTGATCATCGAACAATCAAGCGTTTCATTCAAAATAGTCAACAGGGTCGCAAGAAGTGTGTGGAAAAACCAAGGCGCAAAATAACTGCCCATGAACTGAGAAAAGTCAAGCGTGCAGCTGCCAAGATGCCACTTGCCACCAGTTTGGCCATATTTCAGAGCTGCAACATCACTGGAGTGCCCAAAAGCACAAGGTGTGCAATACTCAGAGACATGGCCAAGGTAAGAAAGGCTGAAAGACGACCACCACTGAACAAGACACACAAGCTGAAACGTCAAGACTGGGCCAAGAAATATCTCAAGACTGGTTTTTCTAAGGTTTTATGGACTGATGAAATGAGAGTGAGTCTTGATGGGCCAGATGGATGGGCCCGTGGCTGGATTGGTAAAGGGCAGAGAGCTCCAGTCCGACTCAGACGCCAGCAAGGTGGAGGTGGAGTACTGGTTTGGGCTGGTATCATCAAAGATGAGCTTGTGGGGCCTTTTCGGGTTGAGGATGGAGTCAAGCTCAACTCCCAGTCCTACTGCCAGTTTCTGGAAGACACCTTCTTCAAGAAGTGGTACAGGAAGAAGTCTGCATCCTTCAAGAAAAACATGATTTTCATGCAGGACAATGCTCCATCACACGCGTCCAAGTACTCCACAGCGTGGCTGGCAAGAAAGGGTATAAAAGAAGAAAAACTAATGACATGGCCTCCTTGTTCACCTGATCTGGACCCCATTGAGAACCTGTGGTCCATCATCAAATGTGAGATTTACAAGGAGGGAAAACAGTACACCTCTCTGAACAGTGTCTGGGAGGCTGTGGTTGCTGCTGCACGCAATGTTGATGGTGAACAGATCAAAACACTGACAGAATCCATGGATGGCAGGCTTTTGAGTGTCCTTGCAAAGAAAGGTGGCTATATTGGTCGCTGATTTGTTTTTGTTTTTGAATGTCAGAAATGTATATTTGTGAATGTGGAGATGTTATATTGGTTTCACTGGTAAAAATAAATAATTGAAATGGGTATATATTTGTTTTTTGTTAAGTTGCCTAATAATTATGCACAGTAATAGTCACCTGCACACACAGATATCCCCCTAAAATAGCTCAAACTAAAAACAAACTAAAAACTACTTCCAAGAACATTCAGCTTTGATATTAATGAGTTTTTTGGGTTCATTGAGAACATGGTTGTTGTTCAATAATAAAATTATTCCTCAAAAATACAACTTGCCTAATAATTCTGCACTCCCTGTAGTACATACAGTCCTTCTACAGACCTAGTTTTACACTAAACTGAAGGGACAAAAGACCCAAGGTATTACCAGAGACTTGTCTAAGAAAGAGACACAGCACAGCATCCTGATTTCAATCCTGATTTGACACCAGGGACCGTTTGCAACTTTTATTAAAGAGGCTATGAAATTCACAGAAAGAGACCTTTAGGTCTGGTGAGTATAGCAAGTCTATAGATTATTTACAAGAGCCTAAATGGAAATATAGTTTGTTTCTTTAAGGTGGTGATGGTGGGGTAGCATGCAGGCCAAGATAATCAACAGGAAGTGAGAAGAAGGGCGGTGGAGAATGGTCAGGTAGGCGAGATGCAGGTAGGTGCTGGTCGTGAGTGCAGGTGAACTGTTATTCGTGAGAGTTTACTTTTCCTCTGTGCTTACAGGAACCAGAGAGGATAACCATCCAACCATCTTTGAAGAAGAACATTTCACACCACCAGGATGGAGGCCCAAACTGGTCCTTAGATCCTGCATGATGAGAAAATGACTAAGAAACAGACGAAAAGAGAAGGACGGGGCAGACTTACAGAACAGACCTCATATGACACAATATGACTGTACGTGAGTCAGCTGATGTAACCTCTGACCTGCTTCCTTTGAATGCTTGGAAAACAAAGGAACCCAATCAGTTGCTTTTCCCAGTGTAGTTGCCCCACTCTGGCAGGAATAACTTTGTGATTCCATTTTTTTAACAATAAATCACCATAACTAAATAAAGTGTGGAGTTGTCTGAATCTGAATCAAACACTAGTGAATATAGACGAGTCTAATTCTGTACATTTAAACTGAACTTAACTGAACTCTGTCAGCTAACCTTCTACCTCAACAGCTGAAGAAGTTACGCATGTTTGATCAAAGTTAGAGTCAAACTCAAAATTTTGGAAACTTCAAGATTGAAATGAAGTAATTAAAGTGCAGTAACAATCTTCTACTTCTTCCCTTAAAGCAGACCTTCCCAAAGTGTGGGGGCCGCCCCCTAGGTGGGGCGCAGAGCCATTGCAGGGGGGGCGCGGTATGAAAAGGGAAGAAAAACAAAACAAAACAAACAAACGCTTGGACACTGCTAGCACAGGGCGCCCACACTAACGCAAAGCAGGAGATGAAGCATCGCTGAATATGTTTCCAAACCAACTTCATTCTAAGCCAAAGACTAGAAAATATGGTGAAGCATGTCTTCCCTTTGGCTTCACCTGCACAGGTGCGGAGGTAGGTCTCCCTGCAGGATTGGTTTTCCCCTCGTCGGGAGCAGCGCTGGGCTCTCCAGATCACGGACAAACAGTATCCCACATTCTTGATTTTTAGTTCACAAACACTTCTTGTAATGACTAACTACTCCTGACATTTTGGAGATGTTAGCTCTTTATACAGTAAAGCTACAGTGGGATACAAATAATATCAGGCTGATCCTGCCACGATTTGTTCCCTTGGTTCAAATCACCAGACAAACAGTATCCCACAGCTGTTTATGTTTTTAAACCCATTTTGTATTCCTCGTCCACACGTAAACACTAAAAAGGAGTTTTAAAAAATCTCAGTTTTCGGTGATTCGAAACGCCGTTTACATGTGGACAAAACAGCTGCGTTTTAAAAAAATACCCGTGTAGGTGCGGATGCAGCGTAAAAGAGTTAGTAGTTAATTTTCTTACTACCTGTAATTTATTGCAAATTACTTGTATTTGCTTAATTGTTTACTAAATGTTTGAGGTGTTAAATAAACCGCAATGGAGCAAAATATGGGCGTGTGTGGTTGGAGGATGTGTTTGTGCTTGTGTGTGTGTGTGTGTGTGTGTGTGTGTGTGTGTGTGTGTGTGTGTGTGTGTGTGTGTGTGCGTGCGTGCGCGGAGGGGGGGGAAGGGGGTCCAACATTTTTCTTGTAAAACAAAGGGGGGCTTAGCAAAAAAAGTTTGATGCATCAACAACATGTCTCTAAAAGCTGGGAAGGGTCATGTTTACCACTGTGCAGCATCACTTCTTTCAACAACAGCTCATCCACTTCTGGGAACTGAGGAGAGAAGCTGCTGGAGAGGAATGTTGTGCCGTTCTTGTCTGATGGAGGATTCTGGCTGCTCAGCAGTCCTGGCTCTGCTTTCTGTTTTATGACACTTCAAATATTTTGAGTTGGTGAAAAGTCTGCATTGCAGGCAGGCTGTTCCATGCTGCTATAATAGATGCAGTGTGTGGTTTAGCATTGTCTTACTGAAATATTCAAGGCCTTCACTTAAAGAGGCGTCACTGGATGGGAGCAGATGTTGCTATGAAATCTGTAAATAGACCTTTGAGCATCAATGGTCCCTTCCCAGGTGGTTTCTTTGCTTTCTGTCATAAAGATTTGGGGTTTTTGAGATCTGCAAATCATTGTATTCTGTTTTTATTTACATTTTACACAACTTCCCAACTTTTGATAAAATAGAATAGAATAGAATAGAATAGAATAGAATAGAATAGAAGTATGCTTTTAAGTTTTAAGTTTCAATGTGCTGTTGCTAGTTAGCTAAGAGATCTTGCAGGCATAATATTAGAGTAAAAATAATCATTTAAAAACACCCCTACATTAATGTCCAGTTTATGTTGGAGTGTTATCTGTTGTGTCAATATGATTGTTTAATGTAAACACAGAAGTTAGCCGATCATCGTTGCCTGAGACTTTCTTCAGCTTCCTGCTTCTTCCTGCTCTAACTTTGTGCGCTTTAGCAAGTCTCAGCTGCTGTCGGGACCTTTAAGCGATCAAACAAACATACAGCCTGGACGGAGCGCTGCTGTCCGTGGTGCTGAATTAGTTCAGCCGTGGGGTGGTGCAGTTCAGCAGCGTGTGGGGCAGAGCGCTGTCCGTGGTGCTGACATGCAGAAATCTGAGGCTCTGGCTTCATTTACCAAAAAATAAAAAGCCGATAAATGGAGGCAGGATGACACTTACTGCACTGAAAGTCACTTTAGAATTTAGAGAGTTCACATTATTGTTATTAGAAAAAGGGGGGGAAAAACTGTCTAATATCTGTGCACGTGCCAAATATGCAAACGCTATCCACCGGGATGCCACCCTTAACAATGTAGACCCACTTTTGCCTCGTGGAATTGCTCAAAGATCCAGACGAGTAGGGTGACGTCTCCCTCCGCTTCCGCTCGAATCAGCCAATCAGAGCCGAGTGCGCCGCAGCTTATAAGCCCATCTGCTGTCGATCCTTTCGCCCTGACCGTCCCTGCTGTCCTGTGTGCCGCTGACTCAAACTGCGAGCCCCTGATCTACCGCAACCGTGAAGATGGCGACCCGGGTAAGCTCCGTGCGCTGCGTTTATTCCTGTAACAAATCGCTCTCAGTCCGGCTCGTGGCTGGTAATGAAAGAAGCGCACCCGCAGAGCAAAATGTCGGACGAGCCGTATGTGCGGACTGTCAGGGGTCTCGGTACACGGAGCACCTGAATGTCACCGCGACTGCGGACTCTGGTGTTTATTTCACACCGTGTGATAACGCGTAGCTTGTGCAGCAATTTGCTACAGGACGGTGTGTTCGCCACCAGCCCCCCCCCCCCGTTACAGCTGCTTCGGTGCTTAATCCTGGGCTCTGCTTGTCCTTGACGCGATTGCGTGAAAAGCGACCACTGAGAGGCTTCGTGGATACGTGGAAGGGTGCACGGTGTTGTGTGGGACGCGCAGAATGGTGGTTTGGTGACAAGGCTGAAAACAGCCTTACGTGCTCCAGTGTGTGTGTGTGTGTGTGTGTGTGTGTGTGTGTGTGTGTGTGTGTGTGTGTGTGTTTGGCGTTAGGGAGCGCTGGATGGGTGTGAAGCAGCAGAGCAGCGCGGCTGACTGGTGGGCTGTAACCTACCTACATATGCACATGTGGTTTGCGTGCAACCTGTCGAAGCAGAGGGAGGATGATGTCAGGTAACCGGCCTCAGCTTCCCCTAGTGGCCCGGTGTCATTCTCACACAGCCCCAGTTATACAGGTCACACCTGGCAATAACACCAGGAGTGGTACTGCAGTAGGAATTATTGGGTTAAACCCTGATATCCCCAAACTGCTGCCTTTATTATGCAACGCAGTAAATAGCAACCTGGTCACTAGGGTGGCATATACTGAGAAAAGCTAGCACCAACACCTCTGTGTCTGTGTTGTAATTTATTAGCCCTTTGTCCTCAGCCAACAAAGAAATCTTTGTAAACAAACAATACTGTTTGCAGGGCTTCTGAACTTTTAGCCAACACAAAAGATAAATATCGACAGTTGACAGATATTCTCGTTTTTGCGGATGTATATATATATATCATTATTCCAGGCCTCTTTTACCTCCATGACTCCATGTATGACTTTGGAGAAACATATTGACACCTGATATCACTATGATACTACGTCCAGCAGCTGCTCAGCTCAGCTTAGCATAAAACAGGCAAACAGTGGACATGGTTAGTCTGGCAATCAAGTCAGACTAAGCTCTTCTCTAAAGCTTACCAGATAACGTTTTATCACATTTGTTTTCACTGTGTAAAAAGAAAGTGCCAAGACTACACTGTTATAATGGTGAATGTAGGGGTGGGCAATAGATCGAATGTACTCGATGTGTTCGTTTGTCCACGTACAATGGTTAAAATGGCTTTATCGTAACCATCGAGTATAAATTGCGATGGCAATATTAAGCTGTCTGCATGTAATTAACTTTGGGGGATTTTTTTCTCCCACATGCTGCAAATGCATCATTAATTTCCCCCCTCCCAATCGGAAAGTTTTCTACCTGCCCTGAGCAGGCGCCGCACAGTTTCAATTACAAAAAATAATTCAAGTTAATTTCTGTGAAATTAAGATCAGCAGTGTCATAAATAACCCAAACATTGAAATTCATTTAACTGAGTTTCACTCCTTATTCTCAGTGTTCCACAGCTTATTTGCATTGAGTCTGTCCCACCAGCTCTCGAGGGTTAAGATAAATTTCACATCTGGCATCATGTAAGTCAGTTTGTCTCAGAGTGACAGAATTTTATCACTAGATACATGCGTGTCTGTCATTTTTTTGTAACTGCGAAGACTTTTTCACAAGATACTACACTACAATGCTAACTTACACATGTTCACTTCAGGCAAACTTTAAGTGGACTTGAAAAGCCAGTAATGACTATTTGTCCGCACTCTCTTACGCTGCTACGTGTCCATGACCGAGCACAAACCCTACCCTACAGGAAACACTGAACTGAGGAGCAGCATCGCATCCCAGTATAGAGGTTTTCCATGCAACATTATGTGGACTTTACACAAGAGCTTTCCACCATATAGGATGTGATACAACTACTAGTTACAAGGGGAAATGTGTATCTGATTGGAGAGTGGTTCCTGACGGTCACCAGTTGTCGCTGGAGTGTCTGTACCAAAAACCTCCTTATGATTTATATATGATAGCTACCGCTTGACTATTATTGTTTGCAGACAAACAGATGTCTTCCATTCATATGGAAGGTTGCTGGGGCAGCTTTACTTTGGATGGAAGACATGTATTTGTCTGCAAACACTAATAGGCAATCACAGATTCCCAGCGTGTTCCAGTGACTGAACCAGTCTGCTAGCAACCCAAAGCAGTTGCAGAGAGGTGTTTGCCTCACCGACAGTGGTTGCCAGATGGTTGTGGATCAGTCTGTAGGCCTGCATGACTCTGGGACTTTGTGCACTCACCCTACATTGTCACCATGATTGTCACTTATCCAAAATGGCGGGCAAGTTAACGACACAGTTAGCAGTCACATGATTCCTCAGTGAGATAAATAAGCAACTTCTGTAGACACAGATGATAAAATATGGAACTTGAAATTAATATAAGAAGTCCCCTTTATTAGTTATTGCCTGGAGATTCTTAATGTCTCAGTTTCTGCTGTTTTAACATGAAATCTTAGGTAAACAGTGGTGTTACCAACTGCATTAATGAAGGTCCAGCTTTATTTAGGTGCAGAACTTTAATTAGTATGGTTAACACCTATGTTTAATGTCAAATGGATGTTATGAAATAGGTCTTTAGCCTGGCACAAAGTTCTTCTTAAAAGGACAATTCTCATTTTTCCAACTCCGCATCCAGGCTTTGTGCTGAGCTAAGCACATCAGCTGTTGGCTACATACTACACAAATATGAGAAAGGTTTAAACCTTCTCATGTCACCATTGGCCAGAAGGCAAATGGATCAAACCAACAAGTCACTTACAAAGTCTACGACACAATGGCTTTCTGAAAAAAGCCCATCCTACCACGTCACCATGTAAATGGTGCAGTGCAGCTTCATTTCCAGTGCAGAGCTTGTATTAATTTGAGTTGAAGACAGACTCATCAGCACAAAAGTGCAGGTGGTCTGCCGAGTCATGATGCAAGGTGCTCTGATTGAGGGTGTGCCTTGTGCTGGTACATTTACTGTATTTTAACATAACCTCTTGATCACCTCTCTGCATGCTAAAGCTGGAGAGTAGCACAAGCACACACCATTAGCTTAGTGCTGTTATCCAACGAGCCTCAAGCTGCGTGTGCCCGGATTTCATGTGTCAGTGGAAAACATGACTGCTACATCACACTTAAAGTGGAAGCACCTCCTCCGTCAGTGGGACTGTTTTCTGATACTCCAGCAGTCGTTTTACTCTATCAACATGTCTTTACAGTCCAACTGCTGCCTGATTTATGAGGTTCAGCATTCAAGGGAGCTCAGTCAACACTGCATGGAAATGACCACAGGTTTTATTTTTATCATGATTTAGATGAGGAATCTGCCTGCGTGTTATTAATGTGCTTTTGTCATTATATTGCTGTATATAACAACAATTCATAGTACTATATTTTAACAAATTAACATGAGCTAGACCCACGCATCATTTAACAATAATTGTGTGGCCAAAGCTTCCTGTATGCACAGAGACAAAAAGAGCATAAAAGAACAAAAAGACATGGACGATCATCACAAAGAGGCTCATACAAACTATTCAAGCCTACACGACTATGGAGACACAAAATGAGCACAAAGGATCAATAAAACTGCACAAAGACTCAAAACCAACGCAAACTAATACAAATGAAGCTGACAAGCCATGAAGACCATAAAGATTCAAGATGGAAATTTTTCTAAAACATTTTTAGAGGGAGCAGAAATCAAAGCTTCTTAAGATTTTTTTAACATTTAGAGAAACCTTTCCCTGTCAAACAGCTTCTTTGGAGTTTACTCTGACAACAGAGGCTAGTTTAATTTCCATGTTCTTAGCTGTTTTTATGAAGCAATGCTTTTTAAAAAAAAATCTGTTAAGGGAACAAGCAGCTTCTTATTTCACATTAGCTAGCAAGCTAATTGTGCTAACCTCAGTTCCCCAAGTAAACTGACAAAACAAGATTGCATCTGTCTGAGTTTTTGATGTTTCCAGTTAATTTATTTTTAAAAGAAGTGCATAAAGTAAAAGAGTTACATCCTTAAAATTACGGTAAAAGATTGAAACTAGCTCTCTGTCACCAGGAAAAATGTCTTCCTTTCTCGAGCCATGAAGAATTAGCTTACATTTCAGTGTAAAAAAAATAAAATTAAATCTTAAGACCTTCACAGACCTGACACATAAAATTTGTATAAATATTTTGTGCATTAGATTTTTTTCTGCCGACTCACCTGTTCTTTATCAGCCATTTACACTGAACGCATAACTTTAAAGGACCAATTTGCAGTATTTATTTTGTCAGCTCAATAAACAGATCTGACCAATCAGACCACTGCATTTGGCAACAAGTGCACTCTGAGTTGAAAATGGTCACCAGTACTGAATATGCAATAATCTAAGATACTATTGTACCTCACACATACACACAGCTAGATGCTGATAAAGCTTCAACTCCTGGAAACCTTGAAATTCTCCCTGCTGCTGTCTTCTCCTGAGAATTGTTTGAACCCAGAATATTTTCTTTCTTTCTTTTCTTGTTTAGAAGCATCATCATCTTTTTACAGTGCATGTTTTTATTCACAAACATCTAATGCTTCCAGTGTATATATACGCTGGGCCTCAAATTCACATCAGAAAATTTTAAACTTTTCACAATTTTTTGACTTTAGTTTTACAAGATAAAAGGAAATCAATGATCGTGCTCTAATACTGAAAACATTCTGCTGTCTATATTACATTCTAATCATTACTGTGCATTCATTATCTTCTACCTCTTTGTTGTAGCACTGAGCAGTGTCTTTGCATTAGAGCATGTTCCACAAATGAATACAAAGCTTATCATGTTTCCCTTTACCAGACTTAGTAATGTATCACATTTCCCCAAGTCTGCGTGCAGTGTGTGTGTGTGTGTGTGTGTGTGTGTGTGTGTGTGTGTGTGTGTGTGTGTGTGTGTGTGTGTGTGTGTGTGTGTGTTTGTGAGATAGCATGTCCTCCCCCTTGGTCACCCAGCTTGTCAGAAGTGTCCACAGGCATGATTTTTGATGTCCCCAGCTGGCACTCACTCGTATACCCTTCATTCTGAAGTGCCCAGCACAGTTTGTACTGTTTCAGGGCATAAAGTCATCTGTCAGAGGAAATCAGGACAAAGCAAACAGTTCCCCAAACTGAAACGGTCCTGGCATCAACAACGGTCTCAACAAGAGAATCCTGTTCTAAAGCGTATTACCACACAAGCTAGCAAGCATGAAATTATCAAAGAAACTTGCTAGGTCTGCTAAGAGCCTTAACATTTATTTCACTGGTGACCAAGATACAAATAAATACTTCAATATAAGTATATGCAAACTTGAGATATGGATATGATTAGTCAAGAAAAACAAGAACGCTTATGTCCTCTAATATCTCACATGTTTACTATGGTAACCATACACCGGGACCATAATATAGGAAGATCGCACAGTCAACACTGTTATCACTGTTGTCACTGCAACACATCAGCTCATATGTTTTCTTGGTTCAGCTTTTCTCTGATTCTTTGCTGGTAAGGGTAGAAAAATGCTGCCTGTAGCATTTTGGAGTTTCCTGATGGATTGCTGTTCAGGAGTCCATGAATGCCACATCTCCTGTTTATCATCAGCCAGAAACCATTAAAGATTTTGGCTGCGAAACATTCAGAAAGTCTATGAAAGCAGTTTACAGTGTGCACAGTCATCCAGCAAAATGTACACGTTAAGCCCAGAAGGTGGCAAGCTCGTGTGGCTTGTCAGCAAGCAATTTTTATTCAAGTGCATCCAGCTTAGAAGGCAGTAGAGAAAAATCTTTAATGGACCAGATGTCGGCACGAGTTAGCATATTTGTAAAAGCCCAGCATTCATCTCCTGTTTCTGACACTGTGTTGGCTTTGCTCTAGAGGCGGGAATGACAAAAAAAGATACAACTGTGGGTTTCCTGCTGTGATGCTGACCTCTGGCTGGGCTGTTTCTTGCTTTAAGCAGGTTATGGTCATGCACTGATACAGTGTTTACACAGCTGCTAGCCTGACAATACAGATCAGGTGTGTAAAGACTAAAAGAAAGTGTGGCTCAATACCTTTGCCCATATCATACAGGTTTAGTTTATGCATCCACACCAGACCTCCAAAATCACAAAAACCCCACATTATGTTTTCACTTACTGAGTTTGCCCACTTTTTTTTAAACTCTCCATAAAATACAGCTTGTAAACAGAGTCTGTAACAGGTTACAGGAATGAATGAACAGCTGTTCATTGGACATTTCCTCTGGGTTCACTACCGGCAATACCAGTCAGCAGCAGGACCCAGAGTTGTGCATTACACTAATAATAAATAACCACAGTCAAAGTGCTTATAATAAACCTTACATCACCTTTAAGAACAAGATGTGTCGACCCTGGGTAGTATGGTGAGGCAGTAAGTGACTATTGATCTGAGGTTAAATGCTAAACTGAAATCAGAATTCATGCGGGAATATTCTGCCTTTGCCTCGTAATAGCTTTCGTGCCACTTTGCAGCGAGTCAGGTTATGGTTGGAGGGAAGTAAAAGGTTTAGTAAGACACTTGGGTTCCCTTTGCCGATTGAACTAATGACCTTTGGCTCACTATTCAGTCTCACCAGCCATCTGGTCCTCATAAAGCCTTCTGGATTAGAGAGCACGAGCTCAAGACTTAAATCCAAAGTTACTGTAAATGCACCATACTGCTTGATTTACTGTATAAACCGTTTTGGTCTAGCATGTCCCATTTTTGATTTTTAGCTTTTATGTTCCAAGGATTGGACAACTAGGATGACTGGACAGAAATGTCAGTGAGATTCAGAATTTAAGAAATAAGTTCAGTCTTATGAAAAGTGACACCACATCCAAGCGCGGTGTGTTTGTTGGTAAACTGATGCTTGACAAGGAGTTCAGTAAATCAGCACGGGGAATGCATTGGTGCGAGATGTCCAGAATTTTCTTGGCAATCACAGAGCAGAGAATTATGCTGAGCTTGTGGATAAAATCCTGAAACCATATCAGCTAATGAGGGCCAGAATGTCGCTGACGACGCACTTTTTACTTTCTCATCTCGACTTTTTTTAAACTAAATGTAGGCGATTATGAGCATGGGCCAAGAGTTCACCAAGACATAAAAGTGATGGAAAACCGTTATCAGGGAAATTTTAATCCAAACATGATATGTGACTATTGTCAGTTTTACAATACAGTAGCTTAGGTTTTTGATAGTGTTTGCGTGTGCGTCATTCTGTCTATAAACACAATAGCTCGAAAAGTTTTCAATTAATTCTGATAAAACTTTGGAGGTGCGCAGAGTGGAGTCATGCTAACAGCTGATTAAAATTTGGCTTATATCCACCGTGGACTTCAATGTCAACATATTTATTGATTTACTGGTCAAAAACTGACAAAAGGCTTAGACCTTTGACCTCAAGGTCAGCAGATTGATCTGAAGGTCAAAGTGATAATATTGAGATATTTAAACTATGTTTCTTCCCACCATCATTTGAATTGACAACATATAGGCATATAGGGAATGATATATGGGGACTTTGGACCTCTGGCCTCATCTTCAAGGTCAAATAAGGTCAAACTTTCAAAAAATGTCTTTAAAACCTTATAAAACGAGCTGTTATCCATCACTTACCCTTTGTGCAATCAAACGAAATATCTGTCATGCTACTCTTATCTGATTTTCACTGCATCATAAACAATATAGGAATATGAATGTAAACAACATACAGGACTATTACTGTTACAAAATACAATCCTGCTCAGAGAGTGAGCTGCCTTGCACTCTCAGAGTGCTTCGTGATTTGAGCTAGTGTGTGTTAGAATCGTCTGACTGTGTTTTGCTTTTCTTACAGCTGATCCTGAATCAGCCCTGACCTGGACATGTAATGTTCATGCTATGGAAGCTATTTGTCAGGGTGATACTGTAACACTTAGGTTGCACGTATCATCAGGCAGCGCGGCAGTGCAGTGGTTAAAAGAGCACGGATCTTGGGGCCTCTCTGTGTGGAGCTGGCGTGTTCTGTCTGTGCCTGCGTGGGTTTCCTCCAGTGCTTTGGTTTTCTCATCTTTGTTAGCTTAATAGTTGCTTCTAAATTAGCCGTAGGTGTGGATGGGGGTGTATTGTGCCTCTGTTTGCTGGGATATGCTGCAGTTGGAATGGTTAAGAAATTGGACGGATGATTTGTAGCACCAAACTCAATTTAACCCTTCACACATGATTTTGCGTATGTAATTGAAAATCTAGCTGTTGCTGCCAGTGCTGATTCTTGCTTTCCAGCCTGCGCTGAGTAGGTGCTCTCAAGGACTGATTTGATTGTGTCAGAATCAATAGCTGAATTGATTCCAGTCAATGAAGGGAAGAAAGAAACGCACACCTACTAGTGCAGCTGAACAAGTGAGTGGGCTACAGAAGATGACAGCTCATCTATTATGTGCATCTCCTTCCCAGTGGTCTTCTCAACCTAATCAGCTGTTTGTTTCCTTCATAATTTCCCCCACTCATCTTCTGCTTTGAAGACATTTCCCAACAGTCTGTTATTCGTTCCTCTGCTCCCAACTTCTTTTTAAGCACCTACACCCAAGCAGCAGACATCATTAAGGTGGGATCCTCAAAGACTTCCTCTGTCACATTCTGCATAAAATGTCTTCCTCTGGGATTTTTTTAGGTTACTGATCAAACAGTTATGCTTTACAACCTTTGGCCCACTTTAAAGAAAACAGATGCAGCACCCAGTTGATCTCCTTTCTTCTAGTTACAGGGAGCAATGCAAAAGACGCTGCTGTGCAATATCACCGCATCACCTTACAGTAAATGCACTAGTTGCAATTTGAACCTTAAAGTACTAAAATTATAGATTTACCACATTAAAAATGCAGCTCAATATTTTATTCTATTCTATTTTATTTTATTTTTATGCCTGAATCTTCCTCTGTGTCGAGGATAGGAGAAAAGTGTTCTGCTATCCTTCACAGAGATGGGTTTTTGCTGGAGGGGTTGTGTTACTCTGTCTTTTACATAAAATAGGTGCTGAGTTGGTCTGAAGTCTTACTTTTCAACTTGTGTTGTTCTGTAGTAGTTCTTGTATCATTTTGACAGTTTACACTGGAAGGATGTTTTTATTTCAGGATGGTAGAGACTGGGAGTCTTAACATCCGATGTGCCAGCTATCAATAACCTCTATGTCCGGTACTTTTTTACTGTGTGGAGTCCTGGTCAAATTTACACCGGGATTGCTCAGCCAGTCATTTTAAGTGCAAGCCATGCAAGTTCTTCTTCTCATTATAAGCGAGTGTTACATGTAGCCAGCTGTCTCGGTGCCTGCATTTTCCCCCTTTGAAACAAACTCTATTTGCGTATAACTCGCCTGTTTGGCCTTATTACACGCCTTCACTCAGTCCAACAAATACTCTTGCTGCCTCTGATTCAGACCCAGTGGTCTTTTAAAGTAGGCCAGGTTTCTCTCAGAGCAGATGTTTGGCATTAAAAGGACCTTCTTCAGCTTGTTTGCCACAATGTTACAATTTGATGACTTCTTCAGACAGTTATTGGACTTGCTCCTTTAGCTTGTTTGGCAAAAATGTGTCAGGAGGTAGAGCAGGTTATCTTTTAATTGGAATGTTGGTGGTTTGATCTTTGGCTGCTCCAGTCTGCTGCAGCCCAAATTGCTCCCGATGCAGTCATTAGAAGTGCTTTGAGTGCTCAAGTATTTTGGAAAAGCGCAATATAAGAACAAGTCAATTTACCATGTATTGCTTTTTGTGCAGTTGTACACTGAAGTAACAATGCATGGTCCAAACAAAATCACAAGGCACACCCAAACTTTCCTTATGATACATCATTTGGGAGGCACTGTGATAAACAAAGCCAAACAGACAACAAACATATTTTGATCTCATCTCTTAGAGGATTGTGCTCTCTGTAGTCACCAGTTCTTATCTCCTTGGTGGCGCTGTCACTTGGTGTTCGCTTGCTCTGCGGTAGAGTGTCACTTCCTCTTCCTGCTCAAACACAGTGGTGTTTCTGAGTAGCTTATCTGCTTAGCAATTTAATTAAAAACTTTTAAATACATTCTTTTTTCATAGTATAATCTTCACATGCTTCATCCGAAGCACACTTTCTGTGTACTCACTACCTAATTTATACCCAAAGTATTCACTCACTGTCTCTGTACTGTTTCGCTAGCTTAGCTTAGCTCGTAGCCGACTCGTTAGCACCATGGCTACTTCACCTGTCCCTCCTGCACTTTCTTGCTCATTGTGTCAGATGTTTAGTTACTCCTCGGCCTCCTTTAGCAGTAGTGATACTTGTAACAAATGTAGCATATTTGCAGCGCTGGAGGCCAGGATTACTGAATTGGAGACTCGGTTTCGCACCCTTCATTCACCCGTAGCTAGCCAGGCCCCTGTAGCTGGTGCAGCCGAAGATAGCGTGGGCCCCGCTAGCTGTTCCCTGGCAGACCCCAAGCAGCTGGGGAAAGAGAGCGGCTGGGTGACGGTGAGGAGGAAGCATAGTCCTAAACAGAAGCCCCAGGTACACCACCAACCCGTTCATGTGTCTAACCGTTTTTCCCCACTTGGCGACACACCCGCCGGGGGTCAAACTCTGGTAATTGGTGATTCTGTTCTCAGACATGTGAAGCTAGAGACCACAGTCAATTGTCTTCCAGGGGCCAGAGCAGGCGACATTGAGGGAAATGTAAAACTGCTGGCTAAGAGTAAACGTAAATTCAGTAAAATCATTATTCATGTCGGCAGTAATGACACCCGGTTACGCCAATCAGAGGTCACTAAAGTCAATATTGAATCGGTGTGCAACTTTGCCAAAACAATGTGGGACTCTGGGGAGGGGACCAGAGAAAACTACAATCAGACCAGGAGTGACATGTTTAGCCGCATGTTCTCCTTAAATTGCTGGCTGTCTGAGTGGTGTCCCAGAAACGATGTGGGCTTCATAGATAATTGGCAAACCTTCTGGAGGAAACCTGGTCTTGTTAGGAGAGACGGCATCCATCCCACTTTGGATGGAGCAGCTCTCATTTCTAGAAATATGGACAAATTTATTAAACCCCCCAAAATATGACTATCCAGAGTTGGGACCAGGAAGCAGAGTTGCAGTCTTACACGCCTCTCTGCAGCTTCTCTCCTCCTGCTACCCCCCCAAAAACCCATCTCCATAGAGACTGTGTCAGCTCCAAAACAGACAAAAAACAAACTAAAAACCAGCAACAAACAACTTAAACATAAACGATCACAAAGAAAGAACAATACAGTATCCACATCTGAACCAAAGAGTAAAACAGTGAAATGTGGATTATTAAATATTAGGTCTCTCTCCTCCAAGTCTCTGTTAGTACATGACTTAATAATTGATCAACAAATCGATTTACTCTGCCTTACAGAAACCTGGTTGCAGCAGGATGATTATGTTAGTTTAAATGAATCAACACCCCCGAGTCATTCTAACTACCAGAAATCTCGAAGCACAGGCCGAGGGGGCGGTGTGGCAGCAATTTTTCACACCAGCCTATTAATTAATGAAAGACCAAGACAGACTTTTAATTCATTTGAAAGCCTGATGCTTAGCCTCGTCCACCCCAGCTGTGAAACTCAGAAACCAGTCTTACTTGTTATCATCTATCGTCCACCTGGGCCTTACACAGAGTTTCTGTCTGATTTCTCAGACTTTTTATCTGATTTAGTTCTGAGCTCAGATAAAATAATTATTGTGGGTGATTTTAACATCCATGTAGATGCTAAAAATGACAGCCTCAACATGGCATTTAATCTGTTATTAGACTCAATTGGCTTCTCTCAAAATGTAAAAGAACCCACCCACCACTTTAATCACACTCTAGATCTTGTTTTAACATATGGCATAGAAACTGAACATTTAACAGTGTTTCCTGAAAACCCTCTCCTGTCTGATCATTTCCTGATAACATTTACATTTACAATAATTGATTACACAGCGGTGGAGAGTAGACTTTATCACAGTAGATGTCTTTCTGAAAGTGCTGTAACTAAGTTTAAGAATATAATCCACCCACTGTTATCATCTTCAATGCCCTGTACCAACATAGAGCAGAGCAGCTATCTGAACGCTACCCCAACAGAGGTCGATTATCTTGTTAATAATTTCACCTCCTCACTACGTACGACTCTGGATACTGTAGCTCCAGTGAAAACTAAGGTTTCTAATCAGAAGTACCTGACTCCGTGGTATAATTCTCAAACACGTACCCTAAAGCAGATGACTCGTAATCTGGAGAGGAAATGGCGTGTCACAAATTTAGAGGATCATCATTTAGCCTGGAGAAATAGTTTGCTGCTTTATAAGAAAGCCCTCCGCAAAGCCAGAACATCTTACTATTCATCACTGATTGAAGAAAATAAAAACAACCCCAGGTTTCTCTTCAGCACTGTAGCCAGGCTGACAAAAAGTCAGAGCTCTGTTGAGCCAACCATCCCTTTAATGTTAACTAGTAATGACTTCATGAACTTCTTCACAAATAACATTTTAATCATTAGAGAAAAAATTAACAATAATCATCTCACAGATGTAATATTATCTACAGCTACTCTTAGTACCATTGATGTTAAGTTAGACTCTTTTTCTCCAATTGATCTTTCTGAGTTAACTTCAATAATTACTTCCTCCAAACCATCAACGTGTCTTTTAGACCCCATTCCTACAAAACTGCTCAAAGAAGTCCTGTCATTAATTAATGCTTCGATCTTAAATATGATCAACCTATCTCTAATAATCAGCTTTGTACCACAGGCCTTCAAGCTGGCTGTAGTTAAACCTTTACTCAAAAAGCATCTCTAGACCCAGCAGTCTTAGCTAATTATAGGCCAATCTCCAACCTTCCTTTCATCAGACTAGTTGTCAAACAGCTAACTGATCATGTGCAGAGGAATGGCTTATTTGAAGAGTTTCAGTCAGGTTTCAGAGCTCAGCACAGCACAGAAACAGCTTTAGTGAAGGTTACAAATGATCTTCTTATGGCCTCTGACAGTGGACTCATCTCTGTGCTTGTCCTGCTAGACCTCAGTGCAGCGTTCGATACTGTCGACCATAATATCCTATTAGAGCGATTAGAACATGCTGTAGGTATTACAGGTACTGAGCTGCAGTGGTTTGTATCATATCTATCTAATAGACTCCAGTTTGTACATGTAAATGGAGAGTCCTCTTCACACACTGAGGTTAATTATGGAGTTCCACAGGGTTCAGTGCTAGGACCAATTCTGTTTACATTATACATGCTTCCCTTAGGCAGCATCATTAGAAGACATAGCATACATTTACACTGCTATGCAGATGACACCCAGCTCTATCTGTCCATGAAGCCAGATAACACACACCAATTAGTTAAACTGCAGGAATGTCTTAAAGACATAAAGACCTGGATGGCCGCTAACTTTCTGCTTCTTAATTCAGATCAAACTGAGGTTATTGTACTCGGCCCTGAAAATCTTAGAAATATGGTATCTAACCAGATTCTTACTTTGGATGGCATTACCTTGGCCTCCAGTAACGCGGTGAGGAACCTTGGAGTCATTTTTGACCAGATCATGTCCTTCAACGCACATATTAAACAAATATGTAAGACTGCTTTCTTCCATTTGCGCAACATCTCTAAAATTAGAAATATCCTGTCTCAGAGTGACGCTGAAAAACTAGTTCATGCATTTATTACTTCCAGGCTGGACGACTGTAATTCATTATTATCAGGATGTCCTAAAAACTCCCTGAAAAGCCTTCAGCTAATCCAAAATGCTGCAGCAAGAGTCCTGACAGGGACTAGAAAGAGAGAGCAGATTTCTCCTGTTTTGGCTTCCCTTCATTGGCTTCCTGTTAAATCCAGAATTCAAAATCCTGCTCCTCACATACAAGGTCTTAAATAATCAGGCCCCATCTTATCTTAATGACCTTGTAGTACCATATCACCCTATTAGAGCACTTCGCTCTCGCTCTGCAGGCCTACTTGTTGTTCCTAGAGTATTTAAAAGTAGAATGGGAGGGAGAGCCTTCAGTTTTCAGGCCCCTCTTCTGTGGAACCAGCTTCCAGTTTGGATTCAGGAGACAGACACTATCTCTACTTTCAAGATTAGGCTTCAAACTTTCCTTTTTGCTAAAGCATATAGTTAGGGCTGGACCAGGTGACCCTGAATCCTCCCTTAGTTATGCTGCAATAGACGTAGGCTGCCAGGGATTCCCATGATGCATTGAGTTTTTCCTTTCCAGTCACCTTTCTCACTCACTATGTGTTAATAGACCTCTCTGCATTGAATCATATCTGTCATTAACCTCTGTCTCTGTCACAGCATGTCTTTATCCTGTCTTCCTTCTCTCACCTCAACCAATCACAGCAGATGGCCCCGCCCCTCCCTGAGCCTGGTTCTGCCGAAGGTTTCTTCCTGTTAAAAGGGAGTTTTTCCTTCCCACTGTCGCCAAAGTGCTTGCTCATAGGGGGTCATATGATTGTTGGGTTTTTCTCTATATCTATGAAGCGCCTTGAGGCGACTTTTGTTGTGATTTGGTGCTATATGAATAAGATTGAATTGAATTGAATTATCACATTCTTAACAAATTTTAATCTTGACATTTTGTACCAAACAGCAAATGAGGACATCCATCTGGGATGCCATCCATATCCAGATGATCCCGCTGCCAAGGAACTCGCCTTTCAGAGTCTGCAGCGTTAATCTGGGATGGGAACTGCATTTCTGATTGGTAGAACTATGACTGATTTTGCACAGCTTGGTTATTCCTGGGTCTTTCACCATTTTACACCTTGTCAAGTCTTGCAATAAGATTATTCATCCCTGGCCATTCCTCTTGTGGAGCCATGTCATGGAGATTGAGTTAAATGAGCAAATTATGTTGATGGAAGTGGCAATCAATAGGAATGAAAGATACCTTTTCAAAATTAAACTCTCCTTCTGAATGTAATGGCATCGAAAGTAAATTGAGAAACACGGTAAACCTTTCTACAATTGATAAGAAAGCAGCATTTTAATAAGGCCACATTTTTCCCAACCGGATTGCTATAATGATCTATTTTTATTAATGATCACAACTGAATTTCTATATCTAGTCATGATGATAGCATTTCATGCTAATTCAAACAGAAACTCATATTAATGTGGTTTCAGTGAGATTTAGGCCAGACAGTAATGCTTGTTGGGGAACAGCTCGCCTATAACAGTTATGTTTACAGCAGCTTACAGTCTCATTTACAGCACTTACCAAAACACTGCCAGAGATTTAAAACATTTTATGTTACATCATCATATTTACAGTCATAGTAAAACGACGCTACACCTTAATTAAAGTCTAAGATTTTATGTCTCAGGACATAATAATAATCGGGTCATTAGGAGGTTTTAATATTAGGTAAATACAAGCTCAGATGAAGCCTGTAATATTATATATTACACTATGTCATTATTTATTTAACAGTGTGTGTAAAAACTAAGTAAACCTTTACTGTTCTATAGGAATTAGGTTCTGGTTCTGCCAGAGATCTCATCCTGTTTTCCTTCCCACTGTTGCCAAGTGTTTGTTCAAAGGGGGTCATCTGATTATTGGGGTTTTCTCTGTATTATTATTACTATCTTAAGTACCTTGAGGCAACTGTTGTTGTGATTTGGCGCAATATAAATAAAAATTAAATTCAACTGAATTTTTGGCCATAATGTACAGTAGCATGAATTCAAACACCTCATCATAACTGTCAAGCACGATGGAGGGGTGATGATTTGGGCTTGTTTTGCAGTCACAAGACTCCAAAGTATTCTAGAGTCAAATGTGAGCCCATCTGTCTGACATCTAAAGCTTAGCTAAAATTGGGTCATGCAGCTGGACAAGCACAGCAGCAAATGGACAATTGAATTTCTATCAGTGTTTGACTTAGTTTATATTAAATATTAAATTATGAGACTGAGTAATTAGTCATCTGCTGTTTTTCATCTGATGTATCTAAATCATTTTAAGACCAAATTATTTTTATTATGTCCTGATACATACAGTGGGGCAAAAAAGTATTTAGTCAGCCACCGATTGTGCAAGTTCCCCCACCTAAAATGATGACAGAGGTCAGTAATTTGCACCAGAGGTACACTTCAACTGTGAGAGACAGAATGTGAAAATAAAATCCATGAATCCACATGGTAGGATTTGTAGAGAATTTATTCGTAAATTGGGGTGGAAAATAAGTATTTGGTCAATAACAAAAATACAACTCAATACTTTGTAACATAACCTTTGTTGGCAATAACAGAGGTCAAACGTTTACTATAGGTCTTTACCAGGTTTGCACACACAGTAGCTGGTATTTTGGCCCATTCCTCCATGCAGATCTTCTCGAGAGCAGTGATGTTTTGGGGCTGTCGCCGAGCAACACGGACTTTCAACTCCCGCCACAGATTTTCTATGGGGTTGAGGTCTGGAGACTGGCTAGGCCACTCCAGGACTTTCAAATGCTTCTTACGGAGCCACTCCTTTGTTGCCCGGGCGGTGTGTTTTGGATCATTGTCATGTTGGAAGACCCAGCCTCGTTTCATCTTCAAAGTTCTCACTGATGGAAGGAGGTTTTGGCTCAAAATCTCACGATACATGGCCCCATTCATTCTGTCCTTAACACGGATCAGTCGTCCTGTCCCCTTGGCAGAAAAACAGCCCCATAGCATGATGTTTCCACCCCCATGCTTCACAGTAGGTATGGTGTTCTTGGGATGCAACTCAGTATTCTTCTTCCTCCAAACACGACGAGTTGAGTTTATACCAAAAAGTTCTACTTTGGTTTCATCTGACCACATGACATTCTCCCAATCCTCTGCTGTATCATCCATGTGCTCTCTGGCAAACTTCAGACGGGCCTGGACATGCACTGGCTTCAGCAGCGGAACACGTCTGGCACTGCGGGATTTGATTCCCTGCCGTTGTAGTGTGTTACTGATGGTGACCTTTGTTACTTTGGTCCCAGCTCTCTGCAGGTCATTCACCAGGTCCCCCCGTGTGGTTCTGGGATCTTTGCTCACCGTTCTCATGATCATTTTGACCCCACGGGATGAGATCTTGCGTGGAGCCCCAGATCGTGGGAGATTATCAGTGGTCTTGTATGTCTTCCATTTTCTGATGATTGCTCCCACAGTTGATTTTTTCACACCAAGCTGCTTGCCTATTGTAGATTCACTCTTCCCAGTCTGGTGCAGGTCTACAATACTTTTCCTGGTGTCCTTCGAAAGCTCTTTGGTCTTGGCCATGGCGGAGTTTGGAGTCTTTTTTTTTTTTAATTTTTTTAATACTTTTATTTGTCAATTTCTTCAAATGTACTTGCCATACAAAGGAATTGAAATTACGTTTCACACTGTCCCAAAAAAATGCGTAGGCATTGACAACAATAAGGTGCAGATGCACAACAAAAACAAAAACAGCCCTAACAATAAGATAATAAATAGTAATATAATAATATAAATAGTGCTAAAAGAATACTAAAAATATATATATAGCAGCAGGTGTGTGCAATTGCAATGCAAGTCAGGAATGTTTTCAGTTCTTGGTTCAGAGAGTGTTTCCTTGTTGGAGAGTGTGGGGGGGTAGAGTCCAATCTGTCTACTATACTTCTGCCAATCTGGTGATTCTGCTGGCTGGGAGCCGGGAGGGAAGAGAGTTCAGCAGTCTCACAGCCTGGTGGATGAAGCTGTTGGTGAGCCTGGTAGTGCGGGAGCGGAGACTTCTGTATCTCTTTCCAGAGGGCAGGAGGCTGAACAGACAGTGCGCGGGGTGGGTTGCATCGTTGACAATTGTGATGGCTTTGCGGGTGAGGCGAGTGGTGTAAATGTCTTGCAGGGAGGGGAGTGGTACACCAACTATCCTCTCAGCTGTTCTCACAATGCGTTGTAGAGCTTTTCTGTTATAGTCAGTGCAGCTACCGCCCCACACAGTGATGCAGCTGGAGAGGATACTTTCAATAGTTCCTCTGTAGAATGTAGTCAGGATGGGTGGTGGAGCACTTGCCCGCTTGAGTTTGCGCAGGAAGTAGAGGCGCTGTTGTGCTTTCTTGGCCAGTGATGCTGTGTTGGTGGTCCAAGAGAGGTCCTCACTGATGTGCACCCCCAGGAACTTGGTGCTGCTCACCCTCTCCACCGCAGCGCCGTCGATGGTCAATGGGGGGTGACAGGTGTGGCCTCTCTGGAAGTTGACAATAATCTCCTTGGTCTTACTGACATTTAGCAGGAGGTTGTTGTCTCTGCACCACGTGGTCAGGAGCTCAACCTCTTTCCTGTAGTGGGTCTCATCGCCCTTGGTGATGAGCCCCACCAGCGTTGTGTCGTCCGCAAACTTCACAAGGTGGTTGGAGCTGTAGGTTGGTGTGCAGTCATGTGTCAACAGGGTGAAGAGCAGAGGACTGAGCACACAGCCTTGTGGAGCCCCCGTGCTCAGGGTGATGCTGTTTGAGACCTTGTTGCCTACACGCACCGCTTGAGGCCTCTGGCTGAGGAAATCCAGCAGCCAGTTGCAGAGGGAGGTGCTGAGGCCCAGTCTGTCCAGTTTACAGATGAGTTGTTGTGGTATTATGGTGTTGAATGCTGAGCTAAAGTCTATGAACAGCATTCTCACATATGAGTCTTTCTTGTCCAGATGAGTTAGGGCTGGGTGGAGGGCAGAGCAGATTGCATCCTCTGTGGATCGTTTCGCTCTGTATGCGAACTGGTGTGGGTCCAGGGTGGGAGGTAGGGTGGATTTGATGTGTGACATGACTAGTCGTTCAAAGCACTTCATAATAATGGGTGTCAGTGCCACGGGGCGGTAGTCATTGAAACAGGCTGGGGATGGTTTCTTTGGCACAGGTATGATGGTGGCAGTCTTGAAGCATGATGGGACAATGGCTTGCCTCAGGGAGGTGTTATAGATGTCTGTGAAGACATTCTTCAGCTCCTCTGCGCAGTCTTTCAGCACACTACCAGGGATGTTATCTGGACCCGCTGCTTTCCGGGCGTTGATGGTGATGAGTGTCCTCTTCACGCTGGCAGCAGACAGGCACAGAGGCTGGTCATGTGAAGGTGGTGGTGTTTTCTGTGGGCGTGTGTTGTTCTGTGCTTCAAATCGTGCAAAGAAGCTGTTCAGGTTGTTGAGCAGAGTGGTGTCGCTCTCACAGCTACGCGCTACAGGCTTGTAGTCTGTAATAGCCTGGATGCCTTGCCATAGGCTTCTTGCATCCTTGCTATCATTGAAGTGGGAGGTTATCTTGTGTGTGTAGTCCTGTTTCGCTTTCCTGATGCCACGGGACAGGTTGGCTCTCGCTGTTCTCAGGCCTATTTCATCCCCAGCTCTGAAGGCCTTGTCTCTGGCCTTCAGCAGCCTGTGGACATCTCCTGTTAGCCATGGCTTCCGGTTGGCTCGAGTTGTGATACTTTTCACCTGTGTTACATCATCAATGCATTTGGTGATGTATGAGCTCACCGTGTCTGTGTACTCCTCGATGTCTATGATGTTATTGTAAGTGGCTGCTTCCTTGAATATGTCCCAATCAGTTGACCCAAAGCAGTCTTGAAGAGCAGAGGTGGCCTCCTGTGGCCACACTCTTACCTCTTTCATAACAGGTTTGATGACCTTCACTCTCTGTCTGTATGCTGGCATTAGCATAACAGTGAGGTGATCAGAGGTGCCGATGTGGGGGAGGGGGATGGCTTTGTATGCTCCTTTTTCCTGTGTGTAGACCAAGTCCAATATGTTGTCTCCCCTTGTTGGAAAATGTACATGCTGATGAAACTTTGGGAGAACAGTTTTAAGATCAGCATGATTAAAGTCTCCTGCGAGGATGATGAAACCATCTGGGTGTGCTGTTTGTTGCTCACTGATGGCCTGATGCAGTTCGTTCAGCGCCGCATTTCTATCGCTGTTGTTGCTAGATGGAGGTATATAGGTAGCGACCAACAAGATCGAACTTACCTCCCTGGGCAAATAGAAAGGGCGACACTTCACGATCATGAACTCCGCCAGTGATGTAAACACAGACCCCGCCACCTCGGGTCTTACCTCCGTCTTACCTCCGTCTACGAGAGCCCTGTCGGCTCTGTAGCATGCTAGCTGCTCCAGTTGTATGGCCGAGTCCGGAATGTTGTCATTAAGCCATGTCTCGGTGAAAACTAGCACACAACAGTCACTTACTTTGCGATTCGCTGATCTCAGAAGTCGTATGTTGTCCATTTTATTGTCCAGAGATCGTACGTTGGCCAAGAGGATCGATGGTATGGCTGGGCGAGTTGGCTTAGCCTCAAGCCTGACTCGGACACCTCCGCGCTTGCCCCGCTTCCTTGTCCTAGCGCACCGCTTTCGACGCCTCCTTGCCCGGGGAGGGTTAGCAGGCGAGTCCGGTGAGTTGCTAGGCCAGCTAGCAGGCTGTCGCAGAAGTCCTATCTCCCTTAGCATCTCAACGTCGTTAGTGTTCAAAACTTGGCAAATCTTGCTTCTCCGAATGTGTAAGAGAGCCTGATGACTGTACACATATTCCGACGTGGACTGGCGAGAAACACTTGCAGAAAGACACTTACTTGACGAACAAAACATCGCATTTTCGGGAGAGCGTGAGGTCGCTGCGTCTACACGCGCCGCCATTATCGCGTGGTGAGTCTGACTGTTTGAGGCTGTGGACAGGTGTCTTTTATACAGATGATGAGTTCAAACAGGTGCCATTCATACAGGTAACGAGTGGGGGACAGAAAAGCGTCTTACAGAAGACGTTACAGGTCTGTGAGAGCCAGAGATTTTCCTTGTTTGAGGTGACCAAATACTTATTTTCCACCCTGATTTACGAATAAATTCTTTACAAATCCTACCATGTGAATTCATGGATTTTTTTTTCACATTCTGTCTCTCACAGTTGAAGTGTACCTCTGGTGCAAATTACTGACCTCTGTCATCATTTTAAGTGGGGGAACTTGCACAATCGGTGGCTGACTAAATACTTTTTTGCCCCACTGTATGTAAAGCCGAAGAACTGATAGATGTATTTTCCTTCTAGCATTACTAAATATGCCAAGGTGTTGTCCAGATGTTTCTCACTACTACCTGATGTTGCCATTCTTCCTTGCTATTGCCGTACCTTCTAGATCATCAATTTTAAAAACATTAATTTAATATATAGCCCTCGTTTGTTCAAGTTAACCTTGAGTGTAATCTATTACACTGTTGATGTAAAGAGGAAAAGATGGTCTTCTGTTTTTTATAAACCTAATTTTTAACATTCATTTCTGTTAGCACTTTTATTTTGGTCCACGTAGATATTCATTATTGGAATATTTTTCATTTTATCTACATATTAATTAACGAAATTATAAAATTACTTAATGTCAGTCCTTCAGTGTGACAGCCACTTATGTGTATGTCTTCTCTATGCACACTGTGTGTGCATCAAATACTTGTACGTTTGTGTTTAGAGTGGGAGTGTCTAAGTGCGTGTCTTTGTGTGAGTCAGACAGAGTAATGGTTAATCCCTGGATGTGTGAAGGGCCTTCCTCTGTGAGCCCTGAGCTGCAGCTATATTTAGATAGCTGCTTTCTGCTGTTGGGCAGCCAACACAGCAACACACAGATACTCACATTAAAGCACACAGCTGATAAATGGATGCACAACAGTGCAAACAGTGAGAAACACATACATACACTAATAATAATAATAATGGATTGCATTTATATAGCGCTTTTCTAGTCACCCAAATCGCTTTACAATTCCACTATTCATTCACTCTCACATTCACACACTGGTGAAGGCAAGCCACAGTTGTAGCCACAGCTGTCCTGGGGCATACACACCTGGAAATGCGCAGGTGGACAAGTATACCCAGGATGAACTGAAAAAAATAATTGCACTGCAGTAACTGCTGGAATATTTAACTCTTATTATCCATTCTGTGCTCATGCCTTTGTTCTGTTATTCCTTGAAATGTGAGTAGCCATTGTAAAGGTGTGTCCAGACTGAAACTAGTTACCATCATCAGGCATCAAAGGGTAACACTCTCATTTGTCTTATCTGTATATAATAATTTTTAGCACATTCTTTAAACACACTAATGACCCAGACATAAACTGCAGCATTACTAAGGGTTCATTATTATCTGTAATTATCAATATAATTGTTTACCAAAGTGTGATTAAAAATCAATTTAGTCCACGTAGGATGAGTCCAAACCTGTGATGGAATTTACTGAACTTTAGAAACAATGAGTTGTGAGTGTATCTGTAACTGTGTTGAGTTTGTGATGCACCAGTTTGAGGACTGGTTCAGGTGGACCCAGCTCTTTGTACTATAATAAGAGGGATAGGCCCTACACCCCAAACAACCCCAAGTTTGTTACACAGTAAGGAAACGTTTTACAAGGTATAATTTGCTATAACAGTGTATCAAAACTATATCTCTTATAGGTTTTATAAGAGATATAGTTTTAAATTGCTGAAGGAGAGACGTAAATGCTTGAACGGGCAACAACAAATACCATGTTTGAGTATAAGGCTGTACACAAGTCCACTTTTCACCATAACACCCCAGGTCACAGGTTGATGAACAGTCTAGCAATCATCAGACCTGTAGCTGTATGTCTTGGGCACTTGGGTGAAAAGAGGATCAGAGCTGTCAGCTGATCAGCACCTGGTTGTGAGTTGGGTCAGGTAACAAGGCAGGATGCTGAACAGACTTGGTGTATCCAAACATGTGGTTAGGGTGAGTTGGGAGCATCTGGACAAGCCCTGGTCTGCAAGAGTTTCATATTCCACCATCAGCAGAGCTTCAAAGTAGCTTAAGGGTGGCTGGAAACATTGAGTCCAAGTGGACTGTGTTCCAAACCAAGGTGCTGTGGCTGCAAGGTGGTTGGTGCCTGTTGTAGTGCTAATACCTGAAACAGATGGTGGATGCCAGAGATGAAGAGAACTATAAAGCTAAAGGAGCCCTATCAAACTTGGCTGGCTTGTGGGACTCTTGTAGACAGGCCAAGTGAAAGGCAGCCCTAGCACTAGCTAAAGCAGGACTGTGAGCAGGACTTCTGGTTGGCCTTGAGGCAATTCTGGGATATCGTCAGGCGACTCAGAAAGGGGATAAAGCTTTGATGATCTCCTCAATTCCACTAACACATCTTGTGTAGTGGAAGCTGAGTCTAGGGAGAAATGCTTAGACTCACCCATCACTGTGGGTGAGGTCACTGGAATGGTCAAAAACCTCTATGCTGACGGGTCTCTGGGGAGGGAAGGGATTCACTGTTCCCTCACCGGGAAACAGTGCTCTGGATGTTGTAGGGCTGTCTTCAATGACACACCTCTGCAGCACTGTGTGGAATTCGGGAACATTGCCTCTGCACTGGCAGACCGTGTGATTTGGTCCCCATTTTCAAGAATGTTCCAGTTTCAGAGAAATCACACTCCTCGGTCTCTCCAGGAAGCTCTATGCCAGTATAGTCTGTCCACTAGTGGAATCTTGGATCCAGGAAGAGCAAAGCAGTTTCCGTCCTAGTTGTGGGACACTGGACTAATCCTCTCAAGGTTATGAGAAAGTGCATGGGAGTTTACCCAACTACTCTTCATGTGTTTTGTGGACTTGGAAAAGGCAACTGTCCGTGTCCCTCGGAGTATCCTATGGGAGACATGGTGACTGGCCTATACTGGCAATAAAGTCCCTGTAACACTGTAGGGAGATTGGTTTGCATTGCTGGTAGTAAAGTGAGAGCTACACTCCATAGGACTGCCATTTGTCACCAATTCTGTTTATAACTTTTATGGGTACAATTTCTTGGCCCAGTCAAGTAGGAGAACATTTCTGCTTCGGTGGCCTTAGGTTCATGTTCTTCGTACATGTGGACATGTAGTTCTTCTTGCTTCACCAGCTAGTGACCTCCAGCATGCACTAGGGCAATTTAGCAGACGTGTTTTCGAGTCTAAGGTTGTTATCCTCAACCAGAAAAATGTTGAGCCTCACTCTGGGTCAGGAATGAGTTACGGCTCCAAGTGAAGAAGTTTAAGGATGTCAGTAAATTCAGATAAAATTGAGGTTATTGTACCCAGCTCTTATAACCTTAAAAGCATGGTGTCTAATGGCACATACTTGCACATACTTGCACAACACAGTTTTTGTGGCACTTCAACCGGTCGTTTTTGCACCACAGCTGGGTTGAAGACATGAGTGTGTCCGTTTTTAACACCATTTTAATGACAGAGGGAGATGCTAGAAAACCTGAGAGTTTGTGGAAAAAACATTTTTTGACTTCCTTTCCTCCTATATCAGAGTTTATGTGGCAATATTGTGTTAGGAGAACTGCAACGACTTCCTGCACCATAATGATGGGTATGTGGGACAAGTTTTGTTTTATTATTACATTTTTAACATATTCGACTATAACCAGTGTATTGTATTGCTGACAAACCTACGTAAAACCTGAAGCATCTTTTATAAATCGATTACACCAAATGGGAGCAACCTTAAGACTGAGTTCAAGTATAAGAGAACATTTTTATAAATGTATGCAGGAGTGTGGAAGTGAGGACATCTGTCTCTGCCTCTGTCTCTGTTTACTTCAAACAGAGATGATTTTTCAGCATGTTAGTGAGAGCAAAAAGATTAATCAGCACTCTGCAGAGGATGAGTAATTGGTTACTGACTCAACATAGCCCCTAACCTAAACATGGCAGCTACACATGATAGCCATGTAGTCCAATAGTCCTTTGCTGCTAAGATGTATTTTTATTTTACATAACAGTTAAGTTTTATAGCTTTTTAAAACTTTATAACTCTAACCACATACTATGCATAAAGAATATCTAATAATGTTGTGTTTCAAGTTTCTATTGAACTTGCATCTTAAAGTGTCCCCAGACACACCTGTAACAATTTAAATCTGACAGCTAATGAACAATTAAAGCACTGACTGCTACAGCCTTCTTGGGTTAATACCATCTTTAAAGAATTACTTACTTATTTAAATGGGAAAGTGAGCAAGGTTTAAAATGCTTGCAGGACTGATGGAATTAACTGTGGGGCTTCACTGATATTTCTTTCACTTGGATGGAAAGAAATATCCATCTGATTCCCTTACAGGGAAGCAAATATAACAAACTTTTTTTTTTCTGAAGTACTGTTTACTGAACCGACAGGTTTATAGGGATACGCTTAAATGATTAAGACTGAAGATTAAAGATCATAACTAGGGCTAGGTTCTTGTAATGGAAGAACACAGCGTGTATTCCCTCTGGATGCTTCGACATCTCCCACATTACAAAGACAAATTAGACTAGCTGGTAATTCTAAATTGGCCATAAGAGAGAATGGAAGCCTTGCAATAGACTAGCTACCTGTTTTGCACCCTGCCTCTTGCCTTCTGATAGCTGGGATAGACAGTATATATCGTATTATTTGATCATAGAGAACAGACATACATAAATACACTAACTTCTCTAATTAATCAATCTGGATTAAACTTACTATGTAAATTGCTTAGGGTACCAGAATTATCAACATCTGTTCAGCTTTTGGAAATTATTTTTAGATATAATGATATATGTCTCAGACGCATGTGCTATTTGATAAGTACAGAAAAACCCTAAGTGGGAAAGTGTATAGCTTAGCCAAGCTCAACAGGGAACAGCAGATGAGAAACTATCTAATGAGTCACTATCTTGGGCACTGCAGATGCAGCTTCATTACCCATCGACTGCCAGAGAAGACATCTGACTGGATGAATAATTTAATGGGATGCTGGGATTAGAAGAATATTTAGAATGAAAGTGAGATGCAGGGAGTGACCGCATAGTAATTCAGCCACTCCCTGCTTCCACGGCACATTGCCAAAAGAGAAGAACGCTTTCTGAATAAAAAAATCAAGGAACCTGGAGGCAGCCAATTGGCTAGTTGTCTCATGGGAGAGACACAGGCAGATTATTAATTCAAACAAGACAATATGGCTTTATTAAAAACGTGGAGGAAAATCTGGGTTATTAAATAATTAGTCACCAAAGAATTTTTGTCACAGTTGTGATGTATGCTGGAGTTAATGCAGAGTTATTAGATGAGGGAAGTGCAGTGAAATCAAAGTCATTTGTGTCACGGCTGGGGCAGCAGTCGTGTTGTAGATGAATGAGGACCCAAAATGCAAGCAAGCGACTGATGAAGAGTGTGACGTTTATTTACAAGTGGCAGTGGCAGAAAACAGACAACGAAGCATGAGAAATACTAACGGAAAAACTAAATAACAAACCTGAGAACATGCGAAAAGGGCTGCGGGGCACAGAGACACAGAGACGGGAACGAAGCACCATGGAACGCAGAGAAACGCAGAGATACACAGATGAACTCAGACGAGCCGACAACGAACACGGACCGACACCCACTAAATATACAGACACAAGGTAATCGGGTAATCACACACACAGGAGGGGAGAACAGCTGATGACTGGAGGACACAAGCTGAACACAATGACAACAGACACAGACCTTCAGAATAGAACAGGAAATCCAGAACACGAGCCTTCAAAGTAAAGCAGGAAACACACAGACTGATTTACAACACAACACGGGGACATGAACAGAGCACCGAGGACAGACACAGGTAGGACTGATAAAACACTAAACGTCAGGTTCAACCCTAAACTAATACAAAATCAGAATAAACACAAGGCACAACAATGAACTTCAATGAATCACAAAACGCTGGGTCAAAATGACCCAGGACCATGACAATTTGACACTGAATACTTTGGATTACTTAATATATTATCATGCTGTTTACAACTACATGAATGTACTATTGCTGTGTGATTTATTACTATTACTGAAGGTTACCTGCCATACCAACACCAACTAGATTTTTAAATCTTAATATAAATGAGTAACAGTAGGTGGACATTAGGTAAGGCTGCACTTTTTGCAGCGATCTCGTATAGAAAACTATTCCACGCTTATATAAAACAGGTCCGCGGCTCCGAACCGTAGTAAAGGGACCTCTGGCTGATACGTCGGGTTCCGTGTCGGGCTCATAGCTGAAAAGTAGCTTTACTTTGTTGTCTGGGTCAACTTTGCTAGCGAGAGACAGAGAGAGGCGTTGAAAGGCTGCTGCAACGGAACTTATTGTTTCAGAGGAAAACACGAACACAGTGTACAGTCGAGCCTTAATAGCTTACTTACAACTGGGCTCGTCAGGCACTCTGTTTGGCTGCAGTGGTTATTATTATATTTATATGCTTCATGCTTCCGTTTCTGCTCGGTGACAACTCGTACTTTTCGACTGTCCTTTTTCTCCCTTCCTCACACTCACAAACACATAACGTGTATGGCAGTCCATTCTCCCTGCAGCACGGACTACACCGCTCATGAGGCTACATTCTTTAGGGCTATGCCTGTAACTCTCTGCCCATTGCCTTCATATTAAATCATTTTTTGAATAATAATTAAAAAAATATTTCTCCACGTCATTATGCGGGCCACAAGTAGAGGTGACATGGGCTGCGAGACTGAGGCCCAGGCATTAGAACCTCTTAATGCCTGTTTGTTTGGGTTTCCACCGGGGTGGAATTACCACACATAGAGAAGGTATAGCCTAACATAAGAAACAGGAAAGGATCACCGTGTAATCTATTTATTTTAACAAAGTAACTGTATTCTGAATATCACCCTTTTTAATGGTAACTGTAACAGAATACAGTTACTCATATTTTGTATTTTAAATACGTAACACCGGTACATGTATTCCGATACTCCCCGACACTGTAAGTAGCTGAGGTTGAAGTATCACAACAGAGTACTGTGTTAAAGTGTAAAGAAGGGAAGAAACGGGGAGGACAATCATACTGTCAGCAGAACTGCTCACTATCTCTTCTTTTTCACCTGAAAATGTTATGTTCTTGAACTGTGCCAGCGAACCTGCTCATATCAGAAGTCTTCACACTTGATTCTAAGCAGTTGGGGGGATATAAGGGACCTGAGCCAGATCTATGCAATTGAAATTAATATTAATATGAAATTGGAGGGTTTTTGTCCCCAATTATTCGATATGACACAGTCTCAGTGAGTGAAAATAGGATTCTTGAATTCATTTATCTTTCTCCCATGCTAGCGTCTTTGAAGAGACAGTTTAGGTCTTCCTGGCATTTAATATCTATATATATGGTTTCAGGTCGAAATATTGGAAGGTCTCTAGTCTTGTACTAGTACAAACAAGAGATTCCAAGGACAGATTTTACCAAGCTGTTTGATAAGCTTGATTCTAACTGATGGGTCGATTGCACCAACCATACCTACCAACTTAGCCTTGGCTATGGCTGGTAGTGTTCAGGTGAGCCCACGAGTGACTTTGCCTGTTGCCTTGAGGCAAGTCATTGTGTTCTGCCAATTCTTGGTTTGAGCTTTCCATGATCAAAGGAAAATGAAAGGCAATTTAACAGACCGCTACGGTCAGCACAAAAACATTATTTTTCAAGCAGTATAACTGAATAACAATCAACAAGAAGCAGTCATGTAGAAAATACTATATCTTTTTATTTGATTTGGGATCCTTCGCTCATAGAATTATGTGAGCAAAACTGGAAAGAACGGCAGAGTACATCAGCTGCAAAGGCTTGTACCCCCACGCTAAGCATGCCTACCATAAATATGAAGTCATGCCAGCTCAGACTTTGCCCTGATCCAGCAGATACCAGGAACAACATCAGAGATCTCTGTCCAGAAGAGTGCAGTCCTAGGAACAGCTAAGATACTGTGCAGGACCCTCAAACTCCCAGGCCTCTGGTAGAGAACCCAAGCTTGAAGGCTAGACCGCCTTCAGAGGCGAGAGGGGAATTGTACTATAAAAAAAATTATATATAAGTAAAATATACCTGTTATATACTTGACGAGTGACGAATCATGCTTCTCTGTCTGACAATTTGATGGACAAGTCTGGATTTGGTAGTTGCCAGGAGAACGGTTCTTGTTTGATTGAACTGTTCCAAGTGTAAAGTTTGGTTGGGGGGGGGATTATGGTGTGGGTGGTTACGGTTGTTTTTCAGGAGTTGGGTTTGTCCCTTAGTTCCAGTCAAAGGAACTCTTAATGCTTCAGCATACCAAGACATTTTGGACAATTACATGCTCCCAGCTTTGTGGACCACTTTCGGGACTTTGCACAAAGCAAGGTCCATACAAACATGGATTAGTAGAACTTGACTGACCTGCGCAGAAATGTGACTTCAACCTGATAGAACATCTTTGGGATAAATTAGCTTGGAGACTTTGAGTCAAAGATTCACATGAACACACTCCTGAACCTTGTGGTAAACCTTCCCATAAGAGTTGAGTCGCTGTTTCTGATCTTTTAATGATGATAAATCAATCAGATGCAAGGTCCAAAATTCAGCATACTTACTGAGACCAAAGTCAGTCTGTCCGTCTCTGTCTCACAGTGAGAGTTAGAGACTGACAACACAATGAAGCCTTTGTAAGGCTTTTGATAGATAGATAGATGGATAGATGGAGCTGGCATGAAATCAAATGATCTTGTGTATCCTGTGTGCTCTCGCAAGGTTGCTTCCTTTAAAGTTATTCACATGTTTTTTGTGCAGGTTGTATCTCTTTGCTGTTCCTACTGTGTTAAAAGAGCTGTCATAGGAGGGTCAGAGCACTGAGGCAAACACAGGTTTACTGATGACACAGAGCAAAATTGAAGGCAAATGATGCTTGTTAAAGACCTGTTAATCTGTTTTCTTGTGGCTTTGGTACCCTCCCTGTGATATATGTTGTCTGTTTGAGCATGCTGGCTAATGCTAACTGATGCTAACAATGCTAGCAGCCATAACAGAACAAAGCAATTGCTTTGGAGCAATTCTAATCAAATTTTCAGATGTTACATTTTCCAAAATTTTGCCTCGTGATTGACTTGTTTATTGACAAAATTGGATGTGAAGTTGTTGTCATTTCACACACTGCAGTGAAAGTTTTCATTACCAGTATGATTACCTTAATGCCATGTCACAATCCATCCATTATAAATGAATATTCACAAATCAGGGGAAAAAATGGCTGACTTCTTTCTCTGTCCATCATCTCTCACCACAGTGTTGCAGCTGGCACTTTGTCTCCAGTGTGTGGAAGACATATTGTCCTGTGACATGCATAACATTTTGTGCATGAGCCCACCAGACTTGGGGTTTATTTATTGGGAAAAAGTTCCAAGGAACATTACAAACATTTGTAATTTAGTCTAAGCAAACCCCAACTCTGGCTTGTATGCACTTCTAACCCCTCACCACCCCAGGTAATCTGTATATGTACATGCATGAGTCATTCCATACATGTGAATGCAGTTTAAGTGCACCTGTCTGCAGCCACCACAGCTTCGCACCTTAGCTCCAGCAGCTTGCTGCTCTGAATCCCCCTCCTTCTCAAATGCTGTCTTCTGTCCTTCTTCTCTGCTTGCCTCCACTGGCGCCCACAAGGTCGTAATATTTTTCAAGGTATGTATGGGTGTATAACTCTCAAAGAGAGCTGCCATCTTCTTTTATGTGGGATATATCTGCTATTTTCTGCTCACTCTCTGACCGAAGAGTCGGTTCTATAGCTTGCTTGCATCACTGCTGTCAGCCTCCCGCTGCTGCCTGGATATCTGGCTCGAACCTCAAGAGATATGAGGCAACCACCGGCAACCACCGAGTCTTTGGCAGCAAACTCAAGCTGGTGTCACATGTTGATTGGATGGAAATGCTAGCTCCTGAGCATCCATTAATCAACTCCCCTGTGAAACTGCAAGTCTCCAGAACAAAATGGATGTGTTCCATTAGGAACTTACCATTTTGATTCAGCAGGCAGATAGTTTGCAGAAATATATAATACTGTGAGGTGGATCCAAGCTTTACAGCATCTTAGCTAACTTTGCTGACACCAAAAATCCTAAAGTGAACAGTTGGCATTCCTTAACATTTATGAAGAGGTTTTTGGCTTTAGCTATGATTAATGTATCATTTCATCAGAAGATTTTAATGACTATGATCCTAGGCTTAGCATATTGTTGAGCTCAGTAGTTACATATGAACAAGTTCTTCTTACTGTTCCAACTCATAGGTGAAGTTGGAGTCTGTCCATCCGTGGAATGACTGGGTAGCTACCAGTACTACAGGTGATATGGACAGGCCAGGTTGGTTAGAAATGAATGAGTGAGAGGTATGACTTCTACTAAATCAGTTGCTGATTGTGTTGTTCTGTCAGAAGGATGAAAATAAAATATAAACACTGACTTTGGGCCAAAGTACAAAAGCTAGAAAATGTACTTGAAATGCACTGTAGCTGTCAAAAGAGCTAAAAGACAAAGGGTTGTGCTAGAGATGGACATCAAAAGGGGTTCTTTTCAAGGTATTGTGTTTTGTAAAGCTTTATACATCACAATAATTGCTATGCGTTAACCATAATAATAATACATGAACATGGATTATAGCTTGAAAACGCTTTAGACTGGGTGAGTCATCAGAATATGGTAGCTATATATACTCAGGACATCTGTCAGTTTTCTGGGTAGGCCTGAATGTTGTAAAACTGAGAACACTTACAAAGGGAAGCAGGGAAGCACCAGGAGTGGCAGTTTTCTTTTTCCTCTCGAAATTTTGTCTTAAACACATTTTTCTGCTGCGATGTTCATGATACAGAATGTGAACAGAGAGAATAAGGAACCTGCTATCATTAGCTGGTCGTAATTTCCTGGATAACTCCTAATGACTTTGGTGATCCCTGCAGACATTCATGTTCTCCAAAGCAAGAAATAAATTTGCGAATGTGCATCCATGGTCAGTGTTGGGGAGGTTACTTTTAAAATGTATTCCATTACAGAATACAGAATACATGCCCCAAAATGTATTCTGTAACGTATTCTGTTACGTTACTCAATGACAGTAACGTATTCTGAATACTTTGGATTACTTAACATATTATCATGCTTTTTACAACAACGTGAATGTACTATTGCTGTGTGATTTATTACTATTACTGAAGGTCCGCGACTCCGAACTGTAGTAAAGGGACCTCTGACTAATACGGCGGGGTCCCTGTCGGCTCGTAGCCGAAAAATAGCTTTACTTTGTTGTGTGGGTCAACTTTTCTTGCGAGAGACAGAGAGAGGCGTTGAAAGACTGCTCCAACGGAACTTATTGTTTTCGGAGGAAAACACGAACACGGTGTACAGTCGAGTCTTAATAGCTTACTTACAACTGGGCTCGTCAGGCACTCTTCTTGGCTGAAGTGGTTATTATTATATTTACATGCTTCCAGCTCCCGTTTTTGCTGGATGACAACTCGTACCTTTCCACTCCCCTTTTTCTCCCTCCTCGCGCTCACAGACCCATAACGTGTATGGCAGTCCATTCTCCCTGCAACACGGACTACACTGCCCATGATGCTACATTCTTTAGAGCTATGCTTGTAGCATTCTGCCTGTTAGCTTAGCACAACAACAACAACAACGAAAAG
Organism: Simochromis diagramma; assembly: GCF_900408965.1. Taxonomy (NCBI): domain Eukaryota; kingdom Metazoa; phylum Chordata; class Actinopteri; order Cichliformes; family Cichlidae; genus Simochromis; species Simochromis diagramma. The sequence continues at coordinate 2,298,361 of NW_024386938.1, read as the reverse complement.
GCGCTCTCTCACCCAGGAAACACACAGTCGCAGAGAGAGAGCGAGAGCGTCGCCCTGTAACCATGGCAACCGTAAAGCTGCCGCCTGGATCAACAGAACGTAGCTGTCAAACAAAACCCAAACAGTCCTGACCCGCGACAAAATGAAACAGGAAAGTACCGCAGTGTAATCCATTTATTTCAACAAAGTAACTGTATTCTGAATACCACCTTTTTAAACGGTAACTGTAACGGAATACAGTTACTCATATTTTGTATTTTAAATACGTAACGGCGGTACATGTATTCCGTTACTCCCCAACACTGTCCACGGTCTTCATCAGAGTGATTTAGTGGATTGTGAAAAACAGCCTGCAGTGCAAAATCCAAATGAGGATGGCCTGATATGCCCTGCTTATTATCTGAGTTGTTTTTTCACAGTTGATTCATTTTTACTCATAAATACCCTGGTGAAGTACTGCAGTGACAGCTTAGTACTACCCCTAATGCACCTTAATCATTTGGCCATCAGGTTAAAAATAAAATGGCGAGAATGCATATGCAGACAGACTCTTACACAATGAGGAAATGTGATACATGGACTCATAAATTAACTTTCAGACAATGTTAATGTAATCACAACAGGCTAGCAGTTGCTCTCTCTCTCTCAATGGAAAGTTTTGGACTGTTGCAATGATTTGTATGTCAGCACATTCAGCCACCATGCAGATTTTGCACTAGGAAACTGGCAGGTTAAAGACTGGATAATGTCCAAATATGTGAGGCAGCTGGATATGTGCATGCTCAATTTCTGAATATAAAGATGATCTTTATCTAGTATTATTTGGGCAAAAGACTTGGAAACCCCTGAAGATATGACACCTAAAGCAAGTGGCCAACACATCCCACATTTACCTCCACTTTATATGTTGAAGTATGCATAAGACAACCCACTCACCTCTTCTAATCATAGTGAATTTTATCACAAATGTTTGACAGACAGCCTTTAAAAATTAATTAGATCAGAGGCATGGCCTTTGGTTATAAGTAGTCTGCTTAATATTCACTGTGTATAAGATGTTTTCTAGGTTAGCCTAGATGAGATGCAGCTGGCAAGCTTGTACAGTATTTGTGTTCCAAGTGTTTTTTCTTTTTACGGCATCACACGCATCAATTTCTTTGCCACTGCTAAAAGCATCAGTGTTACCGCAAAGTGTCTGTCATCAATTGTACTCTGCTCCAGAAAGTTAATTCATTTTCATTCCTTCTGACTAGAAAATGGCTTTCTCTGATCCCCCATGGTTAGATGTTGGTCTGTGATGATTTGCAAATGAACTCTAATGCATCATGCTTCCTCTGTGCACATTTGGACTAGTGAGGATAGTCTAGGCTTACTTGTACTTGAAAGAGCAGCTTTTGAAATCTAAGAAAATTTAAGAAATTACAAACAGTATACTATATCATCAAATATATGGCATGTAAAGTGTGCCTGCATTTGAACAAGTTAGGACATCTGAGTTATTGTAGAAATAAATAATAACTGTAAAAAAATGAAATACTCCTTTTTCTTCCCCACCAAAGGTTTTCACTCAGCTACGAGTTTCTCCTCGACACGTTCTCACTCCCAAAGCGTAACATTTTACGCTAGGTGACAAATCGTCAGTATATTACACTTCCGGGCACCCAACGCATATATTACGAGATCGCAAAAATGAGGAAACATGAGAGCCATTTGGAATGAATCTACACATGTACGTTTGTTTTACTCTCTAATGTCATTAAAGTGCTGGTTAAGGTTATGGTTAGGGCTGGAATACAGGGCTGGGACGTGTATTACCGCGGAGCGTCATTCTATGGATTTCATCCATAACCCGGTGCATACCATAAGAAGGCGGAAGGTCACCTTTTGCGTTCCTCAGGAACGGCTCGGGACTTGACAAATGGTCTCTATATTACGCCTCGGGAGTGAGAATGGTCTTTTCTTCTTGGCTTCACAAAATTTACAGTATCTTTGAGCTTAGAGTTTAGTTTTATGTACTACAACTGCAGCTTAATTTTGGCATAATTAAAAAACGAACTTCCCATTGCTTTAGTTGTTGTGTCCACATAGGGTCTGGAAGAAAGCACAGTCGATAAACAAGCTCATAATATACTTAAAACGTTTTGGATAGAACAAAAAATGTTCCACGTGGATTTATAGCAGCGGCATCTTCCACTGGTTGAATCAAAAGGGGAAAAGCCTTTTTTTCCATTGAACTAATGGAATAGATTATATCAACAAGTAGGGCAGTGCTAGGAAGGTTCATCCAGAGCTACCATAATATCATAGCTTTCTTTTTTTATCGAGGCCTTAAACATCATGCATAATTTATATGCCTTAAATATTTGTATTTATTGAATCTATCTATATTATTAACATCAGTAAAGGTGAGAGAGTTTGTGTTTCGTATTTCTTTTGAAATAGTAGTAAATTGAAATGAAGCGTTAAATCGACAGACCACCAGAAATCCTCAAAAATATTCATACATACATTTGATTAGCTTTGATTAAAAACTACAGTCACTATGCACAGTTATGTGTGTTGTGGGTTTTCCTGCATGTACCTCTTTATATTTGAGCACTACAGTGTACAGTATGCGACCAGACTGGTGCTATGTAAGTTTTAAAACATGACGACAAACCATAGAAATGACTAGAAACAAGCAGAGGCCATTTGTTTTGATGATGTGAGATGCCCCTTTAAGGGTCTTGGACACAGCGGTCTTGCTCTGAATCACCTCTGTCTGCTCAGACTTGCTGAGGTGCAGGTGATGTGGGCACTGTGCCAACACTGCAGTGTTTGCCTCTTCTACCAGTATCGTGCTACATCTGATGCATTTCATTCATTGTAGATGCAACAAACAGTTAATATTAAAAGATGTGTTTTCTCTTTATTATGTTGCTGTCATTTAAAGACACAAAGAATGTGCAGTATTGCAGTATTACACACATTCAGATACAGAAAATGACAAACTAAAGAAAAATGCATGCTAATGCATCGTAGTAAGGGTTGAAAAGTCTGTCATGGGATAAAGGTGGCTCTAGACAAGCTCGGATTTGCAGTGACGCTTCCCTCTAAGTGGACTCGGACCATTGTAGCAACATGTCGCCTGTCTATATTTTCTAGTGGACGTGAAAGAGTTGAAATGAGCATGTAAACTTTGTAATCCATATGCGATTAACTGTGAGGTCATATTTCTGCTTGGACCTAAATCCCATTGAGATTAAAGTTGGATTTGGCAGAATTTTGGAGAACAGATTAAAGCAAAGATTGTTTTGTTACTCAGTGATCTGAATATGGAATTTTGCCAGTGCAACAATTTTCTGTTGACAGCTATTTTCCAGATGAGGAGGCTAAACACTTGAGCTGCATGCTGCTCTTTTTTTAATGCCATCTCTTAATTACCAGATGCAAAAAGTGATGAATGTAAAAACAAGTTACAGAAATTTAAGTGAGTCTTACCTGACTCCTAAATCTGCCGTTGCAAGCAGTGGAAGGAATTCCTTCTCTGGAGCATTAATTATAAAGCATTTCAGTGAAATTTAGGGCAGCTGGTAACTCATCACTAAGTGTTCCAGGCTTCATTTACCAGAAAAGACTCACAGCAGTCTCACTTTTTCTCTGTGTTGTGAAACCATCCGCTTTACACTTCCTGCACTATAAATACCAGATGTGGATGCATAAAAGTATAGCTGATGATAAGTCAGGGGTACCTTTTATTTTTATCTATCATTTATGATACTGGAATATAACTAATTATGGACGATGAAGACGCCAGTTTAAGATGTTTTTACTCTGAGGTTGCTTTCAATCTTTCAGATGAGCCAAATTAACAACCCCCTGTCATATTTTGCATGTATATAAATGCTGTATGGACGACTATTATGAATGCCTGATTATTACATCAATTATTGACCACTGACATAGTGGGCCATCAAATCCTCTTGTAGTAGGCTACTGTGGTTAAACCTTTGCTAAAACTTCACTTGATTTTCTCTGGGACACCCCAAGGATCTTTGCTGGGTCCTCTTTTCTTCCTAACATATAAAGTTTCAAAGGTTGGTTGATTGATTTACTCACACACTATGCTGACAATACCCAACTGTATCTGCTTCCCAGCCTGCTGCAAGACAGTTTTAGAGAAGAGAACTTGGGACTATGGAAAGAGAAATGGGAGGTTGGATTTCATCTTTCAGAATTCAGAGAAAAAAGCCAGAATTTTGAGATTAATGTCAGAAATCTGATTTTCCTCACAATTCTGACCCCCCAACACACACACACACACACACACACACTTTTTTTCTATTGGTCCTAATCTTCTTCTGTACAATTCAGAACTGGGGTGTAGCACTACTCTTATGTCCATCCACTGAGACCAAAGTCCTGGTGTACTCACAGACAGCTGTAGGCACTGTGGCCTCAGTCTTTGATTGGTCAAATCTCAAATTTCACATTTTCGCCATCATGTTTTAACATTTTTAAACCAGATGTATTAAGCAAATTATTAAGCTGACCTGTAACCAGTGTTGGTCAAGTTACTCAAAAATAGCAATTAGTTACTAATTACTGATTACGTCTCCAAGAAAGTTATACTTTACTGATTACTTATTTTCAAAATTAGTTACTTAATTATTTAGTTACTTTAAAAAACATGATATACAACCTGAATAGATTAAAAAACAATAGACCTTTCAGCCCAATTTTATTTTCTCTGCATCATATAAAATGTAATCAAATGAAAAAGTCTCTCTTTATGTTTTATTAGTTTTAACCTTTTAACTTTATGCACATTGCATCAAGCAAAAATGAAATTATATGCAGCTGTCTTTGACTTGAAGAAATTTGTTTAACATTTAAACCTATTTTGTGCATATTCCAGCATATAAAATAAAATAATGTTTTTGTGTTTACACTCCCTCTTTGAAATAGATGCAAGTAAAACATAAAATAAATAAATAAAAATAAATAAATAATAAAATAAATAAAATTATAGATTCAGCAGCTCTGAGTCCTGTCACTTTAAATCTATTTTCACCTGTTTAGCAGGAGTGGGGCTGGTGGAGGTTTGCCCGGTGCAGCAGGGGTCATCACAGCGGGGGTTTCTCTGTGAATTTCACCTTCCTGTGGCAGCGTGGAGCTTGCTCAGATTTGAAGTTTCATTTTTCGCTGTAGAAAGAAGTTTTCTTTCCACGCAGAGTGTAAAGCAGACGCTGATGTTTCTGTCACTTTTTACAGAATCCAACTCAAAGTAATGTTGATACATTCTTGATCTGCACACGTCTGTTGCTGCCACGGACATCGCACACTCGTACGTCATTGTCATGAGACACTCTCACAAACAAAATCACGGTTTAGTAATGCAGTGTGGTTACGAGAAAGTAATGTAATCAAATTACTTACTTGCTTTACTCATTACTTGAAAAAAGTAATTGGATCACAGTAAAGTGTTATTTGTAACGTGTTACTGCCCATATCTGCCTGTAACCAGAGGACAGTATTTATGCTCCTATGACAGTAAATTATAAATTCTACTTTTCCCTTTTTAGGAAAATGCTGTTAACCAATCATTCGACTGAAATCGTGGCCAGAGTTTAAGATGTTTGGCAGTACAGTGTACCCGTGTGCATAAATGTGATTTATTTGCCAGTGAAAGTCTTTGAAATTTTGAAATGCTAATATTGCTTATGTTCTTTGTGCCACTTGATTATATCACTTCTTACATTAAAGGAAAAGGGGAATAATGCAATAAAATGCTCTGTCTTAAACCAGCTCACGTCACGCTCGGTGTTTCATTTCTCTCCACTGGGTCCCTGCAGCTGCTCACATTACATTGCTAGCAGCATAGCACCCACCCACCTGAATTTTCTTTTTCAGATTTGTCAGCCTCCTTGTTAACTGCACTTGGCAAAAAGCAACCAAAATTGATCCAAGCGCCAAGAGGTGATGGATGACAAAGGTGTCTCCTTAAATCTTCTGCAGCTTAAAATGTATCAGGTCCACAAAATAAAAACAAAAAGCATGTGTTCACAGTGAGCGCAGATCTGTAGGGATTCACATAGCAGAAAAGTAGGGCTGGGTATCGTCACTGACTTCTAGAATCGATTCGATTCCGATTCACAAGGTCCTGAATCGATTCAATTCAATTCGATTCAATTCGATTTGAATCTGGGAAATTTTGCCTCAGACAGTCAGAAATATTATAATTCAGATCAGTACATTTACATATTTTTGTATCTATAATAAGGAAGCTGACACTTTCCAGACTTTATCAAAGGTGTGAGCATCACAGCAGAGGCCTTTGTGTCAAAGTAGCTGAAGATAAAACACAGAAAAACATGAAGGTGATTTTCCTGTTCTGGGATTTTATAAAAATATTCTGCAGTACATCAAAAACGAAAGAAAATCATTAATCAACTTATGAACATCACCTCTGAAGTTACAGCGGTTTTATTAGAGACACAGCGTTTTGCATTTTGTATAATTTTAAAAAGTTTACATTGTTCAGAAGCCTGTTGAACGGCAGAAATTAGGTTTTCTTTTCGGAAGTAAGTAAAAGGAAAAAAAAACAGCGGCCGACAGCCTGTAAACAACAGGTAGACTTGTGCGTAACAAGCAAGCGAATAATGCAGAAAAGAGATTCTTAGACGGGAAACTGTTCTTGAAGTATACAGAGAGAGAGCTGTGCATGAAGTGCTGGTTGGTCAATATTGTTAGGAGAGAGATCAAACTAACAGCTTTAGAATCAGCGCAAAAAGGGCGTAAACACAAAGCGCGGAGCCGCCGAAACATCAGAATCAGCGAGCTGTCGGCTTTCAGCCCCGACCGTGTCCGTGCCGTCGGGTGAGAAAGGCGACATCTCACTGATTCTGATCCGTCGGCGGCTCCGCGCTTTGTGTTTACGTCTTTGTGCAGAAGCCGTGTACCTGCTCTCATTTACTGTTTTAAATGTTTGGTGGTTGTCAAAATTTTGTGACGTTTCACCTGAGATTCTGGAATTTTGGGCAAAATACATTTATATAAAAAAATCGATTCAGGATTTAATGAAATGATATCACGTTATCCAAGCCAGAATCGATTTTAATCGATGAATCGACTATTAAAACCCACCCCTACAGAAAAGCAAAACTCATTTATCACCAGAGGCTCTCCATCGTCACTTAATGCAGTAACCATGGCTACCACTTCATGTGGTCATGCTGCAGCAATGTGCAATGGAATTTCTCTATCTGCCTACTTTTGTTCAGTGTGGCAGACGTGGTTGTTCTGCAAAGGATTTCAATTTGTGTTCAAATGAGAGTGTGTCAGTGTGTTCGCTGCTGTGTCAGTGGAAAAGTGGATGAACTGAAAGAAGGGATTCATACTCAGAAAATTCCTCTCTTGAGTTGGGAGGTTGGTTGAGATTTGACATGGACTGAATGTAAAGCAGCAGGACACCCTTAGACGATGATGAGACTGGCTGTCATGAATATTGTGAGGAAAAATGAGACAAAAAGAAAAGTGTGTGCTCATTTGTTGGTTACAAATCAAAATTTCTCATTCTTCCACATCCTCAAGGTGTTCTACAGAATATTGGGATTTCATAACTGTAGAGGCTCGAATTCACTGTTTGAGTGAGAACTAGTTTGAGATGATTGGAGCTTTGTGGGAAGGTGTGTTGTCCAGCTGGAAGCATCCATCAGAAAATGGGTATACTGAAGTCAGAAAGAAATCGACACGGTCAGCAACAACACTCAGGTAGGCTGTGACATTTAAATGATGTCTGTGGTGAAATGTGAGAAGTCAGATGCATTGCAACTTAAGACAACACCAGCTATCTCTTCCTACGAAGATGATCATTTGTTGAGGTGAATGCTCATGTATCTGTAGCTCTCCATTAATGCTACGTCTTCTCCCAGAATGGAAATGTGTTCACTTTGTCCTAAAAGTTATCACCATTTCCTTTGTCTCTGCCACATTTTGGAGGAGGTACCACCCCACTGCACAGTGTGGTCCAACAGTTCCCTATACTCTGTCTCCTCCTCACTCCCGTCAGCCAAGAAGATGAAAATGAAGCTGCAGTTCACACAGGCTCACAACTGGACAATAGAAAATGATCTGATGAGTCTCGATTTCTGCTGTTATGTTCAGATGGGGAATTCAGAAACGTAAACATGTGAATACAAGGATCCATCCATCCTGGTTTGCACCAACAGTTCAGGCTGTAATGATGTGGGGGCTTTGGGCCCCTTAGGACCAAATAAGCATCAGTTAAACACTACAGTCTACCCGAGTATTGTTGCTGACCATGTCCACCCCTTTATGAAAAGAGTGGACCCATCGTCTTCCAGCAGGATAATGTCCCACGTCAAAAAGCTCAAATCATCTGAGAATGTTGTTTTTGAACATGTCAATGAGTATACTGCACCGAAATCTCTGAGGGATGTTTGAATTTGTGCCATGAAGAATTAAGGTAGTTCTGAAGGCAAAGGGGGTGTCCGACCTGGTATTAGCACGGTGTCTCAGCAGCTGGATAGTGTAGTGGTAAGACTACACACCTTTTGGAGTGGTAATCGCATGTTCAATTCCCACCTGGTATCCAGTAAGGGTCCTGGCTAGATCCCCCATGCTAAAAAAACCAAGCACCGGAATGGCGCAGCTATGTCTTCAGCTTGGACACAAGCATTTCACTACATGTTGTACTCTGTATGATTGTGTACGTGACAAATAAAGTTTGTTTGTGTATCTAATAGTGGGTATCTCAGGTTGGACCACCTCGTTTCTAACAGGTGGAATGCATCTACTTGAGCTATCATGTCAGTAATGTTACAACTGAATAGAAATATATCATGGCAGTGTCCTATATTTCAAAAATTCAGTTTATAATACATTGTGTTTATTTTTCCTCCTTACATGACATTTCACAGGCTCAGTGCCCGCTAGGAGGAAATTCTTATAACAATCCCATGTTAAAAGAATATAAAAAAGTGTACTGGAATAAAATGTGTGTGGTCATTCCCAGTATCTCTCAAACAATTATGGTTCTTTGCGTCTCTGTCCTTCCTCTGCTGTCTTTCTCTCTGCAGACCATGCAAGCGGCACGATGCCCGACAGACGAGCTGTCGCTGACTAACTGTGCCGTGGTGAGTGAGAAGGATCTGCAGTCAGGACAGTGAGTACTTCCTATTACCTAATCACCGTCGCATTTATCAATCTGAGCACACACCCGGGCATCTCTCCAATCAGTTATCCAAATACCCACCTGACCGCCCACCTTATCACCCATTATTCATCCTGGAGATGACAGCAAGTGACTTGCAGCGGATGATTATCATTTCACTTTATTATGGAACAATGATAAGTAAAGCTGCAGGAATCTGATGAAAATCTGCACTCAGGTCAAACTGAAGATTCTGTTGTCTGCCATGGGCCAAGAGGTGGGTCACATCCTGTACAGGTCTTCACTTTAGGGCTATCCTGGAGCTTCTGAGGTTATCATAGGTGTGAATTCCAACCCTGTGATGACTCAGAACTCAGAAGGTTAAAATCTACACATCTAATACACGATTCATTGTGTTGCTTTTAGAAAGGGTAAAATCTGATGTGATCCTCAATCCATCCATCCATCCATCCATTCGCTTCCCCCTATCCTTTTTCAGGGTCGCTGGGGGCCGGAGCCTATCCCAGTTGTCTTAGGACGAGAAGCAGGCTACACCCTGGACAGGTCGCCAGTCTGTCACAGGGCTTCATAAGTAAAACAATGAAGAATCTGTAGTACACGAAAGACTCTTCCCATTTGTTGGTTGTGTCTGGTGAACCAATAAGGCTGCTCTATCAAGAGATACCTAAAAGTGTGAGAACATGGAAGGTAAAGGCCAGGGCGCTGGAGCTGGTGATGCTCCCTGATTTATGGTCCAACTTCTTCTCTGTCAATGATTGTTGACCACGTGATGAAACTAGGGGAGGTTTTCTTTGTATTTTGGGGTCTGTAATTATTGCCAGTGAAATCCACAACAGTGGGAATGTCGAGTGTCAAACACAGCAGATACAGCTGCATTGTTTCGTGCGTAATTTTGTCTCTCATTGTCACACTCACCTCAGTCTTGTTGGGTGGCATTGTGGCATTCTTCACAGTCCTCTCCCAAGGATCTCTTTATATTCATTTTTTGTGTGTGTTTGCATCATTTTGCACTTGACACACAGTTTTGTAACAGTGGGGAATCTAATTAGTTTTTGCACTTCTTGATAAGCATTTCGACCCTTCGCCTGTCATGTGATTCTTGCTGCATTTGGCATTTTAAAGTGAGAGACAGCAGATCAGTTCAGCAGATGCAATAAATTAAAAAAAAAGAAAATTAAAGAAAAAAAAAAATCACAAACCACATACAGATACCAGTGAATCATACTATGCTTTTTGACATATATAGTGGGATGCAAAAGTTTGGGCAGCCTTGTTCATAGTCATTATTTTCCTGTATAAATCGTTGGTTGTTACAATAAAAATGTCAGTTAAATATGGTAAATGGCCTGTTTTTATATAGCGCTTTACTAGTGCCTAAGGACCCCAAAGCGCTTTACATATCCAGTCATCCACAGACTGGTGATGGCAGCTACATTGTAGCCACAGCCACCCTGGGGCGCACTGACAGGCTGTCGGACACTGGCGCCACCGGGCCCTCTGACCACCACCAGTAGGCAACGGGTGAAGTGTCTTGCCCAAGGACACAACGACCGAGACTGTCCAAGCCGGGGCTCAAACCGGCAACCTTCCGACTACAAGGCGAACTCCCAACTCTTGAGCCACGATCGCCCCTAATATAAAATATATCATATAGGAGACACACACAGTGATATTTAAGAAGTGAAATGAAGTTAATTGGATTTACAGAAAGTGTGCAATAATTGTTTAAACAAAATCGGGCAGGTGCATAAATTTGGGCACCACAAAAAAAGAAATGAAATCAATATTTAGTAGATCCGCCTTTTGCAGAAATTACAGCCTCTAAACGCTTCCTGTAAGTTCCAATGAGAGTCTGGATTGTGGTTGAAGGTATTTTGGACCATTCCTCTTTACAAAACATCTCTAGTTCATTCAGGTTTGATGGCTTCCGAGCATGGACAGCTCTCTTTAACTCACACCACAGATTTTCAATAATATTCAGGTCTGGTCTGAGATGGCCATTCCAGAACGTTGTACTTGTTCCTCTGTATGAAAGCCTTAGTGGATTTTCAGCAGTGTTTCGGGTCGTTGTCTTGTTGAAAGATCCAGCCCCGGCGCAGCTTCAGCTTTGTCACTGATTCCTGGACATTGGTCTCCAGAATCTGCTGATACTGAGTGGAATCCATGTGTCCCTCAACTTTGACAAGATTCCCAGTCCCTGCACTGGCCACACAGCCCCACAGCATGATGGAACCAGCACCATATTTTACTGTAGGTAGCAGGTGTTTTTCTTTTTCCTCCATGCATAACACCCCTTGTTATGCCCAAATAACTTTTCATTTCATCAGCCCACAGCACCTTATTCCAGAATGAAGCTGGTTTGTCCAAATGTGCTTTAGCAAACCTCAAGCAGCCCTGTTTATGCTGTGGGCGGAGAAAAGGCTTCCTCTGCATCACTCTCACATGCAGCATCTCCTTGTGTAAAGTGCGCCGAATGGTTGAACGATGCACAGCGACTCCATCTGCTGCAAGATGATGTTGCAGGTCTTTGGTGCTGGTCTGTGGGTTGATTCTGACTGTTCTCACCATTCGTCGCTTCTGTCTATCCGAGATTTTTCTTGGTCTGCCACTTCCAGCCTTAACTTGAACTGAGCCTGTGGTCTTCCATTTTCTCAATATGTTCCTAACTGTGGAAACAGACGGCTTTCTATATCCTTCCCCTAAACCATGATGGTGAACAATCTTTGTCTTCAGGTCATTTGAGAGTTGTTTTGAGACCCCCATGTTGCTACTCTTCAGAGAAAATTAAAAGAGGAGGGAAACTTACAACTGACTCTGTTCACCTGTATATGTGGGTCAGGGGTCACTGAGGTTACCAAGCCAATTTGAGTTCCAATAATCAGTCCTAAAGGTTTTGGAATCAATAAAATGACAACAGTGCCCAAATTTATGCACCTGCCTGATTTTGTTTAAACAATTATTGCGCACACTTTCTGTAAATCCAATGAACTTCATTTCACTTCTCAAATATCACTGTGTGTGTCTCCTATATGATATATTTAACTGACATTTTTTTTATTGTAACAACCAACGATTTATACAGGAAAATAATGACTATTAACAAGGTTGCCCAAACTTTTGCATCCCACTGTACAATAATTGCATATTTCAGCATCTGCAACCTTTATTTATTTACAATACACGAGAGAAAAGCACTTGGCTGGTTTAGACTGAGAGGGCAGATTGCTCTTAGCGATAGACGGAGTAAAGGGATGCAATGTGTCAGCCAATAGTCATCGTAATAGAGGCTTGCTTGTATAAGTGAGCACCAGGGGCACAGGAGAGGGTTGACTGAAGGTGAGCAGGCTGAGGTTTGAAGGAGTGCGGTGGAGAGTGGGCAGACAGGTATGATCCAAAGGATTCCAAGGTAAGTAGATATCCTGCAGTGGCTCAGTTTTTCCAGAGGGCAGGTGAAGAAAGAATTCACTTGAAGGTGAGAAGTCCAAGAACCATTAAGAAGATCAACTGGGAATAAAAAGGATTAAGTCACACTGAGGTTGGCCAAGTTATCCCTGTAATGGAGACAATGATCTTGTAGAGAACTGCTGCAACAGCCACTACTTAAATATCCGGTAGGGATAAAGGAGAATGACAAACAGGAGTGCGAGAGCAAGCACTGGAAATACAGCTCTGCCCACAGTTCTACCTGCTGCAAGAGAAAAAGAAGCTCCAACCGGCCCACAGTCCTAACAGCACTGTTTAATGTCTGACTGTTAACAAGTTCATGTGAGGTGGCAGAGCTGGGATCCTCCAGGCTTGGAGGCCATGGGCTCCATTCTTTTGCTATCTCAGAGTTGCTATCTCAAAAAATCTAAATAACCTTAAAGACACCTCCAGCTTCAACTTGAGCAATAACTATAAACATGTAATGTAAGATAAAAATTGTAATCCAATCTCTCTCCACAGACATGTGAGTGTGAAGACCACACCCAACCACAAGTATGTGTTTACAGTCAAGACCCACCACACTGTGGCTGCAGGAAGCATCGCCTTCAGCCTGCCACAGGTACACACATGCAAAAACTCACAGACTTGTTAAGTACGTGTTAGCCACATGCTCAGGCTTTTCTTCTTTGTTTTTTCTCTCCTGTAGAGGAAATGGGCTGGTCTCTCCATAGGTCAGGAGGTGGAAGGTATGAAATGCGCTTCTCTGATTGCTGATTTTGATGTTTAAGAATACCAACTCAAAACCTCTGTAGTTACTGTTGTCAAGCTTTCAGCTGCTGCATATAGATGCACTCGTAAATTAAGACAGTTTACTTTCTGTGATAAATACTGACTTTTCAAGACAAACAGGCAGCGAGTCATTAATGTAAAACTCCATTTTATTCAAATATAATATGTTAGGCACGAAGATTACATATTGCATTTTCAAATGAACTAAGTTGGTTTTGCAGACTTTTCTCGGGTAATGTAAGTAATCTCAGGCACACAATAAAGTGCAGGACAGGGTGGTGTCTGCACTGCAGTTCCTTAAGCTGTATTTTATGCTGAAATTAGAAGCATGTGATGTTAAACATCCTTTTTTTAAAAGCTCCTTGAGCTCCCAGAGCTAATAATGTTAGCATAATAGCAGTTGTGCTATTAGATTGTTACAGATATTCTTGCATTTATTATTATTATTATGTAGTTCTAGAAATCACTGAGGCAGTTATATAGTAGCATTGGCCTGTTAGCTTGTTAAAGATAAACAGTTAAGAACTGTGACACATGTTGAAAAAATAAATGAAAAACTTTCATTAACTTCTTGTGCTTTTTTCCCATATTTGAGAATTATAAGACAAATACATTTTTAAATCTTTGCTTTAATTTCTTGTGCAGGCCACTTTGGCTTTAATGCCTAAGCATGTAGCTTAATTGCTACAGTTAAAATTGGACAGTTTACCTTTAGGATGGGGCTTTGCAAACTATTAATAATGTCAAATACTGCAAATTGTTCCTATTTAAAAAATCTATTAGAATCTCTTCTGTAATGGTTTATTATTAGTTGTTCATTTATATCCTCATGTGTTACATACATCTGATGTGTTACCAGTGACAGCTTTTACTTTTAGATTCATTGTTTTTTAAGGTTTATTATAAAAATCCAAAGCAGATTTTGACTCATTAACCTAAATATGATAGTAATTGTAGCCTTGTTTGTCCAATCAGTGGCCAACTACAATTTTGACAAGTCCAAGCAGTGCATTGGCGCCATGACAATCGAAATCGACTTCCTGCAGAAGAAGAGTACTGACTCCTCTCCCTACGACTCAGACAAGATGGCCGCCGAGTTCATCCAGCAGTTCAACAACCAGGCCTTCTCTGTCACCCAGCAGGTTTTTATTTCCATGCCTCAAAGTGTCAGACTCACACACATATCGATATTCAGAGGCATAACATTTGACTTTTGATGTACCATCATCCTGCTTTTCTGTCTTTCAGCTAGTGTTTAGTTTCTGTGACAAGCTGTTTGGCTTGGTGGTAAAGGATATTGAGGCCATGGATGCCAGCATCCTCAAAGGAGAACCAGCGTCTGGAAAGAAACAGCAAAAGGTACTGAGTCACAATAACAAGATCAGCCAAATTATCCCAGGGAAAGTAAAGTAAATCAGGGTTTTGCTGTAGAGGCTCTGAGTTATACAGCTTGGAAATCGCTTATTGGTAAAAACAGGAACTGAGCAGTAACAGCCTGGTTGTTACTGGAAGTGCCTGCAGTTAGGGCTCGTTTAGTGGGGACGGGAGTCTGGATGTGAGTCAGTCCTGGCACCTGCGGGACTTTGTTGTTTGTGCTGGACTAACGCATTACGCTTTCATAATTAAACTCCAGGGAGGAAGCTTGAAATTGATTTGCATTTGAGAAATGAAGCCCTACTCATAATATTACCTCCTCCTCCACAAAGGAGGTTATGTTTTTGGAATGATGATTTTTTTTACGTACTTTTATCTTAATACAGTGTGCACAAATATAGTTAGACAAATAGAATAGACAAATTGAATTGTGCAGAGACTGAAAGCATGAAGAAGTGCAAAGTTTGTTGTTTTAATCAAAAATCTGTGTTGTTTGCAAATTATGCAAAAAAAAATCCCTTTTAACTTTATTTCCAAGAAAGATGTGGGACTTCATCTCGTCAAGCTGTAGTCAAACCCCGCAGTGACAGCGCTGCGAGAATTTATGGATAAGGTGTCTAAATGAATTGTTGAGTTTCCTTTGTAAACACATTAGAGAGAATGTTACACCTCAAAGCTGTATTTCACATATCAAGAGTGTTGATTCACTGTGTTCACTGAGGCCATCACAATCTTCCTGGTCTTGTATTACTACTGCAAAACAAGTCAAAGGTTGAATAACTGTCACAAGCTGCCAGGCTTACACCAAAACGTTCTGAAAAAGCTGTTCTAAAAGCTAAGAAGTAACAACTTGAGCTGGAAACTGTAACAGCAGGACTGGCTATTTAGGGATATAAAGATTTGCATGATATTCCAAACCCTCCATGAAATGAAAGAGGATCTCACTGAGAGAAAACAAAGCGCTAAACAAAGCTTTAAAATTAAAGTGTTTCTGCAGAACAGCAGTTATTGAATTAAATGTAGTGCATTTAAATTCTTTTACTTTTTTTTCTAGACTTTTTGGTTTGAAAATGTCTTAAACTACAAGTCACATTCACTTGTTCACACTCGTGACACACTGGGGCAATATTGGGTCGACTTTCTTCCCCAATAACACTCTGACCCACTGCACCTATTGCCCCACAGCTGCACCTACTGCCCCAAGATAGTGACTAAAGTATATTGCAAAGCCATACAACTCACCCAGATTCTTCTCAGATTCTTGTGGCGATCACAACTGTGTGTTAGAAAAGTAGAAGATGCTGCAGCTCTGGTGTCATATCCTCTCCTGTTTATAGTGTGCAGACCTTTTCCCTGCAATGTGCACAAGACAGTGTGGATTGAATAAATAGAAAAGCATTAAATCATTTTTAACTGGGCATCTTCCTAAATAAGTAGTGGATGAAGGGGAGGAACTGAAACTTGCACACAATTAACACTGTGTGGTAACAATGATTTCAAGTTAAACACCTTGCTCAGTAAAAGCAGAACCATTAACCTTTCAGTAGAGACGATAATAAAGAAGAACAAGTATCTGGACTTTAATGGGGATGCCAGACCTGTTGAAAGATCTCCAGCCATACAATGATATACTGAAAAAAAAACCTGTTTCAATTTAAATTCAATTTAAGAGACAAAACTCTCGCCAGGAGAGTTCACTTTTGATGTGAGCTCCATTTATTATTCATTGTCATCCACATTAAAGCTAATCCCACAAAAACTAACTTGAATGAGGCTTGGATGGGACGCAAAGATCCTTGAAGAGTTAAGCAATTAATAAACTCAAACCTGTGATTATTCCCAAATTGGAACTTACCGCTGCCATAGTAGCTCTGCTCATAGACCAGGTGACTGAGGAGGAAAATGAGCTTCCACTGTTGTTATTTGGAAATGCAAAAAAAAAAGAAAAAAAATGAGACATGGTCATTCCCGACCTTTGTCACCAACAGGGTTTTTGTAATGGGATCTTTTTTGATGTCATAAGACTCTGAGTGAATATACATGACGTTTATATAATACAGTTCAATCCAGTTTTATTTATATATTACCAAATCATAACAGCAGTTATGTCAAGGTGGGTTTTTTACCACAAGGTAAAGACCCTACAGTAATACAGAAGCAACCCTAACAATCAGACGACCCCCTTTGAGCAAGCACTTGGTTAAAGTGGAAAGGAAAATCTCCATTTTAACTGGAAGAAACCTTCAGCAGAACCAGGGTCAAAGAGCAGCAGCCATCTGTCATGACTGGTTGGGAATAAAGGGAGGGAGGCAAAGTAAAACATGCATGAATCCAGCTGATTCTATATCACTTCTCCATGTGTTTGAGATAAAGTGTAGCTACAGGTGCTGGAGAGTCAAAGCTAAAGATTTGACTCTGACAGGAAACAATTAGATATGAAGATATATTGTAATAAATGTTACCACAATGACTCTGAAAGAATGCACCAGTGCAAGCAAGAAGTTGCTGATGACACAAGAGAGCTGCTGTGTGGCTTCTACCTTTAGCACATTTACTACATGTGTTTTTGGAAAGTACATCTTTTAAAAACAAAAGCAATTCTAGAACAAAGTTGTTTTGATAGTGCCCGAAGGTAAAACTATATATACTATATGTAATCACTGGGGCAGGTTTGTGGGAACCTGTAACACAACCACAGAATTGCTAGCAAGTTCAAAAATGAAACTAATAAAGTTCCCTATGATCTGAACTGTTAACGCTGTACTATGTTACTGATAGGCTATGGTCGCTAAGCTAAGCCTGTTAGCTAACGCTTGCGCTGGTACACAAAGCAGGTACATGAATTTACCTTATGGTTAGACCAGGGGTCTGCAACCTTTAACACCCAAAGAGCCATTTGGACCCGGTGTCCACGCAAAAGAAAACACTGAGAGCCGCAAATACTTTCTGACATCTAAAATGAAGATAACACTGTATATTGTTTTTTACTTTTATGCTTTGTGTGAACAACTAAGGTGTGTTGCTTATGAAATCCATGAAGTGCTACAGAGAAAATTTTATTTATGCAATTAACACATTTTGAACTCTTAAAGAAATATAACAAAAGGAAAGATGCTGAACTAAAATGATCCAGCAAACAAAAACTGTTATATCACCTTTGTGCTTTTGGAGCCTTGACCTGACTTTTAAAAACTAACTGGAAAAAAGCACTATGCTGCTAAAAAATGAAAAATAGATATTTGCAAAATTCTGCCTAAATATGTATTTTACCTGGTTAATCTGTGTGGCGGGGCATGGTCTGCAGCGCCGCTGCAGGGGAGTGGGACGCACCTGAGTGGCACCCGCAATCACGCCTCGCCGCCTGAAAGTCTGTGCTCTCTCTGCTGTTGTGTTGGTGTGTGTCGGGCTGTGAGCTGCAAAGCTACAGCCGGCTGTATGCGTACAGCAACCGTGTGTGAAAAGTGGTCAATATAGAGATGCTGAAAAGCATGTTCATGCAAACATCGTTGGGTCTGCCGTGATATGTTTACAATGGGACTTCTGCTCCTGAACCTCTGGAGCTGCTGACATAATGTGGATCCAAAGATCCATAATTGGCCTACCTGGGGTTGAAAGTCTCGATAAATGCACGGCGTTTCGGCGGGTACACCGGCTTCCGCGAGTGTGACGCTTATTTTGAGCGATGAAAAAATAATAGAATATAATTTTATTTTTATATTTCAAAATCACAATAATCTTCCAATTTAGAACTACAAGTTAAAAAGAACTAACATAAATAAAATACACTTGCCGACCCCTGGGTTAGACCTTTATCAAGCATGTAACTCAACATAACAAAGAATAAGGACTTTTTTTCTTTGACTTTGGCTTCCTGTTTGGATTCATGTGAAGCGTAATCCACTTATTGTTTGTATGATCTCTTTTATGTGCTGTAATTGCTGTATTTATCTGTCTGTATTTGTGCTTTTACGCTCTTATGTTGTCTCCACCGGATATCACAGAATGCTGACATTCAGGAGATCTCTCCCAGCTAATGTTTTAATGGGAGGAGAGGCAGGGATGTATTATCAGAAAATGTAAAAGATAAATGGAAGAAGAGTGATCTCTGGGTAATGGATGGCAATTTGTGTCAATAATCACCACAGATTTGAGAAGTAAATAAATACAACACATCAAGATTTTATCCTGGCAGATGTCCTAATACCAATCGAAATATAGCTTTTTAAACTTGTGAGGTCTGCATTGGCATCAGTAACAGCCCCAGCCCTAACGTCCAACTGTAACCCTAAAACTCAGGAGTTTTTAAAAAGAGTTTAAATAATATGTTCTGATAGCATCACTGATGACTACTTAGACCTCAGACAGTTAAGCCACATGCTTTATAGGCAAAATTATTTAAAAACAGTGGACATTAACCCAAGCCCAAGCCCAACTCTAGAGGAGTCAACAATGACCTGTTGGATTTAAATGTTAAGCTAATAGGTAGAGTTGGGGTTACATTCACATTTATATCTTTCTCAGTTCTCACCTACGTGGCATACCCCAGTGAAAAACATTTTATAGAAGAACTAAATGGCTAAAATTTAGTGGCAGCAGTTGATTTGAAAAGCAACATCTTCTAGTTTGTGAAACCATGATTTTATAGCATGTGACTAAAATACAAGTGAATCCTTATGCTACCTATAATGTGCCAATTTTCACATAAGAAGTATTGACCCTAACTCTGATCTCTGACAGATCGACGTCGGTCTGATGGTGGGCAACAGCCAGGTGATTTTTGAGAAGGCTGAGAATTCATCCCTCACACTAGTCGGTACGTTCTGTCTTGTAGTCTGCTCATAGCAAGCATGAACAAAAAAAAAGCTTTGCAAACACAGGCAAATTCAAGCTGTACTAACAATTCATGTCGGTATAAATACAAGTGCTCCACAAGATGGCAGCAAGAACACATTCTCAGAAAAAAGCATTTTCTATGCAGCACCTCTGCCCACAAGAAAAGCTTCAATGCTTTTTTTCCTCACTGACTTTTCCTTATATCTGAGAATTGTTCCCCTTTATGTTTTAACAGGCAAGGCAAAGACCAAGGAGGCACGACAGACAATCATCAACCCAGACTGGAACTTTGAAAAGATGGGAATTGGTGGTCTGGACAAGGAATTCTCAGACATTTTCCGCAGAGCCTTTGCCTCCCGAGTCTTTCCCCCTGACATTGTGGAGCAGATGGGTGAGGAACCATTCTCTCATTTGTACTAAGCTAGAGTGATTGTCTTTCTTGGAGTATTTCTTGCATCTTAACCTCTGTTCCCCATTCCTTAATGGGCTGATGGTGAGAAAATGTATCTGTTTCTATTGTTTTTGCAAGACCTAAAAAATGCAACATAAGCAGCTTGTGACTTGTTATGGATCAAACATTGCTGGGAAAACCTCAGCATGTTGTATGTACTGTGTGTATTCCCCATGCTAATAAAAATAATATATACTGCAATAACAGAGTGAAAGAACAAAGCCACAGCACCTGTACCATACCCTTTATTTTATTCATGATACACACAGAAAATAAGCATTTATATTGATTTTACAGCCCATTTTATGAATCTAGTCTCCTCCCTGTGGCACTGAACACATTGGACAACTTCATAGCATGTCTGGCATCATCTGACATCTTCAGTGTCATTCCCCTTGTCTTTCCTGCCCCATCTCTTTCTTTTATTTTACGTCTGCCTCTTCTTCTTTCTGATTCTTCTTCTTTCCTTCTTCCTCTCTGCCTCTGTCCCTTTAACATTCATCATGCCGTCAACTTTCCTTCTTCCAGGCTGCAAGCACGTGAAGGGCATCTTGCTGTTTGGACCACCAGGATGTGGCAAAACGCTGATGGCCAGGCAGATTGGCAAAATGCTCAACGCCCGCGAGCCGAAGGTCGTCAACGGCCCAGAGATCCTGAACAAGTACGTGGGAGAGTCTGAGGCTAACATCCGCAAACTGTTCGCCGAGGCTGAGGAGGAACAGAAGAGGGTAAGTAAAACTTGGTGTTTTTTTCTGTACTTGTATTAAGCTAAAAATAAATACACAACTTACAAAGTTATTCGGACTTTCAGCTGGGCGCTAACAGTGGCCTTCACATCATTATCTTTGACGAGCTGGACGCCATCTGCAAGCAGAGAGGAACGGGCGCCAGCAGCACAGGCGTGCACGACACTGTTGTCAACCAGCTTCTGTCCAAGATTGACGGCGTGGAGCAGCTTAACAACATCTTGGTCATTGGTAAGTAGCATCAGAGGAAATGACTGAACCCATTGTTAGCTTTAAAATATATGTAATGGTTGGAGAGCAGGAGTCCCTTACGTTCGAACACATAAGAGGCCTATATGAGTCAACAACAATCATTTTTTTATTTCCATGAAAGCTGGGAAAACCATTTTATCCATATTAAACAATAAATTTAGTTAATGCAGTGTAGCATCTTTAACAGCATGAATTCTTCTGGGTTCACAGTTATCTTGCCTTCGCTCCTTCTCTCCAGGTATGACCAACAGGCCTGACTTGATAGATGACGCCCTGATGAGACCCGGCAGGTTTGAGGTGAAAATGGAAATCGGTGAGATTGCATTTTCTCTCTAAATACTTGATCCTCATTTGGGTACAAGTCTCAGGAACACGTGGAATAAAATGTGATGCAGTGTGCTCGTTTGAATGGCTTGCTATAAGGTGGGGCACCATTAATCCAAACCATTAAAATGTCAGCTAAATCCAAATAGCATCATTTCCACAGCAGAACCATGATGATATTTTTCTGGCATATAAACTGGATTACACGTGGATTATTTCAGAGTTTGTAGTTTTGTGGCTGCAGTAGTGGTATTACTGTAAACCCGGGCTTATCCAATCATTGAGGTAAATGGAAAATAAGGCAACCACCTTTAAGCTTCTGAATGACACAAACACATTTTATTATACTCGGCCTATAAGACGTCACAGTACAAAGTACATATTGTGGCAGGAAAATCAGTGTTTCCTGGATGATGAGTCTGAGAGGTCACAATTGGAAAAAATGTTTCTTCTTTAAATAAACGTACTGTCCTGGCTTTCTCCTGATGGTATGTAGAGGCATGCCACGTTAACATAATCTTTTTTTTTTTTCCATTTAATTGAATAACATTTTGAAAATCCAACCACAGCTCCTCTTCCAAAAAACAGCGTCTTTGTTACTCTGAACAATCCACAGAACACAGTGTGCATGCCAAATGGAACAACTTTATCCATAAAAAGTCAGAGCGTTCTCACTCCCGAGGCGTAACATGTCGACGTTTTGTCACGTCCCGCGGCGTTCCTGAGGAACGCGAAAGGAGACCTTCGGCGTTCTTATGGTACGCGGCGGGTTATGGCTGGAGTCCAGTGCAATGACGCTCCCACGGTAATGGACGTTCCAGCCCTGTATTCCAGCCCTAAACCTAACCTTATCCCTAGCCCTGACCATAACCTTATTCCTGACCTTAACCAGGACTTTAATGATGTTAAATAGCATGTTTCTAAGCGATTTGAAGAAAAAGAGCGAGCATGTGTAGATTCATTCCAGACGGTTCTCATATTTCCTCTTTTTTCCGAGGTCGTCATTTAGGAACGTGGTGGGTAGCCGAAAACGTAATATGGTGACGATTTGTCACCTAGCGTAAAATGTTACGCTTTGGGAGTGAGAACGGGTTGAAAAAGTAGTCCCTGTTTCTCCTGTCTATAGCTCATGGCCCTGATCCTACTACACCCCTCTTTATAAATCTAGTTAGCATCAGACATACTACAGTTAGCAGCAGGTCCTTCGGTGAACTCAGTGTTTCCACAGATTAGATGTGTTGCCATGGTCAGCTTTCGTATTTTGCACTACACACTGGGTTTTGAAAAGTGTAACCACACGTGAGACTGCTTTCAGCTTGCCCTGGAGTGATGTCACATGGTCTTCCTTTCTTTCTCCCTTTAACTCAGATGTACTCTGCTGCTAACTTTTTTTCTTTTTTTTTATTGAGCAATAGACTATGTGCGCCTTAGCATGTGCTACTTCCGGTGGGGAAACTCCTGTAGGGCGCTTCGTTTCCGGTGTGATATTCGCAGCTTGTTTACGGTAGGGTTTTCCAAAAAAAGTCAACCAAATGGACGAATCAAGCGGCAATTTACATTTCTCAAGATGTCTTGAGCATTTGCCGAATATATCTGTAGATGATGTTCATCGACTTGTCGATATTTTTCCCTCGCGCCTCAGAGCAAAAGAGAGAAAGGATTGAAATTTCTTGGTATTTTATATATAGAGTTCCCTCGTTTATCGCAGGTGTTATGTTCTAAAAATAACCAGCGACAGGTGAAATCTGCGAAGTAGCCAGCTTTATTTTTTACAATTATTTTAGATGTTTTAAGACTAAAACCCATCACTACACACTTTATACACTTTTCTTAGACATGCATGAACAGTTTCACACTTTTCTCTCTTGTTTAAACTCTCTCAAAGTTCAAACCTTCGTTAAAAAAAAAAAAAGTCCATTACAGAATGAAACCGAAGATCAAAACCTGTTTTCAGTTCCAAACATTTATTTGAGAAATAAACCTACAGTATATTTGTTTTTCTATAAATAATAATGACAGTTTAAGCTTAATTGCACCTTAATGCACCACATATATATATTAGGGGTGCAACGATACACAAAATTCACGGTTCGGTTCGGTTCGATACTTTGGTGTCACGGTTCGATATTTTTTCGATACAAAAAAAATGTTCATGCCTTTTTAATTTGTCATTTATTAAAATTATAAATATATATTTTAACTCAAAAGTACAGTTTTTAAATTTAACCCTAACCCTTGTGCGTGTTTTTTATTTTGACAGCGAATGCGCACCACTTATGTGCAGCCCTGGTTATTTAGCTCATCATATCGCAGCCACAGAAATTCTTTTGTCCATGAAACCATAAAGCTGCACTTTCTTTTTGCCTTATAGTCTGATTTGTCATAACTTCTCCATTTTGTGGTAAGCTTTTCTTTGGCTGTCACTTCTTCACCCTGACCTGTCTTATTTGGCTCAGCAGAACTAAAATATATATCTGTCTGTGAAGGTTCTCAGTCATCCAGGTCATTGTAGTCAAATATATATCCTGCTGCTTTTACACACGCACTCACATAAGCTCAGCGATTCTCTGCGCGATCAACCTCTCACATGTTTAAGCTTGCTACGTGAGATTTCACTTGTCATGTTTGCATAGTAAGCTAACGATTAATAAGACGATGTCAGAGGAATTGGTGGGCAAATTATCATCACTCACAGATCAGTGCTGTCGCTCTCTATACACAGTTCGCGCGATTGCAAAGTGAAAGCAAAAAAACAAGCGCAAATTCAAACGCGACTTCAATATGTCACATATTGACAGTGGCTCACCGATGCCAATGACATAATTACCCAGCTACATTTCTGAAAGAATGCAAAAGCATTGACATATATTTTCCTTCCTACAATAGCCCGACGGGCAGGGAAGAGATAGATTTTGGTAAACCGACTGAAAAAATCGCTAGCCCCGGGACGTCGGGCTAGCAATATTGCGAGCCCTGTATCTGATTGAGGAATCACTCATCTTTGTAAAAGAGAGTTTATTACAGAGAAATGTCTCTTTCCAAAATAAAAGCTATACTATCCGCTTCTTCTGGGCTATATTCTCAGCAGCATATTAAACATATAAGGAGAATCATGTGCTAACAGCTGTCTAAATGACTCGGCTAAAGTTAGTAGCATGCTTGTTGTTTTTGTCTTTGCACTAGGATGATGTCGGCGTAAATGTGCAGTCATATTCGTTGTGTTCCCACTAGTGCTTTCAGGTTAATCTCGTTGAAATGACCTTAACGCCACAACACGGCAAATCTCCGTTAACGAGCTACCGCCGATCGCCCGTGCATGGGGCTAGACGGCCAACACGTTAACGAGCTAACTGCGCTAACACACTAGTTCCCACCCATGTAATTGAGCATTGCATGGCACATCCAACATACTGTTTTACTTTAGTCCATGACTCGCTTACCTTCAGGGTCATACGTCACATGAAAACCAAAATAATTCCAAACACCAGATCTGAATGAGAGTGGGGGAGGTCCATGTTAAAAGGTGAGCTTAACTTCTGTCTCGCTAGCTTGCCCTGCGCTCTTCCTTCTGACGATGCTGTCTGTGTTGAGCGCTCAGTGAATCTGCGTTCGACTACTCCGCCTAGGCTGCACTGTCGAGCCTAGGCGGAGTAGTCGAACGCAGATTCACTGAGCGCTCAACACAGACAGCATCGTCAGAAGGAAAGTTGATAAAATAAATTACAAATTTTGTATTGTTCGATACATATGCGTACCGAACCGAAAGCACTGTATCGAACGGTTCAATATCGATACGAATATCGTTGCACCCCTAATATATATATATATATATTAGGGGTGCAACGATACACAAAATTCACGGTTCGGTTCGGTTCGATACTTTGGTGTCACGGTTCGATATTTTTTCGATACAAAAAAAATGTTCATGCATTTTTAATTTGTCATTTATTAAAATTATAAATATATATTTTAACTCAAAAGTACAGTTTTTAAATTTAACCCTAACCCTTGTGCGTGTTTTTTATTTTGACAGCGAATGCGCACCTGCGGACCGCTTATGTGCAGCCCTGGTTATTTAGCTCATCATATTGCAGCCACAGAAATTCTTTTGTCCATGAAACCATAAAGCTGCACTTTCTTTTTGCCTTATAGTCTGATTTGTCATAACTTCTCCGTTTTGTGGTAAGCTTTTCTTTGGCTGTCACTTCTTCACCCTGACCTGTCTTATTTGGCTCAGCAGAACTAAAATGCTTTTACACGCTCACTCACATAAGCTCAGCGATTCTCTGCGCGATCAACCTCTCACATGTTTAAGCTGCGGGAGATTTCACTTGTCATGTTTGCATAGTAAGCTAACGATTAATAAGACGATGTCAGAGGAATTGGTGCACAAATTATCATCACTCACCAATCAGTGCTGTCGCTCTCTATACACAGTTTGCACGATTGCAAAGTGAAAGCAAAAAAACAAGCGCAAATTCAAACGCGACTTCAATATGTCACATATTGACAGTGGCTCACCGATGCCAATGACATAATTACCCAGCTACATTTCTGAAAGAATGCAAAAGCATTGACATATATTTTTCCTACAATAGCCCGACGGGCAGGGCAGAGATAGATTTTGGTAGCCCGACTGAAAAAATCGCTAGCTCCGGGACGTCGGGCTAGCGATATTGCAAGCCCTGTATCTGATTGAGGAATCACTCATCTTTGTAAAAGAGAGTTTATTACAGAGAAATGTCTCTTTCCAAAATAAAAGCTATACTATCCGCTTCTTCTGGGCTATATTCTCAGCAGCATAAGGAGAATCATGTGCTAACAGCTGTCTAAATGACTCGGCTAAAGTTAGTAGCATGCTTGCTTTTTTTTGTCTGCTTCCACTTGTCTTTGCACTAGGATGATATCGGCGTAAATGTGCAGTCATATTCGTTGTGTTCCCACTAGTGCTTTCAGGTTAATCTCGTTGAAATGACCTTAACGCCACAACACGGCAAATCTCCGTTAACGAGCTACCGCCGATCGCTCTGTGCATGGGGCTAGACGGCAAACACGTTAACGAGCTAACTGCGCTAACACACTAGTTCACACCAATGTAATTGAGCATTGCATGGCACATCCAACATACTGTTTTACTTTAGTCCATGACTCGCTTACCTTCAGGGTCATACGTCACATGAAAACCAAAATAATTCCAAACGCCAGATCTGAATGAGGTTCAATTTGCCTGTTGCAAGTAGAGCTTAACTTCTGTCTCGCTAGCTTGCCCTGCGCTCTTCCTTCTGACTATGCTGTCTGTGTTGAGCGCTCAGTGGATCTGCGCTCGACAGTGCAGCCTAGGCGGAGTAGTCGAACACAGATTCACTGAGCGCTCAACACAGACAGCATTGTCAGAAGGAAAATTGATAAAATAAATTACAAATGTTGTATTGTTCGATACATATGCGTACCGAACCGAAAGCACTGTATCGAACGGTTCAATATCGATACGAATATCGTTGCACCCCTAATATATATATATATATATATATATATATATATATATATATACATATATATACACACACACACATACACACACCTGTGTAGTATGGTAAAAAAAACAAAAAACAAAAACGATAACTTCTACCTTCCTTTAGCATGTCCAGAAGTCCAACTTTTTGTGATGGTTAGCATCTTCCTTTGCCTTTTGGGTGCTACCGCAGGTGCCTTCATCGACATTGTTGTGTTTGTTGGGGAGAAAACTTACAAACGTACAGTACAGCACTTCAGAGTCACACTGCTAGTGATCGATGTAGCGATTCTGTACTGTACAGGAGAGCACGGCACGGCATGGAGGAGATCGACAGTGATCTACAGCCGATCGGGACGCAGAACACAATGCGCTTTAATTTAAAAAAAGCATGCAAAACTGAACTAAAAGAATCCGCGAAACAGCAAGGCTGCAAAAGGTGAACCGCGTTATAGCGAGGGACCACTGTAATTGTGAAGATAAGTCGTAAAATACCCTTCGTGAATGCTAATATATAGAGACCCTTACCCACAATCATTCATGTATTTTTCTTATATCCTGTGGCTTTTTTTCAGTTTGTTGACATGCTGTGTAGGTGTGTACCGATATCGATATAACGGGGAAACATATGGCTTTGACTGTTGTTCACCTGTAGTTTGAATGCTGAACATTTGCCTGTTTAAATCATAAGAACTGTCACTATACAGAGATGTGCTCCTGAATGTGGACGATGTGTCTTCTGCATGCAGTAATGCAGTTCTGCTTGTGTTGAGTGATGTAAACCAGCGGTCCCCAACCCCCGGGCCTCAGACCGGTACCGGTCCGTGAGTCGTTTGGTACCGGGCCGCGAGAGTTGAGGCTCAGGTGTGAAATGTATGGTTTTCAGGGTTTTTATCGGTTTTCAGCGTTATTTTGTTATCGTTTTTATCGTTAACTTGGTTTTCCTGGGTCTTTTCA
Source organism: Simochromis diagramma (assembly GCF_900408965.1). Lineage (NCBI taxonomy): Eukaryota > Metazoa > Chordata > Actinopteri > Cichliformes > Cichlidae > Simochromis > Simochromis diagramma. The sequence continues at coordinate 2,270,522 of NW_024386938.1, read as the reverse complement.
TGTGTGTTATGAATAAATCTTCTTTTTTTCGGTACCGGTAGCCTACTAGTTTTATTTTGTTGTATTTACCCACGACACCTTAAAGGCCGGCCCGTGAAAATATTGTCGGGCATAAACCGGTCCATGGCGCAAAAAAAGGTTGGAGACCGCTGATGTAAACAAACAATCGAGCTACGCTCTTCAAACATCAAAATTGATCATTAGATTTTTTTATGACACAGCAATGGTGAGTGTTCCCACCCTCTGCTCTTTGTAACTTAACGTAATCTTTCCGTTTTCGTATTTTGGACATGATTTTGGAGTCCACCTTCGCAGTAGCGATTGACTGCAAAATAAAGCTACCGGAAATGTACAACCCTACATCCGGTCTTAAAACAGGATGTTAGCATTTTCTCGTGCACAGGGTCTAATGCAAAATACAAACTCTCTCTGCTGCTAAAATTTGATACCAATGGATTTAGTGTGAATTGGTACTCTGTAGCACCCATGTAATTCAGTCAGCACCGTAAAAAATATGAAGTTTGGGGCATAAGCTTCATTAAAGTTTCTCTAATCAGTAGCTAAAGCATTTCTGTTAGCTAGTTAATATTAGCACATAAAGCAAGCTAGTGCCCAGAGACAGTAGCTACTGTGCTTTCACCCACTGGTTTTTGATGACCCTTTCTCAAGCAACGAAATGAGTATTGTTACTGTTGCCATCTTGGATGTAACAAGATTATGACCAAGACTTATAAAACCGACTTAATTTTTAATTCAGTATGAGTGACTGAGACCATGAACTCAGTAGGAAGGTTGTTCTCCCAAAGACTTGCAGTTCTTCTTGTAACCTCAGACATTGCTCCCTGGTGGGAGCAAATAATGCACATTTAAGGGATTTGAATGTTGGCTTCCATTTTAATACCCAGAAGCTATATCCATCTTTTATACTGTCTACGGCTAGTGCTAGTTGGAAGCTCAGCTCGAATGTTTTTGAATAGAAGCCTGTATACTAATGAACTTTCCTACTCTTTTTTTTTTTTAACCCTCATTCTAATCTCTAGGTCTTCCTGATGAAAAGGGACGCGTCCAGATCCTAAACATCCACACCAACAAGATGCGAAGCTTCAACCTTCTCGCTTCCGACGTCAATGTCAAGGAACTGGCAGCGGAAACTAAGAACTACAGCGGTGCAGAGCTGGAGGGTCTGGTCAGGGCTGCGCAGTCAACCGCCATGAACCGGCACATCAAGGTCACTAGGCACTTCCTAATACACAAAGCATACATAGCGCTGTGTCAGTGTAGTGACGAAGCAGAAACACCATCCACGTGAATAGTTTTCGTCTAAAACACAGATCAGATATCAGATTTAAATATCAGTGGCTGTAAAAACCATGGACAACAGCATCTCCCCAAAACTGAAGCAAAGATGTCACTTCAGTTTTGGTGCCTGGCAGCAGTATAGGTCATAAACCCTGCCTCCTCCAAGTTAGTGGATGGCACAAATATGCTTTCTGCCAATTTAGGTAGTTATGATCATGGAGATCAACTTTCTCATTAGTTCATTTTAATTACTGATTTGCTGCTGCACGTCTCTGTTCAAGAAATGCAGTTTACTGCAAACCACAGCAACTGATGCACTTCAGGGCAGGGGTGTTGAACTCCAGGCCTCGAGGGCCGGTGTCCTGCAGGTTTTAGATCTCACCCTGGGTCGACACACCTGAATCAAATGATTAGTGCATTACCAGGCCTCTGGAGAACTTCAAGACATGTTGAAGAGGTAATTTAGCCATTTTAATCAGCTGTGTTGGATCAAGGACACATCTAAAACCTCCAGGACACCGGCCCTCAAGGCCTGGAGTTCGACATCCCTGCTTTAGGGCATCAATGCATTGTTTATATCACCCAATGCATATATATTACTGTCTCTAAGGGAGAGCCCAGACACACTTCAGTGGAGGTTAATTTCAGTGACCTCATTCTTTCGTCTACTACCCACAGCTCAAGGCCATAGATGAGGGTAGAAGCATAGATCAATCAGTAAATCAACAGCTGTACACTAGCTCCTCTGCTTTCCTTAGTCGATTTTATGCTCATCTGAAACTTACTGACTTTTGTTTTTTGTAGATATTTCAGATTAGTAATGACAGGGGATTGAGTTGACATTGCACCATTAATTTGTCATAATTTAAATGTGATGATTTCATCTCCAGGCTACCTCTACAGTTGAGGTGGACATGGAAAGGGCAGAGAAGCTGCAGGTCACCAGAGATGACTTCATGGGATCCCTCAACAATGACATCAAACCAGTATGTCTCTGCTGTTTTCAGAGATGATGTCATGAGCTTAAGTTATGAATACAGTTTAATCCAGTGATATGAAAAAGGCAAAACAATGTTCCTAATACTTCTTCTTTAAATTTTCTAAGGCATTTGGTACCAACCAGGAGGACTACTCCAGCTACATCATGAATGGCATCATCAAATGGGGCGACCCAGTCACTCATGTTCTGGATGATGGAGAGCTGCTGGTACAGCAGACCAAGAACAGTGATCGCACACCACTTGTTGCTGTTTTACTGGAGGGTAAGAAGTCAGAAACACATCCAGCTAGTACCCCTGTGAGGAGTATTAATAGAAAAATGTCCATCCATCAGCAGCAAACTGTACCTTCCCCTTTGCATTCCAACAGGCCCACCCCACAGTGGAAAGACAGCCCTGGCAGCTAAGATTGCAGAGGACTCACAGTTCCCCTTCATTAAGATTTGCTCTCCAGACAAGATGATTGGACACTCAGAGATCTCCAAGTGCCAGGCAATCAAAAAGGTAAATGCAGCAGTGTCTTTTTGACTTTACACAAGTTCATTAAATAATCAGATGTTTACATTTAAAATTGTAGGTTTTCTTGTCGTTTCTCATGCATTAATGCCTTTCTGTCTTCACTCTTCCTCTCTTTGTTTCAGGTCTTTGATGATGCTTATAAGTCTCAGCTGAGCTGTGTTGTGGTGGATGACATTGAGCGTTTGCTGGACTATGTGCCCATCGGTCCACGTTTCTCAAATCTGGTCCTTCAAGCTCTGCTGGTGCTACTCAAGAAAGCTCCACCCAAGGTCAGAGTTCATCTGAAAACTGTATACACACTTTAATGTTGTGAACAAATATATGTTCTATATGTATGTCTATATGTTTCAGCTCTGTGATGGATTAGCTACCATATCCTTCTGTGGATAACTTAAAACCCCCTGAGATTTCAACAAGCCCATTTTTTTCAGCAGCTTTAGTGTAAGGAGATGCAAGCCAAACCCCCCCAGAAAACCCCCCAAACTATTTCACTAAAGCACCAAATGTGCATTATTACTATTATTAGTTTGAAAATAATAGAACAAACAAAATTACTCTTGTTAGTGATTCTTGTCCACTTGTTCTAGCAAAGAAATAAGCTGTGAATCAAATGTCGCAATATTTATTTATTGCAATACTACAATAATGATATCTCTAGTTTTATAAAGAATGGAGTGACATTATCTCTATTGTCTATAGTCTTTGTGGCACCAACATGTATGTTTCCTTATATGTAGTTCTGGTCTTTCTATGATATTCTGGTGATAATAAGAAAAATATAAAGCAAATCCAATGTCAGCGAAATTAGTTAGTTTCGTGCATACAGGTAGAAAAGTTCATCTGTATCTTCAGCTAGCTAGCTAATTTTCTTTGTTTAGCATAAATACTCAAAAACGGGCAGTAAAAATGAGTCCGTCTCTATCCAGTAGGTAGGTTACACCACTTTATGCCACTTATCCTTCTAAAATTCATTGTTTGCCAGTTAGCAAGAGAAGTACTGGCATGTGGATTTGATTAGTTTTCAATAGAAGTGCTAGCTAATTTCCCCCATTATTAGGCTTTGTGCTAAGCTAAGATAGGTTACAGCTTAGCAAAGAACAGATAAATATAGAATATAGAATATGAGTAAAACACGCCGATTGTTGAGTGAAACGGATGAACCAGAATTTGGTTTGTAAAAATGGTGCAAGATCAGTGATGTGGAACTGGTTTGGTGTTTGTCAGATACAAAACAAAGCACATTTTTTGTAGAACATGCAAGCGGCCGTCGTTATTGCCGTATTTGTCGGACTAAGGTGCTCGTAAATCTGGGAGTAATCTGGGTCCTAAACTCCGTCCGCTTCAGGCCCCAAAGTCAAACGAACACACAGCATCACTGAGAGTTAAAAACTATCTAAATTCTTTCATCTTTAATAAAACGATCAGCATTGCTGCTTTACCAGGTGCGACTATGAAGTTTAACAGCCAGGCATCCATGAAAACAGAATTTATTACATTTAACGGAGTTAGAAGTTAGCAGGAAGCTAGCGGAACTTAGCGCGCTAGTTTTGCTAGTTACCTAAACATGATATAGCATGTTCTGACTGAGAGATTTCTGAAAAAATTCAAACGTACAGCTCTGCTATCATTTCCAACATAAATGAAGACAGGAAACTAAACAGCAGTGACGTTTGTAGAGTTATTGAAGGAATAGAGCAGCTGTGATAGAATACAGCATTAATGAATCAATGGTACGGAAGTGGAGGAAGCAAGAAGAATGAGTTGAATAAAGTTTGATTTATCTGACTGCTTTGTTTCGCTTAATGTGCCTTATAATCCCGTGCACTTTATGGTCCGAGAAATACGTATTTGACTTTTTTATTTGGCACACTGCAGTTTAATGTAGCAAAGCACCTCTTTTTAACTTCAGTAGATATTATACATGGTTATACTCAGGATATGTCAGCCCATTTCTACTGGAAATGCCTTTTGGTTAAACTTTCAGCAAGGAATTTACATTTGCACTGTTAAATTGTTATATAGCTTTAATGCTTAAAAAACAGCTGCTTGTTTAAGTGAAAATAAATGGATGTTTTTTTGCGCTAGTAAAGTTGTGGAGTTGAATTTTGTCTCGCATCAATTATATCGTCAGTTATATCGTTATCACAAATTTTCAAATATATATTGTGATAAATATTTTTGGTCATATCGCCCTGCTCTATCTGTAGGTAATGATGGACATAACTGTGTTTGTTTTTCTGCAAAGTTTTGTGACATGAGATATGGTAGTAAATTTACTAATAACAAGAAAAACCTTTTGTAAAAATAAAGTCCCCACAGGGCTTGTAAGACCTTTAATGAAGAAATTAATCATTCATAAGCACAGAAAATAACTGGATAATTTGCTGTAATTTATGTTGTAATCAACAACCCACAGAAACAAGTAATTTAAACCTCCTGCAGGGCCGGAAGCTGCTCATCATCGGCACCACCAGCAGGAAGGACGTCCTACAGGAGATGGAGATGTTAGATGCTTTTAGCACCACCATCCATATCCCCAACATCTCTACTGGGGACCAGCTAATCGATGCCTTAGAGGTAAGATGGCCCCATCGTTTCAGACGCAGAAATGGCCACAACATACAGTACAGACAACAGAAAAAAATCACGTTCATTTTAGAATAGGCCAGCATGCATGTTTTATTGCTTAAAGATAAAAATAATCATAATTGTGCACTTAAACTAGCACTCAGAGATGAAGGTGCTGAATTATACATAACCACCCCATTCCCAAAAGGATAAATGCATGCGCATACAAAAACAAGAAATCTTGTGGTGAAAAACCTATTTAACTGAAAATAAAAGCCTAGCTGCTAAAGCTGAAATAAAAGCATGTTTTTCCATAACTTATACCAGAGACTTTAAGTGCTGCTTGAATTGGCTTTATTGTCTTTGCAGCTACTGGGAAGCTTCACAGACAAAGAGCGGGCCAGCATCGCACATCAACTCAAAGGAAAGCGGGTCTGGATAGGCATTAAGAAACTCCTCGTGCTCATCGAGATGTCAATGCAGGTAGAGAAGCAAGGCGACAGATTGAAAAAGTTTTGTGTGTGAGCTGTAGTGTGACAGACGAGTTGACTGATGGTTTAAAGTTTGCTTGGTGATAGGCAGTAGTTTGGGAACTAGCAATAGAAATTCTAACTGGTCCATTTACAGTGTTGGGAAGGTTACTTTTAAAATGTATTCCATTACAGAATACAGAATACATGCCCCAAAATGTATTCTGTAACGTATTCTGTTACGTTACTCAATGACAGTAACGTATTCTGAATACTTTGGATTACTTAATATATTATTATGCTTTTTACAATGACGTGAATGTACTATTGCTGTGTGATTTATTACTATTACTGAAGGTCCGCGACTCCGAACTGTAGTAAAGGGACCTCTGACTAATACGGCGGGGTCCCTGTCGGCTCGTAGCCGAAAAATAGCTTTACTTTGTTGTGTGGGTCAACTTTTCTTGCGAGAGGCAGAGAGAGGCGTTGAAAGACTGCTCCAACGGAACTTATTGTTTTTGGAGGAAAACACGAACACAGTGTACAGTCGAGTCTTAATAGCTTACTTATAACTGGGCTCGTCAGGCACTCTTCTTGGCTGCAGTGGTTATTATTATATTTACATGCTTCCAGCTCCCGTTTTTCCTCGATGACAACTCGTACCTTTCCACTCCCCTTTTTCTCCCTCCTCGCGCTCACAGACCCATAACGTGTATGGCAGTCCATTCTCCCTGCAACACGGACTACACTGCCCATGAGGCTACATTCTTTAGAGCTATGCTTGTAGCATTCTGCCTGTTAGCTTAGCACAACAACAACAACAATGAAAAGGCGCTCTCTCACCCAGGAAACACACAGTCGCAGAGAGAGAGCGAGAGCGTTGCCCTGTAACCATGGCAACCGTAAAGCTGCCGCCTGGATCAACAGAACGTAGCTGTCAAACAAAACCCAAACAGTCCTGACCCGCGACAAAATGAAACAGGAAAGTACCGCAGTGTAATCCATTTATTTCAACAAAGTAACTGTATTCTGAATACCACCTTTTTAAACGGTAACTGTAACGGAATACAGTTACTCATATTTTGTATTTTAAATACGTAACGGCGGTACATGTATTCCGTTACTCCCCAACACTGTCCATTTACTAGACCTTGAGAGGGCTTGTGTACCCATCTAAATTGTGTTGTTTGCTATATTTTCCAAAAGATGACATTGCTGGAGACAATTTGTGGCCCAAAACTATTTTAACTGTTCAGTATTTATCAGGTTATTACAAATACAATCAAGCTAGAATTGACTAGCATAGTGACTAGAGCCTTAGAAAGAGTTCTAGGGATGTAATGGAGCATCCTAGTGTCACTGCCTAATGTCGTTAGGAAATATGAGATGTGACTGTATGATTCAGTGTGAACCTTTTCCTTCTATTTCTACCACTCTTCAGTTCCTCTCCGTCTTTATTTTGTTGTCTCTAGATGGATCCAGATTACAGAGTGACCAAATTCTTGTCTCTGCTTAGAGACGAGGGGGCGTGAGTACAACTGCTCTGCAACAATTTCATTAACTTTCATTACCTACCATCATCTCTCATCAGCCTAAACCTTCTTATTTTTATCATTATCTCCTTTCCTTTCATATGTTTACCCCTTTTTTAAAATAGAGTATCAGGATGTTGGTAGCATCACTGAAAGAGTACACTTAACACATCTAATTTACAATAGCCAAGAACACAATTTGTTTTAAAAGGTTCAATCTTGTATTCCCAGATATAACAGATATAGTAGATGCTCCTATTGTGCCAGTAGCACAAAAAGGCTAACAATCAGCTACTCCGTTTTCAACACTTACTAACACTAATGGCTTTATTCTGCAATCACCAGGTTGAATGAAGGTGACCAAATCCGAATATAAGCTGTTGGTCGCTCTCGCTGTGTACTGGTAAGGTGAACAACAAAGTGATGAAACTAGAATATGAAGCTGTAGCTTGCTAATAAGGTATTAGCATTTTTACATAGAAATGGTAATTAATGGCCAAATATTACAACATTCACATTAGCATGTATAGTTTATTTTAGCTAAAATTGGCTATATTAAGGTTGTTGTAAAACCAAAAAAAGCATATAGACATAACATACAAAATATATTGAAAGATATAGAAGAGAGCTCCCAGTGATTGTTATTTATAATGTATTAAAGGTTGTAATTTGTAAAAGAAAAGGAATTATTGTTAATTAAATAGTTTAACTTAAAATGTTCCCGATTTTTCATTCATTATATCATCAGCACGTCATTTTTTTTATCCGCATATATAAACATTATCTCATCAGCCTAACATGACATTCTAAATGTCATGCATGAAGTTTTACTACCCCTTTATTTTATTTCACTATCCCATGGTGCCTTAGTTCATGCTTATTAATCTTTTATTCAGAGTTTAAGTTTGTTTGCATGTTTTAGTTTTTATACAGGGTGGGCCATTTATATGGATACACTGTAATAACATGGGAATAGTTGCTGATATTAAAGTCCTGTTTGTGGCACATTAGTATATGTGAGGGGGCAAACTCCTCAAGATGGGTGGTGACCATGGTGGCCATTTAGAAGTCGGCCATCTTGGATACAACTTTGTTTTTTCAATAGGAAGAGGGTCATGTGACACATCAAACTTATTGGTAATGTCACAAGAAAAACAATGGTGTGCTTGGTTTCAACGTAACTTTATTCTTTCATGAGTTATTTACAAGTTTCTGACCACTTATAAAATGTGTTCAATGTGCTGCCCATTGTGTTGGATTGTCAATGCAACCCTCTTCTCCCACTCTTCACACACTGATAGCAACACCGCAGGAGAAATGCCAGCACAGGCATCCAGTATCCGTAGTTTCAGGTGCTGCACATCTTGTATCTTCACACCATAGACAATTGCCTTCAGATGACCCCAAAGATAAAAGTCTAAGGGGGTCAGATCGGGAGACCTTGGGGGCCATTCAACTGGCCCACGACGACCAATCCACTTTCCAGGAAACTGTTCATCTAGGAATGCTCGGACCTGGCACCCATAATGTGGTGGTGCACCATCTTGCTGGAAAAACTCAGGGAACGTGCCAGCTTCAGTGCATAAAGAGGGAAACACATCATCATGTAGCAATTTCAAATATCCAGTGGCCTTGAGGTTTCCATTGAAGAATGGACCCACTATTGTTGTACCCCATATACCACACCAAACCATCACTTTTGTTGTTCCAACAGTCTTGGAGGGATCCATCCAATGTAGGTTAGTGTCAGACTCATACTTCCGGTTGCGCCGTAAGATGGCTGCACCGACGAGAGGTCCCAGTCATCTCAGCAAAAATGTTATTATTTATTTTGTACTGCTTTCAATTTCTGTGCGCACAGCGCGATCATACACTCGGCATGACAGACAGACGCTTCTGGAGCTACATTCGTCAGCCAGTTCGGACTTTACAGCGGGTTTCGATTCCGTGGACGCTCTGCTGCCTGGGATCCTTTGTTTACTCGCGCGACGTCGAGGGAAAACAAAGAGGGGGAAACGCGCCGGAGTTTTGTGCCGAACGTGACAGAGAAACAGCAAGCCACCTCTGCCCAGCATCCTGCTCGCGAATCTCCAGTCTCTGGACAACAAACTTGACGAGCTGCGTGCACGGATTAAACACCAACAAGACATCAGGACCTGCTGCGTTCTGGCCTTCACAGAGACATGGCTGGAGCCCAGCGTCCCCGACTGCGCCATCACGCCGGATGGATTCACTGTTTACCGGGGAGACCGAACAAAGGACTCAGGCAAGAAAAGGGGAGGAGGGGTGTGCTTTATGGTTAACTCGTTGTGGGCTAGAGATGTGTGTATCTTAAAAACTTACTGCTCTCAGAGCCTCGAGCTGCTGACCATTAAAGTCAGGCATTTTTACCTCCCGAGGGAGATCAGCTCAGTTCTCCTCTCAGCTGTTTACATTCCCCCACATGCTGATAAAGCTAAAGCTATGGACGAACTGTATAACATCATTATTGGACTTGAGAACAAAAATCCAGAAGCTGCCTTCATTGTGCTGGGAGACTTCAACAGAGCCAACATGAAGAAAGTTCTCCCCAAATACTATCAGCACATCTCCTTCCCCACAAGAGGTGATCAAACACTGGACCACTGTTACACTCCATTCAAAGAGTGCTACAAACCCCTCCCCCACCCAGCTTTTGGCAAGGCAAACCATTGTTCCATACTGCTGCTGCCTGCATACAGACAAAGACTGAAACAGGAAAAACCAGCTTCCAGGGTTATTTACAAACGGGACAGTGAGGCTGAGGAGGTCCTGCAGGACTGCTTTGACACAACTGACTGGCAGATATTTGTGGATGCAGCTGATGGCAACATCAATGAACTCACAGACTCTGTCATTGGATATATTGGAAAGTGCATGGATGATACCATCACAAAAACCACTGTCCGCATATATCCAAAACAGAAACCCTGGGTAAATAAAGACGTTCGCGCCAAGCTAAAAGTGCGGACCTCTGCCTTTAACTCCGGGGACGCTGATGCATATAAAGCAGCCAGGTACGACCCCGGAAAGTCCATAAAAAAGGCCAGAAAGGACTATAGGGACAAAATGGAGTCCAGCTACCACAGCTTTGACACCAGGCAACTGTGGAATGGACTGCGCTGCATCACTGACTACAATAAGGTCAACACTGTCAGTGTTCAGCCCGCTGCATCTCTTGCAGACGAGCTTAACAACTTCTATGCTCGTTTTGACGCAGACAACAGAGAGCAGATCCTCTACCCTCAGGAGGACAGTGAGGCTGCAACTCTAACTCTGAAAACAGAAGCTGTGAGATGGACTTTTAAAAAGGTCAATCCTCACAAAGCTCCAGGACCGGACGGCATCCCAGGCCGGCTACTCAGAGTGTGTGCAGACGAGCTGGCAGAGGTGTTCACCAACATCTTCAACCTCTCCCTGAGGCAGTCAGTGGTCCCCACATCCCTCAAAGCATCCACCATCATTCCCGTTCCCAAAAAATCAGTGGTCTCCTGTCTGAATGACTACCGTCCTGTTGCACTGACATCCGTCATCATGAAGTGCCTGGAGCGGCTGGTCAAAGGTCATATCTGCTCCTCCCTCCCTGACACACTGGACCCTCTTCAGTTTGCCTATCGGACAAACAGAGCCACAGAGGATGCCATCGCCCTGGCAAACGCACACCACCCTCACTCACCTGGAGAAAGGGAAGACATATGCAAGGATGCTCTTCATCGACTACAGCTCGGCATTTAACACCATCATCCCCTCAAAACTTGCCACGAAGCTCGTCGACCTTGGGCTGGGAACACCGATCTGCAGATGGATTCTAAACTTCCTCACAAACAGGCCCCAGGTGGTGAGAGTTGGTAAGCACACCTCCTCATCACTCATCCTAAACACAGGTACGCCACAGGGTTGTGTGCTTAGCCCCCTCCTATATTCCCTGCTCACACACGACTGTGCTGCTAAACACGAGTCCAACATCATCATCAAGTTTGCGGATGACACAACCATCATAGGCCTCATCACAGACAACGATGAGACGGCCTATAGAGAGGAGGTGATGGTGCTGTACGAGTGGTGCCTGGAAAATAACCTGACTCTCAACATCAGCAAAACTAGAGAGATGATAGTGGACTACCGGAAACGACCAGTCAGAAAACACCAGCCCATCCACATCAACAGTGTCAAGGTCGAAAGGGTCAGCAGCTTCAAGTTCCTTGGAGTCAACATCACCGAGGACTTCTCCTGGACCCTTCACACAGACACTGCTATCAGGAAACTCGCCAGCGGCTTTACTTCCTGAGGAGGCTGAGGAAGTTTGGCATGAACTCCAACATCACCTCAAATTTTTACAGGTGTGCAATTGAGAGCTTGCTGACGAGCTGCATCACAGTTTGGTACGGAAGCTGCTCTGCCAGCAGCCGTAAATCACTACAGAGGGTGGTGAAGGCAGCAGAGCACATCACTGGCACGAGGCTTCCTGCCATTCAGGACATTTATCTCCAGCGATGCCTCCGTAAAGCACACAGCATCATCAAGGACCACAGCCACCCAGCACATCAGCTGTTCTCCTTGTTACCATCTGGCAGACGTTACAGGAGCCTGTCTGCTCGGACTATAAGACTCAAAAACAGTTTTTACCACCAAGCCATACGACACCTCAACCACAACACTTAAACACACACAACACAGCACTCAGAAGCTACCCTGCAGCTTCACAAGTACTCTGTTTAATCTGCACTGGTCACTCCACTTTTAAATATAAATATCAATGACAATAAAGTGCAACACTGTAATTTTCTGCTGCTCATTCCTGTGCAATATCCCATCTGCCCTCCCGTCATATTTCTTTTCAAGATTTTCTTATTTAATCACTAGTGTACATATATTTATATTTATAGATACATATATATTTAGTCATCTTTTCTCTTTTACCATGTTTCTCTAATATTTTGCTCCTTACTATTTTTCTATTTTCTTTATTATTTTATTTTATTTTATTATATTTTCTCCTACTGTATCATGCTGCTGAGTGACTGCTGCTCGTCAAACACATTTCATTGCAATGTTGACCCTGTGCTAACTTGCATATGACAAATAAAACTGAAACTGAAAACTGAAAAACTGAATAGCGGTGGTTTTGTTTGTTAACTTCACCACTCACATAAAAGTTTGCCTCATCACTGAACAAAATCTTCTGCGTGAACTGAGGGTCCTGTTCCAATTTTTGTTTTGCTCATTCTGCAAATTCTGTGAGCCGATCTGGGTCGTCCTCGCTGAGATGCTACAGTAGCTGGAGTTTGTAAGGGTGCCATTTGTGAGTAGCTAATATCCGCTGAAGGGATGTTTGACAGTTTGCTAACTGTAGCATGGGAGATGGGTGGTCTCGTAGGGTGTCTTGCATTGAAATTGCATTGAAATGACCCGGTTACTGCGTTCACCAGATATCAACACAATTTCGATCCGCTCCTCACGTGTTAACCTCTTCGACATGTCAATGGCTGTGCACAAAGAGAAACTTGTAAATAACTCATGAAAGAATAAAGTTACGTTGAAACCAAGTCACTTAATCTATGACCTCAGTAAACACTGTCCTCTTGGGTTTATCAGCTCAGCTTATCGAATACATTATGATGTTTATTTTGTAAATTACAGTCTTTACAAGGAAGCTGAGAAAGAAGATAAAGCAGCGTGTGTGCTACCGCCATCTTTCACTGACAGTTTCTTGTTTACTACCCTGTTAAAGCCTGCTCATACCAAACAAAGACTCTAGTGTTATGGTGGGGGTTGCTAAAACGGTTCAGTCTAAAATGGGAAGTGTGTTGATGGATGCAAACCAACCTGTCAGACAGCTTGCCTTCTTTTCCCACTCTTCCCTTTTGTAGTGATCGGAGCTTCTATGAGTAGAGCCAACCAGAGGAGCAAACCAAACACACGACAATAGACACGCCACCCAGAAATAAGGAAGAAGAGCAGGAAAAGAAGAGATTTTCCTTGAATCCATCGATGCATTTATCTATGTAACTACACACCTGGTCCAAGAGAGGAACAAACAGGTTCCTCTATAACTCGGCATGTATCTGTAGGCAATACCACAGAATCACTTCCCTCCTACTCGGCATTCTCATCATCAAGTACACATATCAGAGTAAAACACTGGAAGTCGTACTGTTAAAAAATGTTATCTGTAAAAAAAACTAAAACCTGAAAAAAACAATAGATCATTGTAACAAAAAAAGTGGTGTTATGTGAATTGTGTGTATAAAAAGAAAAAAAGAAGAGTTAAGAATTTAAGTCATCTATGTTTTTAAGCTATAGTCTTTGTTGTATTTGTTGCATACCTCTCGTCTGGCTGCAGGTAATTATTGTTATTATGTGTATCCTCACAAGCAGTATCAAACGGAGCACATGCAAAAATGCCGAAGCCTTTTGAATATCAAGATGTGATCACAAAGAGGCTTTTAGTGAATATTTAATAGTAGTTAAAAAAAGATGATGTTCCATGTGTAAATGTAATCCCTTTAAATATAAAGTATGTTTATGTTCTGTAAATAGTATACATAGATATAACGAAGATTATCATGAACTTAAGACTACTTCAAAATGTATCAGTATCACTCTTCTTCCCTGTTGCTATGGAGATGTTGACTTTACCAGATTAGTGTAATAGTGAAAGTAAATGTTGGATTGATGGCCGGCCTGTCTGTGTTGTGTACAGTACAGTTCAGTTTAGCTCTTATAGTTCTGGCATCATCAGTGTTAAAAACAAATCTATAAATATATCCTGCACTCTGAACATCCAGACCTTGACTACGTCTCTTGGTGGTCCTTTGTGGGAACTCGTGCGCGTGTGAGTGTGTGCGTGGAGTGTCGAATGGGATTGTGCGTGTGCGTTTCAGTCTGTGCATGTGAAGTGTAGAAAGCTGCTGGTTAATTTGCTACGTTTGTTTTCTCATGTCATGTGTTCAGTGCTTCAAAGTAAAAAGTTCTTGTTCTGTTTGACCATTGGCATCGTGAGCGTATGTGCGTGTGTGAGTGTAAATATATGTCAACATGCAGATATTGCAATAAAAAAAGAGCACATGTGCACAGGAAATGGTGTCATTTCTTTTCTATGTGCCGTCCAGAACAAAAGGCTCTGAGATCCTGTAGATGCATTTTGAATTAACAAAGTGAATATTACATGAAAATTACTATAAAATGTTTATATTTTTATTGAAATGACTGCGTATGAGATAGCGCTACCCTTCTGTGTTCACATATAATTGGACACTAAATATTCCATAGTTTAGAATATTCTGGCTTAAATGTCAACAACAGGATTAGCAGACATCAGTGATTAGTTACTAACTCATTCAACTAATTGGCTTCCTGTAAAGACAAATGATGTTATGAAAGTATTATAATATCTGTAAAACAAACAAAAGAAACATCTTTACAACAATTCCAAATTATTTAGCTGAGCACTATAAATTTTAGGAATTGTTAGACATTTGCTAAGCCAAAGTGTCAAAAAACAAACAAAACTTTAGCTAAATCAATGGGAAGTGAAAAAATACTTAATATAATAGAATTTGGAATATGAAATAAACTAAAATGTGCAAGCTGAGTAAGAAAGAGTCCTCAGCTACACTGTCACAGACTGCGTCTTTCAATCTTGTAATATATGTGAAAACACAGACTGTATATAAAAGATGGACAAAGCCACTATTGCATTATGTATTAGTTTCTCCAGGACGTCACACCTTTTTGCTGGCATGCTTTGTTTGTTATTTAAGCCAGAACCACTTTTATTCCAACGAGTGAAATGCTAGGTTATTAGCTAACAGTAGCTTGCTCGGCTAGTATCTATAAACTTTACAGACGCAGAAACAAAGACACGTGGTGAGTGCGACAGACTGATGGAAGTATACTTTGCTGTGGTCTGTTGGGGAAGCAGCATCAAAGCTGGTAACACCAATAGACTGATTAAACTGATTAGGATGGCTGGTTCTGTGACTGGCTGACAACTGGACACTTGTGAGGTAGTGGAACTGTTATCCATCATGGATAATTCAGTTAACATGCTCCACAAGGTACCAACAGCAACAATTCAGCCCAGTTCAGTAACTCCAGTTAGCAGAGGCCAAGCCCAGCAGTGAACAGCTACAGTGGCCTGTGTTCTCACACCTGTCAGTGAGAGTTCCTCCCCACTGATTTACACTGAAGAGTCTCCAAACTGATGAATTGTAACTAAATGTATCAATAATTTTCTTATATGTGTGTATTTAAAAATGTGGCCTGCTGTTACAGTTGGTGTTATATTTGGTACTCAGTTCAGTTTAAATAGGGTGCAGTCAGATTAGCATATCTTTTTAAGCTACTGGCCGAGACACAAGGGAAGGAAGTTCATGTCAGATAAATCCTTGGTCCTCTTCGGTCTTCAGCACTCTGGTACACTCTCTAAAAGTCTAAAATAAAACAACAGCAAAAGTCTGTTACTGTCAATATTGATACAATCTACAGATTTGTATCATCCAAGGCTAATTATTAAATGGACTGGTTCTTAAATAGCATTTTTCTACTCTGAGCACTCAAAGCCCTTTACACAACTTGCACCTTTACCCACGGACTTCTTTTTTTTCTACGCACTTCCTGTCTAACATTCACACTAGTGATGTGACGTTCTGTATCGAGGCTTCGAAGCTTGTGTCGAGTAATGGAGAGGGCGTTTCCGCGATGCGCATATCGAGGCTTGCTTCATTTATGGGAGGAGCTGAAAATGATGACGTCCGAAGCCTCGCTGCCCGGCTGTACCACGTGACTGGTTCATGAAGTGGTTCGCACTTTGCCGCGAGATATGACAGCGATATAAACCCCTCAGACTTCATTCAAAATGTGGGTGTTTGATGGAGAGTTGCGGTTAGTGAGAGTTTGGAGACAGTTTGGAGGTTTATGAGAGAAAGTCAGGAGAGAATGGAGCCAGCTAAGAAGAGGAGGATGTCCTCCCCTGTGTGGGAGCATTTTGATCTTATTCCTCCCAACAAGGTATGTAAATTTCTACAGAGGATGTATTTTCATAATACTGATGGTGCAATACAATTAATGTTAAGCTGTCTGTACTTTTGTACAAGGTGAAGTGTTTGCTATGTGCCAGGGAGCTGGGATATAACAACAACACCTCATCCATGCTTAGGCACTACAGAGCTTTGCATGTGAATAAGGGGAACAGCGATTGTGGAGCAAGACCAGGTGAGCCATCAAATGCCATGATAATATAACATGCAGTAATGTTACTAAATGATATAACAATATTATACAACTGTAATAAGTTACGTGTGTGATATTTATATTTGTGCTTTGTCTTTATTGTCTTTCCTCAGGAGAACAATCTGAAATAGATGAAGACCTGGTTAGCATGGTGATTGAGGACTCCCAGCCATTTAGCTTTGTGGAGGACAAAGGATGTAAAAGATTTGTTAAACCATTAAATCCTAGCTATGTTCTCCCCACTAAAAAGGTCATAAAAGCAGTGAAAATGTAGTTTTTATAGAATAAAATGTGAACAGGCAGGACTGAGGCTCAGTGTGTAGCTGTCCATACCTCAGCGTTACAAAAGCACAACTACTGTCCACACCTCAACCTCACCTCACAGTAAATGATCATTTCCATTTTAAGCATTTCCAAATAATCATTTTCCATACTGCCAGTATAAATATACACAGTATACTGCCATCACTACAATATACATGTTTTACACACTCCTTTTGTTGTTGACATTTACAGGCTGTGTGCAAAAGGCCACACTCTTCAAATTCTTGCCAACTAATATTTTTACGTCCAGTAGGTGTCCTACTAGAGCACATGAAGCTTCAAGAAGCTTTGCGCTGCAGTGAACCAATTGGATGAAGAGCTTCAGTGCTTCATGAAGCTTCATCTGCCCATTACTAATTCACACACCGATGGATGCATCAGAGAGCAACATGGGGTTAGTATACTAGGCATGCAGACTGGGATCAAACCACCAACCTTCCGGTTAGTAGGTGACCTGCTCTACCATCTGAGCTACAGCCACCACTACCTGCAGATAACTAAGTTCACCTTTTTAAGGTCCATGCACCATGTCTAGCAATCTGTGTTTGGGCAGAACAGGAAATATTTTTCTTGCTTTTATTAAGAAAGTTTTACTGATTCCTTTAAGTTAAATGAGAAATGTATATTTTGCCAAGTTGCCTTGTGTCTTAGCAATGTTACTTCATATGAAAAGGGTTCCTGAGGTCTCCATGATTAGAAGTCGGCTCTATGTACAGATGTGAAATAAGTCAAACCTCAAGTAGGCCAAAAAAAACAACAAAATTAAACCCAAAACTGAAAGTGCTTTAAAAATGCCAGCCCTTTGCCTGTAGGAATGAATAGTAACAATGTATATTAATATCAAACCTTTTTATAAGGTAAGCAAGTGTGTGGATTGTTTAAAAAGAAATTCATTTTAAAGCTTTTTATTTTGCATTGCTGTAAAACAATTTTGTTTTACGCTAAACCTACAAAAAACTGAATTTTCAAGGCCAAGCAGTAATTCAAAACTGAGCTAGTCTGATGCAGCAGATGCACTTCTTAGTTGAATATATCAGCAGTCACTGTCAAGGCTGTGAG
The DNA here is from genome assembly GCF_900408965.1 of Simochromis diagramma. Classification (NCBI taxonomy): domain Eukaryota; kingdom Metazoa; phylum Chordata; class Actinopteri; order Cichliformes; family Cichlidae; genus Simochromis; species Simochromis diagramma. Next base: position 2,252,501 of record NW_024386938.1, on the reverse strand, counting down.
GCCAGTCAGCAAAGATGGACCCAAACGCAAAACCAACAGAGACTGGTGTCAAGTTTCACAGCCTTTACATTTACACACAAAACTAAGCATGAAGGTAAGTAACACAGGGACACAGACAATTATTTCTGATTACCACTAGCAGGTGTAGACGTGGACAGAACGATCCAAATATCAATACTTAGGCTACCAGGCGAAAGCGCATCAAATCCGACTTTTTTGACCCTATGCGACCCATCTATCCGATCATGGTAGTGTGAACGGCACAAATCCGATCTGGGTCACTTTCGTATGTGGTACTGAATCCGATACATATCCGATGTTTTAGAAAGCGACTGCTGTTTGATGGTCATGTCGCATTAAATCCATCTTTTACGTCACTGACACGAGACAGACGCCAATTATCAGCGCCGGAGAAGACATCGCGAACGCTTCCTGGACATCCAGTGTAGATGTTGGGAAGACAACGTTGGAGAAAACGTGAACATTTCCTTTGAAGCACCGCTCCTCTCTAAAACAGCAATAAGGATCATTAATAGGCCATATGTAAATAACAAAATAACTTTATAACTTAAAGTAAAATTGGGAAACTTAAAGTCCGAAACAAGTCTTTATATTAAGGCCATCAGTCAAACAATACTGTTTGATCTGGGTCTAAACAGAGCACGTTGTGTGTGACATCTTCTTTTGTGCATGCGGCCGCTTTGAGCGTTCACACTAGAGCGCGTTTGCTGTCACATTTTATTTGTAGTGTGAACAAGAAGACAAGAAAATCGGAACTGAGCATTAAGACCTGCAGTGTGAACGTAGCCTTAGTTTCTATCCTCTCGGCTCAGTATGTAGCTCACTGGTGCAACACTAGCAGCTGGTCTGTATGCACTGAAGTGGATAAACTTGATGGCAAACAGGTGCTACGACTGAAGAGCGGGAAAGTATACAACTCCACCCTAAAGGGGAGGAGAAAGGCAGCATGCGCTGTCAGGTTGGAGGAGAAAGAAACAGAAACTGTGACAGCGATGAAAACATTTTTTGTCTTTCCGTTTGCAGTGCAGATGATCTTTTTGATTTTTGCTTTTTTTTTTAAAAAAAAAACATTTTTTAAAAATTGAAATAAGTGTCAAATTAAAAGAAATACCTTCATCATTCAGCTTTACAGGGAGTGGATCTGGTAAGTTGGTGTTGGTTTTTCAAGCTTTTTGTAAGTTTTGATATATCTTCTTCCTCTCAGTATGACTGTGCCTCCATTGAGCACAAGGGCTGATTTAAACAAAACAGAAATATTGATATTATCGGACGTTTATACTTTATTTAGTGTTAATGAAGTAAAAAACAAAACAGTATTATTGTAAAGAAAACTGGTTAAACTGAGAAAAAAATGTTTAATTGTATTTTTACTCCACATTATAGGTACATATAAGTAGTTTCTAAAGTCAAACAAAATCCACACTTTTTGTGCTGCTTCACTTTTCCCATTAATTGCTTGAGAGGCAAACTTGACTCAGTAGAAGTTCACAAGCAGTCGAGAAGACGGCCTGGTCCGTTTTAGCTTCCCGAGGAAGTACAGCCTTTGTTGGGCTTTCTTCACAAGGTGCGATGTGTTCAGGCTCCAGCTCAGGTCAGACGCTATGTTGACACGCTCTACTCCTGCAATCCACAACGGCCCCCTTGTTCTTGCTGGTGCTCAGGACGAGGATGTTGTCTAAGCAGCGTGTCAGGTGTTGGGTCTCCTCTCTATAGTGAGTCTCATCATTGTCTCTAAAATTCACAACTGTGTTAGTGAAATGAATGGCAGAACAAACGCGAGTGAAGGCAGTGAATAGGACCGGGCTGAGCGCACAGCCCTGTGGCGTGCTCGTGTTCAGGACCAGTGTGGAAGATGTCCAGCTCCTCATTCGCACCACCCGAGGCCTGATGGAGAGGAAGTCTCTGATCCAGTGTCGCGGCGATGTCGACATGTGGGTTATGAAGCTTCAGAGCCAGCTTATCACCGTGTTGAAAACAGAGATGAAGTCAACAAACAGCACCCTGACATAAGAGTTGTGATGTTCCAGGTGGGTCAGGACTTACATCCTGTGTTGAACTTTCCATCTGTATGCAACCTGATGGCTGTCCAGACCAACATAGATGATGTGCTTCTGAACGATCCTCTCAAAGCACTTCATGGAGTCAGGGCCGCAGGACTATAATCACTGAGGTAAGAGACAGCTGATCTTTTGGGTACAGAAGATTTAAGGCAGACAGGTTGAGGATGTCCAGAAAAACTTCTGCCAGTTAGTCAGGGCGCGCCTTCAGAGTCCTGTCTGACAGCTAACATGAGAGTACGTTGAAATGTTGTGTTAATAAAAACATCCCCGTCTGATTTTCCAGGTTCTGTGCATTATATAACCCTCCGCGCTGGATGTTCACATCCGTCCGCTAGAGGGTGCTGCAGACCCTCGGTGTAGAGCCACCCTCGTAGGCTGCTGACCCGCGTTCACCCGTACTGTACAGGCATGGGGGAGGACCGAGCATAGAGAACTAGTAAACGCCGTGGGGTTCCCTGTGCACACCGTGGCCATGACTTTGACAGTACCGGCTAGCGGACGTTGCTCTCCAGGCACCTGAAAGCGGACCGGTAGAGGAGGCTAACACCGGAGGGAGAGGCATTAGCTGACGCCGGCTCGAGTCGGTAAAGCAGCTTTTATTAGATTTTTTTTAACGTGTTTGTTGAGCTTGTTTCTTCACGAGATAACTGCCGCTCCTCGTTCAGCGGTTTTACGTGGACGCTACCGGGAGGCGCTTCTATTTGAGCGGTGGAGTGCTGCTGAGTGAGACAGTTTGACACTTTCAGCGAAAACAGGCTGAAAGCTTCTCCTCGGGGACGCCGGTGCAAGGTGAGCGCTGTCCTCACGTCAACCCCGGCGCTGCGCCGGCCTGCTGTACTCCAGCTACAGGGAAACGCCGTCGTCGTGTGGCCGGTGCACTGCAGCTCTGTGACGTCCCCAGGTTCACCTACACCGGCTTCCTCTTACTGCCACCGCACTGTGTGAAACGAGTTACTCTACATTCTGCAGTCAGAGGTGAACGAGGGAAGATGTGACAACTATGTAGTGTCTGTGTGTGTCTGTAGTGTAATCTCCACCGTCGCTGCTCGCTCCTTTGCTGTGACATGTGTCCATAGGTCGGTCTGTCCGTGGGCGCTTGCGTGCCAAAGTTTGCTTGAAAAGCTGCTGGAGGATTCAGAGTCATACATGTGTCATGTATGAAATGTGGCTCCCAGCCAATAGCTGCTTCTATAGGGAGAGGCCTGGTATATGAGTTTATGCCATTATGCACTGGGCTGCACATATAGGTATTAGCACCAGTCTGTTGTACTTCTCTGCAGTAAGGGTGTGGGTGGGAGTGTAGTTAATGCACGGCCTCACAGTTGTTATTGCCATTCCTATTCATATGACTGAGTGTTTGCTAAGCACTTGGACCAGTCAAGGGGGGCTCAGTCATTCATTTTCTGTCCAGAGTTGTAGTTCCAGACACCTTGGTTTAAGTCAGGGATGTCAAACTCCTTTTCTATCGTTTGCCACTTACAGCCTGCATGATAAAACTGGAGTACTCACAGCTGAAAATAGGAAGGTTTCATAAAATTAAAGAAAATGCCCTTTTCTTTCAAACAAAGTGTGGACTCACTATTAAAAGAAAACAGTTGATTCTATAGCAGATGATGGAAAACAGGAACTTATTTGTTATTTTGTTGTTTATCCATTACTTAATTACTTTTTTTAGGGGGGGGGGGGGGGGCTGTCATACTTATGTAAATGCTGTTAAAAGTGTAAAATCTATGCACTCGTTTACATTTTCCAAAGCTTTTATGGTGGGCTGGAATGGTATGTTTGATACCCCTGGTTTGAGTGCTACAACTAACTAGGGCATATACAGATACATGGCTCTATTTTTTTTTTTTTTTAATAAATTGTAATCCTAATCTTTGAAAAAAGACAGTAAAAGCTGATTTTTGGCTGCTTGCTGATTCATAAGGGGCTTCCACAGCAGGTAGCTCCACATGTGAGAGGTCTTTTTTTTCTTCTTCTTTTTTAGCCAGATGCCGTTCTGGGGATTTGTCTCCTCTTGGATCTTTTACTTGTTTCGCAAATGTATAAACTACTTCACTGTGGTTTACACATTTGCACAGTATTATTCTTCTATCTGTAATTTAACATCCACCTTGAGCTACTCAGTGATTCATAACTTTGTAAAGTTACCTGCTTCACTGACTATTCAGTGCCTAGCAGAAGCTCCTGGCTACAGCTGCCTGTTTTGGCACAACTGTCAATCACAGCAGCCACCTCTGACTTAAAGCCTTAACATAATCCAAATGTGTATGTCTTAGAAGCATCTGAGGTTGTTATAGTGAAAGAATTAAGATGATATTCCTCCACCATAATATCATCATTATAATCATATTACAGTATATTTAATCAACTCACCCATCCAAATCATTGAATTCATGTGTTCCAGTTCCTCGACCACAGGTGTATAAAATCAAGCACCTAGGCATTTATGAAGGAATGTGCTGCTCTAAGGAGCTCAGTGAAATCCAGTGTGGTACTATGATAGGATGCTAACTGTGCAACATGTCCGGTCGGTGCACTCAGTGACAGTCAGTTGCTACAGACCTCCAAAGTTCATGTGGCCTTCAGATTAGGTCAAGAACAGTGTTTAGAGAGCTTCGTGGAATGGGTTTCCACGGCTGAGCAGCTGCATCCAAGCCTTACATCACCAAGCACAACGCAAAGCGTCAGGTGCAGTGGTGTAAAGCACACCACCACTGGACTCTAGAGCAGTGGAGACGTGTTCTCTGGAATAACATATGACACTTCTCCGTCTGGCAGTCTGGGTTTGGCGGTTGCCATGAGAACAATACTTGTGTGACTGCACTAGGCCAAGTGTAAAGTTTGGTAGAGGGGGAATTATGGTGTGGGGTTGTTTTTTTGGTCCCTTTGTTCCAGTGAAAGTAACTCTTAATGCTTCATTTCATCCCCCCAACTTAGTGGGAACAGTTTGGGGATGGCCCATAAAGATGGATGAGTGAGTTTGATGTAGGAGAACTTGACTGGCCTGCACAGACTCCTGACTAGGGATGGGTATCGTTTAGATTTTATCCGATACCAGTGCCAAACCGGTACTTTTGAAACGGTGCCGGTGCTTAAACGGTGCTCAAACCGGTGCTTAAAGAATGGAGAACACAAAATTGGTCCAAAAACCTCTCATGTTCAGCTGGTTTTTTTGTAAAAAGGTAACAATGTTAGCCTTTTCCGCAGCTATGGGGCATATATGGTATCACTCTTGGCTGGAAGCAGTGCTTAAACAATGGAAAAAACACAAAATTGGTCCAAAAACCTCTCATGTTCAGCTGGTTTTTGTAAAAAGATAACAATGTTAGCCTTTTCTGCAGCTATAGGGCATATATGGTATCACTCTTGGCTGGAAGCAGTGCTTAAACAATGGAAAAAACACAAAATTGGTCCAAAAACCTCTCATGTTTAGCTGTTTTCCACTTTTTCTTTGGTCATTTTAGCCTTTTTGGCCAGGGTGAAGGGAGTACCTGCCATCAAACAAGAAGACAGCCGCATGTAGCTATGATGGTGTTTGCTAGTTCACCTTACATGCATTAATGTAATAACGTGGTTAGCCTACTCAACGTAAATTACACACGAACAACATTAAGCTACTCACGCAGAGAAGAACGGCTGCTGCTGCATCATCATCCTCATCATTTCTGCTACACTGGCAGGGCTAGGGGCCAGGACTCTCCTCTTCGGGTTATTGGGGGATGTTGCTAACTCCGCGTCCGATAACAGGCAACCCACCCGCAGTAGATGTGCTCGGTGTGAGGTCTTGCAGCAAGCTATCAAATACGGCGCATTTCTCGGCTTTTAAAAAAAAAAAAAACGCTATGCGTCGCCAGGTGTTTCATCAGATTTGAGGTGTTACCTCCTTTGACAGTATCACAGTATCAGCTTAAAGCACTTGTTGCAGGCTGCTGAGTTTGCATCTTTTGCTGTGAAGTACAGCCAGACTTTTGACCGCTTCGCCTTGGGCATTTTTAATCTAAAAGAACGTACGTACCTGGACTCGCCTACTATCCTCGGAAACGTAAAATAATTGGCTAGAATCTAAAGTGTATCACAGCTCAGGAAAAAAAAGCACCGAAATGTGCGCTGCTTTTCAGTCTGGTTACTACCGTTTATGTCAGAACACCGGTACCCATCCCTACTCCTGACCTCAACCTGAATGAACACCTTTGATAAATTAGAGTCGAGACTGTGAGCCAGGCCTTCTCGTCATCCCCTTACAAATGCACCTCTGGAACAATGGTTATGAATTCCACAAAACACTCCTAACCTTGTGGAAAGTCAAAGCTGTTATAGCTGCAAAGGGTGGGCTGACATCATATTAAACCCTGTGGATTAAGAATAGGATGTCTCTCAACTTCATGTGTGTGACAGCAGATACTTCTGCGTCTGCATCCATTTTCATAAATTTGTAGGGCTGAATGTGAGCTTGTACAAAGACAGTGATGAAGGACAAAAAACTCTGAGCAACAGCAGCCAATAAACTGGCTTCAGGGTTCTGGCAAATAATGTTTCCTTACTTGTAAGATTTTGTCCAGCATCGAGAGTCTGCACAGAACACTCCTTCAGTGTGTAGTGATGAATAAATGGAAGCAAAGAGACATTTTCCCCACATCTTTATTCATTTATCATTTTAAATAAAACACTGTCAGAGCCACAGCTGCGTATGAAACAAATTAATGTGGACCCCCCCCCCCCCCTTTAGTATTTCCCCAGAGTGCAAAATCCAGACCTACATACAATTACATAGGAAGCACTCTTGAGTTCCTTAAGTTATGAGTTTGGTAGCTGGTGTTTTTATTAGTTTTCAGCAGCCGTTTGAAAATGTATTCAGCTTTAAGAGTTTCCCCTCAGCTCTAACTGAACCTCAGTGCCACAGCTTAATAAATCCTTTCAAGGGTGCCTTTCATATATATTTTCTGTGTACAAGGCAACTCAGAGGATTTCATTTTATAAAGAGTTGTTTTTTTTCTTTAAGGAATATTGCTGTTCTTAGTCCTTGTAAGGGAATTACAATGAACGAGTGGATGGAAGGAATTACAAAGCAAAGAAAGGCCATGTAAGTTTAAGCATGCGTACACATACAAAGCTTTAATCCCTGCCAGCAGCTGCAGGTGACCTCTTTTTGACATCCTCATTCTCCCTCCTCTAATGCAAGGCCTGCGTCCTTTTCTGAGGTTCAGGGTTAATGTGTAGCAAGAATGGGGTGCAGGCAGGGTGAGGGGAAAGTGGCATCCCATCCACTGCCCGTCAACCCTTCACCCACTGATCCGGGCTCAGCGTGAGGGTTGCTGAGTGTGTTTGTCTGAGCTTGGTTACATAATGTGTGGAGGCAGCCGTTGCCCCAGTCCTCAGAGGTCCCTCGGCACGCTCGCATCACACAGATGTAGACGAGCGTGTGTGTTGGAGGGGTGGGGTTAAGTGTCAACATGGACCACAGAACTATTGTTTAAGTGCTTTTAGAATCAGATGGACATTTAGAATTTCACTGCAAGTAGTATTTGGGTGGCTGATGTGTTTCAGGCAAGAAAAAGTGACAACTTGAGCCAGTTTTGTCCTCTGCAATTGTAATTCAACCTGGGTAAACTAGCCTGTCTTCTCTGGGAACTCTCTGTCGACATTTTAGTGCAAGCAGCGGCACTAAAGCTGTTTTAAATAGCTCCCTATAGCATTATGGTCACTTTAACCTTCAGGTCAGTGTATTCACCTGGAAGGAGAGGTGAGAGGTCTAAGGCGACATAATTTAGATCTTTATACAGTGCGTTCTGTATGTTTACGATACACACCACACTTGTAAGAATCACAGTTTCCAAGTTCTAAGACTTTTTGTCGATATTTGATCAATAAATAAGTCGATCATGAAGAGCTTGGTGGATGTGGCAAATTGTTACCGTGACCCACTCCACACCCGTACAACGTTGATCAGAATGACATACACGTACCAAAAACACAACCTCCTTGGCAGCCGTAGTTAGTCATTAGCAGCTCTCATTCTTAGTGTACTCTTTCTGGGACCTCTAGAAGCATTTGTGGGCTTTTATTTAGAGACCGTAAATGTTTCAGTTGTCCTCAGTCTAAACGTACATGCAGATACAGCTGGCTGATAAAGTCCAATTTCACCTATGCAATCATTCTTTGGAGTTCGTTTTAACTGCAAAGCTCTTTGTATATTTTATTGTCAATAAATGAAATGCTTCCATTTCTTTACAGCAGCGTGCTTTTTCTCAACCCCAAAAGTTGTCAGTGGTTTACTTCAGCTGGAATCACTAAAAAAAACAAGAACTTTGATCAACAAGAACCACCAAGATCTTTCCAAATCACCTCCTAAAGCTGGGCATACACTCTGCGATCTTTTGTTTTGTTTTGTTTTTTTCAGTGGCGTTATTCAGCTCCTGCTGAAACTGTACAATTGAATCGCAGGGGTTAGAAGCTCGTAGGTCACGATGCAGAGTCTCGCACTATATGACCCGATGCTCTGATGTGACCTGAGTGCTCAAACTGTGCTTCTATAACATGAAGCTTATACAAAATCTGCCTCTCTGTCTTTCACTCACACAGACACGCACACCACCACCATCAGCTTTGCTAAATTGTTAATGAAAACATTGACCAGGCAGCTGTGATTGAGCAACAATGTCCATCCAACTCTTTTCACGGTTGTTGTGGTCGTGATCATTTTGTGAGGCCACATCGAAAAGGCTCGGATGAAATTGCCAAAGTTATACAAGTTGTGCCTCCATCACTTGTGTCCAGATCACACGCTGCAGTGCTGCTCCGTCTTTTCACTTTCATTCTTGTGTTTGCGCGTGCGCAGTGTGAGAGGCTGCGTTGACACTCTCACGGCAGGCGACAGGATTTCAAACAGGTTTGATTTTCTTGCAACCATACGATTGCTGGTCGTGAGGTGTTAATCGTGTCTCGTTATCCCACGTATACTTCACCATGCACGACACACGATTAAGGCAAAACTCGGGCCGATTTATTAATTTTTACTCTGTGATGTTTATAAAAATAATAATGTTAATAAGTAATTATTTAAAACAACTGAATTGAATATAGACCAGAATAAATGTGATTATGTTCCTTGCTGTAATGGAGCAGCATTCACATGTAAGCTCACATTTGTGTTTTTGTATTCAGAGAAAGGAGTGTAACGTGACACAGTCAGACGACTAATACGCAGAATGTTAATCCCTCATATAAGAAACCATATAAACCTCCAGCTTTCTCATACAAACCTGTTGAAGGGAAACACTAACATACTGCAGATGGCTTCGTTCTCTTGGAAGGATAAAGGACAAAAAGGGGCTTCCAAATAAACTTTGGCAGCCATTATCATACCTGGGCAGCAGCGCAAGTAAAAATCTGTGTGGAAACATTTTTCTAAACTTCATCAAGCCTAGCTTGGCATTTTGTAAGTAAGTAAGTAAGTAAAATTTATTTATATAGCACTTTTTAAGACGAAAACGCTGTTACAAAGTGCTTCACATAAAAACATGTCAAACGAACAATATTAGAAGAAATATAAAAGCATATCAAACAAGCAATAGTACAATATAAATATAAAATAAGACAGCATATTACCCAAATGCCTGTCTAAACAGATGAGTTTTAAGCTGTTTTTTAAAAGAGGCCACCGTGTCGATGGTGCGTAGTGAGGAGGGTAAACTTTTGTAAAATTTTGTACTGCAGCTGTTGTTGCTTATTTACCAGCTTGTACAGTAACACTGATAAATCTGCTAATCTTAAATCCTGACTGATTGACTGGTGCATTTACAGTCCAAAGTTTGGACACAAGTTTATTCAAAGCATTTTTTTTTTTGGTAAAACAGCAGTGAAGACTGTACAATGATAAATATGAAATGTAGTACACAAAGTGTGTATACAAAGAAGGCATGTTTGTGTTGACTTGGAGCCTTCTAAGTAGAGCAGTTTCACCTTTGAGCCTTACCGGGTTCTCCCAGGATAATAAATTTAACATGTCATTACCTTGGAATTCTTTCCCAACAGTTCCCATTTAGTCTGAGCTCTCGATGAGTGCTTTTCTTAAACCCTGTGGTTCAGCTCCGCCCAAGTCATCTTGGGTGAGTTGAGGTTGCTAATTGTGGACTGCAACACGGCGTTGCTCTGCGTTTTGGTCAAAGAGGCCTTACAAAGTGTGGAGATGTGTTTGGTCCAGCTCTGCTTGGACTTGAAATGCATTAAGAAGTCAAGGGTCTTTCTGTGTGGAGTCTTCATGTTCTCCCTGTGTTTGGGTGGGTTCTCCCCGGGTACTCCAGCTTCCTCCCACAGTCCAAAGACATGCAGTTAGTGGGGAAAGGTTAATTGGAAACTCTAAATTGCCCATAGGTGTGAATGCAGGAGTCAATGTGAGCAAGACTGGTTGTCTCTGTCTATGAGTTAGCCCCACCACAGATTGGCGACCAGCCCAGGGTGTACCCTACCTCTCGCCCTAATACAGCTGGGATAGGCTCCAGCGCCCCACGTGACCCTGAAAAGGATAAGTGGAAGCGAATGGATGGATGGAGGATTTGAAGTCTTCAGTTTTGTCCTATGATATAAGAACTGTAAGCACTTGTTAGTGTGAGCACACCTTTTACAAAAATAGCTGTAATGTTCTCGTTGTGTTCTGTGGGTGTTCACACACAGACTCTGGTGATTATTGAAAAGAAAGAAAGCTTTTCCACAGCTTTCTTTGGAGTCATACTTTTCTATTAAAGCAGGAACCTGCAGCTTCTGTTTAACAGAAGCTACAAACACCCACTGTTGAACTCTGCTTTATTGTTTGTGCTTGACAACCAGTTGTTGACTCCATAAAGACACTGATACAAAATATACTGCACTGAAATGAAATGCACGTTGGCCTTTATGATAGTCTGGACCTTTGTTTGAGGAAACTCTCTAACTGGAGTTTCTATACCAGTGCTGTTCACCGTGAGTTGAGTACCAGTGGTGTTAGCTGTGGAAAAATGTGAGCACAGCCCAGCTTTTTGCCTATTGTAATGAAACACATAAATAAATGAAACTAGGTGCTAGTAGTATGAAGCTGGGTTGTTTAACAAAAACCTTAAAAAAGGGACTTATTGTTAGTTATGGATACTCTTGCCCGATGTTGCAGTATTTGGCACCCAGGTGAATTGCTCCCAAATAAAAATGGCTGAACCTTGATTTAATCTTTATTGGTGTTTACTTGGTTTACAACCACCCAGTTTTGTCAGCAGAGAGGTGTGTAGTGGGTTATTGGATTAGCTTAGCTTGGAAATCAGAACCTGTCACATAGCAATCACACAATAGTTTGTTGAAACACAAACTGACGCCAGAGTGCGCCCCAGTAAGAAAACGATTCTTTCCTAAATAGTTTTCACTTGTTAATTTGGAACTATAGAAAACGGTTAAAGGTTATTAAAGACTCAGAGTAGAAACCTTCATCCTTGGTTGTCCTGCACCAAAGATTTTTCAAGAACGACCCTTTATATTTAAGGCTTCAGCTTTTATAAATAGTACTTTGTTCAGACTGTGTTACAATTACCTATTTATTACGATAGTGCTAAAGAAGATTTAACTTCCTGTAATGGCCACTGGTGACTGGCTCCATAAGTGAGTCAGTGCCAATATTAAATCTTTACATCAAAGTGCATTTTTATGGTTTTGTAGAAGAACAAAACGGTTCTGTCTGCTAAGTTTGATCTCTTAACCGTGTTTGCTGTGATGCTGCCTTTTGAAGCTTTTTTGGGGCTTGTTTTGTAATTTTCTGACACAAACATGGTTTGCTACGAGGTACTGAACACAATTCTACTATTTAGTGTGTTGCCTTGTACTGATTAGCAAACATGGATCCAGCTAATGGTTGAACGTGCTAGTTTTGGCTTATAATTTAGCACGCCACCATCTGATCTTAATAAGGTCAATTATGATTAAATCTTTCAACACCGATGGGCACGAAGGAGCTGAACACGACAAATGTTTGTCTGCTTTTGTGCCACACCTAATATTTTGCTCACTTTAATCACCTGAAGCCTCGGGGAAATCATGCATCTCGTCCGTGTGTTTCCACATTTGCTGTTACACAGTGATTGGTCAGACGGGGGCATTTTTGTCAGTCGTTCATTTCATCGTCCAGTTGTCATGTGACAGCCCCGATCACCAGTGCGGTTCTGTTCTCCTTTGAACTGCTCTGATTGGCCTGTTTCTGTGATCAGTCTTCTCCCTCCATCCTTGGATCTGTTGCAGCACAGTTGCTCTTTCTTGCAGTTGCAGCTCTCAAGGGCTTTGTGTTCTTTCAGGGGAGAGAAGAAAGACAAAATCTTAGTGAGATGAGAGAGATTTTATAACCGGCTTTTGTCTTTTGTGCCACATGCACACGCCCACATTCACTCTCTGGAACAAAGAATGGTGTCAGGAGTGGCCACAACAGGAAGTTGCCCAGGGATTAGATCAACAGTACAAGACTCTCTGAGGCCTTTGCTCCTCCCTCTGAGGGTTTGAGCAGTCCTATACAGTAAAGTTCACACTGTGAGTCTTGAAAGAATATTTTTCAGGAAGTTTGGTGTTTTCAATATCAGAGACACAAAGAGAGAGAGAGAAACTGACTGCACAGCTGGGAGATCAAAATGGGAGGAGATGGAATAAGCGCAGGAAAGATCGTGCTCCGCACGTGGATCCACAGTGATGGAAGGATTTGGGGTAGCTCCCCTGCTATTTCCAGCCCCAACTCAAAGAACTGCTGTACTCTGCTGGATTTAGTGAATATTCTCGGCTGCACCATAGCAACACTGATGGATATTTTAGGGTCACTAATTATTTCAGCTCTATTCAAAGATCATTCATAGAGTCATTGCTGTGCTTGGCTCCATCTGTCCACCAGTTCTTACATTGATCTAACTCAGTTATTATACACTAAAAGGAGTGTGTTGTAGTATTTTAACAGTCTGGCTGTTCAGCCTGACAGTGCTGTCTTTATAGTTCAGGAATTGCCATAGGCTAGCAGCTTTGCACGTCTTCTCACCTATGCAATATATTGAGCTGCGGCCAGTTCACCAGTTTGTAGATTCAATGTGTTTTTCCGCTTTCATTAAGCACTTTGGCTCGACGCCGGCAGCAGTTATTCAAAAGGAAGACTCAGGGAGAAAAGTGTTAAGGTGGCTGGTAGTGCTCCCTGATATCAGAGCCATGTGATCTGGCTTGAGGCACAACCTGTAATAAAGAGCGTTAACATCCAGATGATCAATGGATCAGGCTTTTTTTCTCCATTTTAAGCAAAAACAGCTTAGTTAATCTTGTACACACACACACAGTGGTGACCTATATTTTCTCCAGACTCACAGAAATTTAATGAAACTTAATTAGAGGCAGTGCTTTCTGGTAAATTCAGTGATTAAAAAAATCCTAATTACAACCAAACTGCTCAGTTTCACATAAGAAAACATTAAACTGAAAGTATTTTAAGCCTCACTGCTTTTTGTAACTTGACACTAGCTGTCTGTTACTGGCCTACATAGCATTAAACATAATACTGTAAGCTAACAATAAGGTTTTTATATCTCTATACATGTGTAGCACAACTTTAAACTAGTCTGTGAAAAGACTGACGGTGTATTCTACACAGCCTGGGTTTACAGGGTCCCAGACACCAAATATTTTAACTCTTGAAAGATCAGGATTTCTTCACTGCAAGTAATTCAAACCATGCTGCAAAATATCTTTGACTGTCCTCGTGTTGTGGACGGACTCATCTGTCTGATGTTTGGTGCATTTTGGCGTCTTCTTCCTGCCTTATGGTTTGTCTTTGCTGATTGGGAACACTGGACATGCTAAGTTGTTATTAAGAACAATTGAACTTGCAACATACTCACTGCTTTCGCCACTTCACCTCAAGGTAAATGTTGTTCCTTATATAGACAAGTATGCATTGGAAGGTTGGAAGCATGCAGGTTGTATTCAGATTTCCTGTTTGTTTTGAATGATTCTAATTCATTAACACATGCGTGGTGGTAAAAACAAAACAGGCTGGTGCGAAGCGGGAGTGTCAGTGCCAGCAGAGGGGACATCCCTGTATGTGCTTCTCTTATTATTGATCATTTGTGTGCATTTTATGGTAGGTAATTTACCCGAAGAACATGCAAAGAATATTAGAACTTCACGAGCGAAGAGTTTTTCTCCTGCTAACCTCAGAAATGACAAGCAAGCCATCTGGAAATACTGAAACAAAGAAGACTAAGCTGGCCAAACTAGTTACCTTTGCAGTTGGGATTTGCAGCAGCCAATGAACGGTTGAGGAGATTGAAACCACTATTCTGCAAACCTGGGGAGACGTGGCCCCCTTAAACACTAAGAATAAACGCTTGTAAGGAGGGACTACATGATACTAGAAATTTAGTAGTCGGTGCCAGTAGCGTCATTTTAAAACCGTAACGCAGATGATAAGTTCTCTAAAATGTTAACAATATATGTTTTTGACAAGCACATGAAATGGTTGCCAAGTAACCTTCTAATATTATAGTGGCATTATCTTAGCATAAAGATTTAATATTAGCTATTAAAAACAGACAAAAGTGCATTCAGACAAGTGGCATTTAGTTAGTCAGCTAATAAAGACTTTAGCCATTTGAAACTGACAAAGTGACAATTCACTCTGTTATTTTGAAAGGCAAAATGACATCTTCCTGTTTCTTCCAAATTAAAAATATGACGAGTGGTGTTGCTCAACCTCTTTCATTTCTATTTTTTTTTTTTTTTAAAACCATTTATCCAGATGCAAATTGAATTCCTTGGCTGCCCCGCTCCGAGCCTGGTTCTGCTCGAGGTTTCTTACTGTTAAAGGGAGTTTTTCCTTCCTACTGTCACCAAGTGCTTACTTGGCGACAGTATTATTGTCTATATTATTTTAGGGTCTTTACCTTACAGTAAAAAGCACCTTGGAGGTGACTGTTATTGTGATTCAGTCCTATATAAATGTAAGCATAAAGACTGGTGTTGTATAATATTTGTTAATAGAAATAATCATCTTGAAATATTTCTGTTTAATGCATTTTGCTTTTTTTTTTTCTTTCTTTTTTTGTCCAGAGTTTCTGTGAAGGAAGACGCTTTGCCACATGATGTTTTCCAGTAAATATGTTGGTGAAGAAAGCCGGCCTCCCCCTCCATTGCACCAGGTGGGTTATCTGTTATTTCGTCTTCATAGCTGAACTGTTCACTCAAATTCATGCAGGTGGTTTAAATTACTCATACTTTGTGTGCCAGTAATTGCACCAACACAGTGCTGTTCTGTAATTTTGTTGAAGTGTTTTCTTTATAATGTTAAAGATGTTCTCAAACCATGCACCTGGATGTTAAAGTGATTCCTACTATGTATGCTGCAAGGCCCAGGCTCAGGAGTGAAATTGCATAAAACTAAGGAAAAGCAGGTTAAAGAACGTTTAAATAAAACACATAATTGTCAGCAGCTCTTTTTATGTCGCCTGTATCTGTGACACAGGCTGCTGCTATGATTGGTGGTTTCCAGCAGAAACTGTAAGTGAACTCAGGGTTCTTTGGTCAGCTCTGCCCTGTGACGCCTTCAGGGCAGAGGGCTGAGCATGTTCAGACTACAGCTGAGAAACGTTTCTGCCACTGAAAGGTCTCAGAGAGAACTTTTTAATTAGATTGTGAGATGTGCTTTTTTTGTGAGATTCTTTGCCTTTTTAGTGTTTGGGAGATTTTTTCTTTTCTGCAATAATGAGGACAGCATCTGCTGCAGCATAAAGAGCATGCTCGTGTTGCAGTGTTAACATACAAAGCAAAATCAAACTCAGCTGCTTTTCATTTGGTTCCCCCCAAAAAAGTCTTTGTTATATTTGTTACATTAGCTTGTCTGCATACACTGTAGCTTTTTTGGCAAATAAGCAGAATAAGTTTTCTTTAAAAAGTGAATGTCTGCTAAACAAGAATAAACTCTCAAATCTGTATATTAACTTTTTTTAAAGGTGTGATAAAAAGGAAGAGAGACTGTAATTGTGATAAGAGGAAAGGTGTTTTGCAGTGCAACACAACTCATACAATAATATAAAGGTTGAAGGTAATCAAACTGTTAGAGTCTACACAGTATGGATTCCTTATCTTTCTCTGTGTGCTGTAAATTTCCGCCTGCTCTTGTACCTCCTCGTTAGCTCTGCTGAGTGACTGTGGGGAAGGCAAAGCACAGAGAGCAGTGCAGCAGCAACACTCAGCCAGATGTTCTCTGATGCGATTCCCCACAACAGGACATATTGTGATCTGCCATACTGTGTAATTGATGTGATTTTTAATTTTAGTTCTCACGTAGCCTCAAATCATTTTCACACCACTGAGTCCCCCATGATGCACATTTACAACACACGTTCAGCCCTTCCTGCCTTCTCATTATCCTAATTTCCTCACAAGCAACCAAAATCTCAACCAGCTGATGTGCCAGCGTTATTCAGGAGTCAAATGTAATTAGGGTTGGCCTTGAAAACGCTCACTCACCACCTTGTAACAGCAACCCAGCTGTGTGGCTCATGCTTTATGCAGAACCTGCTGCACTGTGGTCATGCAGATGTGGTTTGGAACTCTTCCCCTTTAAGGCACAGTTGGACTGGCTGAACAGGGAAGCACCACAGTCA
Organism: Simochromis diagramma; assembly: GCF_900408965.1. Lineage (NCBI taxonomy): Eukaryota > Metazoa > Chordata > Actinopteri > Cichliformes > Cichlidae > Simochromis > Simochromis diagramma. Next base: position 2,235,778 of record NW_024386938.1, on the reverse strand, counting down.
AGTACATTTATAAATATCAAGCAAAGCCACAGTTGACATATAAAGTGTGTGTGATGGTGTTGGTTGTTTCTTTTTTGTTTTGTTTGCATGCATTGAAAGCAGTAGACAGGGTGAGCAAGGCCCCAGCACACAACAGAGTAGGCCTCAATTTAAATATACCCTGATAACATTATGACCACCTGCCTAATGTTGTGTCGGTCACCCTTTTGCTGCCAGACCAGCTCTGACCTGCCAAGACATGGACTCCACCAGATCTGTGAAGGTGTCCTGTGGTATCTGGCACCAAGATGTTAGCAAGAGTGTTCAAAGCCATCTTCCCTCATTGCTCCGTGGTCCAGTTGTGATGCTCATGTGCCCATTTTTGGTGCTCGCAGTGGCGAGCAGTAGTCAGCATGGACACTCTGACTGGTCTACGGCTACACAACCCCATACACAACAAACTCTGATGTGCTGTGTAGTCTGAAGCCTAACTCGTCTGTTGGATTGGACCACAGAGGCCAGCCTTTGCTCCACCATGACCCTGTTGCTGGTTCACCACTGTGCCACTTTTGATAAATACTGACCAACGCAGAGTGGGAATACCCCACAAGACCTGCAGATTTGGAGATGCTTTGACCCAGTTGTCTAGTCATCACAATCTGGCCCGACTCGCACAAATCCGCATACTTGGCCATTTTTTTCTCCTTCTAACACGTCAAGTCTGAGGACAAAATGTTCACTTAATACATCCCACCCACTAACAGGTGCTACAATGAAGAGATAATCACTGTTATTCCATTCACCTGATCGCCTGATCAGTGTGTAGTATAAGTTATAATAAGACTTTTCACCAAATGACTTACTGTATTTGAAAAGAATGGTTTACAATAAGAATTACTGGTGTTTGTATTCAAAGTAGGTGGGGCCCAGCTGCCTGCACCTCTCACAGTAGGGAGTGAGGCACATCAGGGGGAGCAGCAAGGCTTCTGTGAATGCTTTTAAAGCTGTGACAGTCTTTTGCATCCTGAGCTCAATCAAACCAAAGGTACAGGATAGACGGACCTTTCTTGCTGATTAGTTAAGGAAACTGTCTGCAAGTTTTTCTTTTGTAACATAACAGCAAAAATGTTATTTGTAGGGACATTTGGATCAGATATCAGTCCAACCTTACTCAGAAAGCTAGATCAATAACAAGTTGGTCTATATTTAAGAAACATATACTACAGAAACACAGTACAATTAGTTCTACACTGTTTATGATGCTGACAGATGGTAGTTTCAAATTTGTCATCTATAAACACAGAGTGTAAGATTTATTCTGCTCTCAACCTCCAGTGTCCTTCAGTGTTGCGTATTTTGGTTGTGAGGATTCAGACCCTGACCCAGTGACAGAAATACTTCAGCCTATATCAAAGAAGAGGTGCTACTGCACATTTATAATGACATTTTTTTGTGTTTTACCAAGTGTGGAGAAATAAAAGCATGGCCTACTTTACTCTCAGGCACATGTTTCAAAAACCTTTGAAGGTCACCACATATGCAGACGGCTGCACTCTCTAATGGTCATGGTAACTACCTTAGAACTACCTTTAACTACCTGGATGTCAAAGAGTTCATTCATTTCCACACAAAGTGCTCACTGCAAGAGCTTTTTTTTTTTTTTTTTTTTTTTTAACATTAAAAAACACATTACTCACAGAGTACGTCATGAAGCTTGTCAGGTGCTCCTTTTACAGCTTCTTCAGATTCTTTGTCTTCACCCGTGCTGCCCAGCCTCCACCTGTAATGGCCTGCTAATGGGGGCACATCCTGCATACAACTTAAACTGTCCTCTGACCGTCTCGGCTTTCTATACTTTTAGTTGATCCACAGTGAAGCAAAGACAGAATTCATTGTCTGTTAAGTGCAGCTGCTGCAGAGTTATATACTGCATTATGCGGCTGGATAAGACTACACGTCTCTGGAGCAGGGATCGCAAGTTCGATTCCCACCTGGTATCCAGTAAGGGTCCTGGCAAGACCCCCCATGCAAAAAAACAAAACAGCCCTGGAATGGCTCCTGTATGTCTGCAGCCTGTCCGCAGTTCAGGACACAAGCATTTCACTATATGTTGTACTGTGTATGTGACATATAAAATTTGTATGCTGGCATGGACGGGGCTTTTGTAATTGTGGCTATATTTCTCATTTTGTTTACTGGTTTTGATGGGGTTTAACTCATTACCCCTTGAAAGCCTACTATGAGTAACCCCAGAAGCTCTTTTCTGAGCTAAACAGTTGCTGTCATATTTCAGACCTGCTCATAGTACAACATGACTGGGTTTGTATCAGCCGTTAGTGAGGGTATGAAACAAAAAAGAAGAAATTAGTGAGGCTGGTCTCTGCCTATGCAGCCGCCCTTGGAAAACTCCAGAAACTATGAGTAATGATCAACAAACCACAACTTTATTGACAAATACTGAGGCATCAGAACGGGAACAGGGGAGGCTGTTACATGTTGTGTTTCTGGGAGAAAGAGTTAAAGCCGGTTATCTTTGAATTTGTTGTACAAATATATAAATGTCAAAGAAGCTGAATTATTTCAGAGTCTGACCAAAAAAAATCTGTCTTTACTCACAAAACTAAAGAAATGTAAAACAAACTTGGAGATCAGCTTGATGGTGTGATTTCTTTATACTCTGTGATCGTTTCCCTGTAGTCACTTTGCATGATTCTCATTTAGATTGAAATTAGTTTTGATTCATTTACATTTTCATTTGCACCTTTCGCCACGTATAGCTTTACCAAAGAAGACTGATTAAAATCCATCTGGGTTTTCTCACATTGGACATAAATTAGATGAAGCTTTACAGTCACTTGCTGGAAGCTGGTAATGCCTTTGAAGCGTTTTCATGAATGCCAAATATCAGCAGGGTGCTTTCTGCACAAGCTGGAGAAGATTTTACATGCTGTACAATTGCAAATCGACTTCATTATGATAAGACTTTGACTTCTTTTTCACACTCGTGAGAATTAGTATATTTCAGCATGTTTGATGTATTGTTCATTTAGCCTAATATGTTTAGCAGACTGTGTGCTGTGTATGAGTTTAGTTCATCCAAAGGTCATGTGATGATGCCCCCCCCCATCGCCAGCTGATTGGCTGAAGAGTAGATATGAGAACAGGGGAAAGAAAAACTCCTTGTCGCAGCCACATTGACTCCAATAGGAAATAACTCCAACAAGCAGGCACTCAACTGCTTGGGATTACCAGAAGTATGGGTAATAAGTAGCACTGAAGTAGGAAACCAATAGCACTTGCCATTTTGTCAATATTTTTGTCTGAAGTGCCTACATAAGAAGCCTGAATCAGTAGAAAACTATGTCCATCACACCACAGTTGCAGGAAAACCATTTGTTGTGTTGACAGATCTCGGGGGTTTCTCACTATTTTGTCATTCACAGGCAGCTCCAGAGTACATCAGCATTCTGCGTGAAACCGCTGAACAGAATCCCTGTAATCGTTTTTTACCTGAGGGATTTCAGTTGCATGAGCTGGTGTGTTATTCAGTAATCCCTCACATTTCCCGAGCAGTTTTAAAAAATAAAAACAATCTCAACAGAGAATCGTTCGAACAAAACGCGTATTTGCACACTTGTTCACACAGGAGATCAGAGCCGCTGAAGACAGCTTCTGCCCATGGGTGATATCCTCATTCACATTTCTCTGCTTCCAGTGTGTGATGTGATTAGGGCCGCACCCCAGCTGTGCATCAGAATATCCTCAGGGGAAACCTGTTGGTTTCTCCCAGCATGCTTTTAGAGTGGTAGTGGGGGAGGGAGGGTCACACCGTGGGGGTCCTCACAGAGCAAAAATGTTTATTTTCCAGGAAGGAAAATAATTTTAGTTCTTGACTCTATTCTTAATGAGCAATGGAAAAGGACCTATTGTACTCATTTCCCGCTGTAAGTTTTTTTTTGTTTGTTTTGTTTTTTAAACATTTGAACTCTACTAGAGTAGCTTTGCATGAGTCATGGCTCAAAATAATCCTTATTTATCTTATACTGGCACTCCAGTACAGCCGCCGGACTGGTCTGAAGCTCGGGGGCCAGAATCAGGTCAGTGAAGGAGTAAAGTTGGACCACTGGAAAAACAACAACTTTTTGTTGTCCTTTTGAGGAGTGGGGGCTTTACGGCGGTTTACTGGTCCGACACTCTTGGGCTGTATGGGCCCTAAACTGAGTTTGACAGCCCCTGTGTAAAACAAAAGCATCAGACTTTGTGCTTTTATGAGTACACGGCTGTTTGTCTTTTGGATGGATTTTGGATCTTTCAACACACCAATGGAAACTTCGTTGAAACAGGTTGGGTTTTGGGGTTGTTTTGTATTTAGGTATTTTTGTCCTTTGCTTCTTGTTGTTGTTTTTATTTGCAGCGACAGACTGTGATCATTGCTAGATACATGGCTGCGTGTCAGAAAGCCCATCTGACTCAGGCTGACAGTCCTTTCCATCTCTCCACATTCTAAATCCTCAGCAGTGACTTTTGCGGCTTCAGGCGCGTCTTTGATTGCTACAATTTGGATCCATTTTCCTGGTTGCTTGTGAAATTGGAAACAGCTGGCAAACACCAGAACAGAGCAGCGCATGTGGCTCTAATATAAATGATCTGCTGTCACCAGAGACCCGAGAACAGGAAAAGACGAGCTGTTGGTCTCGTAGAATATCAGAAGGGGCTGCCGCTTGTGAAATTGACAGTATTGCCACTTGATATGTCCATGTCGGTGATTTTTTTTCCGGGGCTGCCTCATAAATATTAATCATCTCAGCTGTTAGTCAGCAAGTGCAATCTCAGTGTGAGATTGAGATGAACTCAGAGAAACAATTAGCAAATTAAAAAAGATGAGCTTGTTTGTAGGGCTGTGCGATATGACCAAAATCTCATATCCCAATATAAGAATTCTATCCTCACGATAACGATATAAATCACAAAAATTTAACATTTTCTGTAAATTCTGTGAATCTCGGGCAGCTCGACTTGCGTGAAGTGTTTCCAGCTGCGCGTCCTTTACCCGGAGTCAAGTGTTTTAACCGATGCATGAAACGATACATTTTTAGCGAAGGTGTTACCGTTGCTGTTGCTAACGACAACGCATAAAAACAGGCGCTTGTCCGTCCGTAGTGTGGTTATATTAAGTATAAGAGAAAGAGAGAACTTTAAGACTTTAATATAGCCACTACAGTGACCATCAAAATGATGAAAAAATATTGCCGTAAACAGTTTATTTTGCGACACCACAAAACAAACGATAGCATAAAATGAAACTATAGACGTTTTTATATCGTCATCTGATATATATCGTTATATCGAACAGCACTACTTGTTTGTTTTCTCTGGCTAGTTGCTTTTTTCTCGGGGTATCTGGGGAGTCTCAAATATTAATAAGCATAAACAGTCCATGAATGTGAAAATAAAGTGGAATAGCAGCTTCAGGTGTGAAACTTTTGTTCATTGTCATTTTGTTTATTTTGCGTTTGTTCTAAAAGAAGCACTGAGTAGCACCAGAGCCAACGCCGAGCTGTGAAAATGAGAGAATATGCATGTCTGCAGTGGTGGAAGGCTAGCTATTGCATTAGCATAATAACTAATTAGATACAATTACAGTCTATTGCACGTTGTTCCATTGAGGTTTTATTCACATGCTAATCAGGGTGTTTCAGCATGTACCGACATTAATAGCTGTAAATAATGAGATTTTGATAATAGAATATTTCCATAAAAGATTCTTTTATGGAATACAACTTTACATGTGCGTTATAATAACATCATGTGTTTTTTATCAATGTGTATCAAATTAAAGAAGTACATTTACTGTGCCATGAAAAAGGATTTAGTGCTTCCTGATTTCTTCTTCTTTGAGCTGACTCTATGGGTTGCCACAATAGATCATCTGCTTCTGCCCTGTCCCATCTTTCCTCTGCATTTCCTCCTTCACTACATCCACAAAGCTCATCTGAGGACCTCCTCTTCTCCTCCTGCCAGGCAGCTCCATATTCAGCATCCTCTGATATATCCACCATCCCTCCCCTGCACATGTCCAAAGCATCTCAGCCTTACCGCCAAACTGCTCACCCTGAGCGGTTCCTCTGATGTACTCATTTCTAAATCTGTCCATTCTTCTCACTGCCAATGAAAATCTGAGCATCTCCACCTCGGCCTGCTGTCTTTATGTCAGCAACACCGTCTCCAAAGCACACATCGCAGCAGGTCTCAGCACCATCTTGCAAACCTTATTCACTCTGCTGCCATCCTTCAGTCACAAATAAACCTCTGACACTCATCTCCACCTTGCTCACACTCTTCCTGTCCTCTATTGTGCACCGTCTGTTACTTTAGACAGCTTCACCTGTCTCACTTTTATTTACTCCTGTAATCTGTCTTGCTTTTACTGACTTTCATTCTTCTTCTCTCCAGATCATACCCCATCCTCTCCAGGCTCTTTTCCACCTGCTTTCTACTCTCACTGATCACAATGTTGACTACTATCATAGTCCGCAGAGAGCCTTGCCTGACCTCATCAGTCAGCCTGTCCATCACCACTGCAAGTAAAAAGGGGCTCACAGCCGATCCCTGATGTGATCCCACCGCCTTGAATCCATCAGTCACTCCTACTGCACGCCTCACCAGTGTATCCGTCCTGCCCCACCTTCACATACTCCTCTGCCAATCATGCAGTACCACACTTCCTGTCTTGGCACCCTATCATACGCTTTCTGTTGATCCACAAATACACAGTGCAGCTCCTTCTGTCCACTGTCCTCTGTCCTAGACACTCGATACCTCTGAAGGCATGCCACCTGGACCAACCATCTTCTAATCCTCTGCACTTCCTCGCTGACTGTCCTTTTTTTTTTTTTTTTTTTTTTAAGAAAAAGGGATTTTAAAAACCCCCATTGATGAGTGCTGACAAGACGAAACATTATTTGCATTTCTTGATATCATGCAGAAATATATGAAAGTTGAAAGAAATGTTTGTCTATGTTTGTTATTGCTGAGCCTGTAACCTTAGTCTGTTTGCACCATCTAAGCACAGCCAGCGATTGTTTCAAAGCCGCTACACTGACATTTACCTTGCAGACAAATAAAAGCTCAGTGAGATGTCATGCTCCTTTGCTTCCATATCCCTGTGAGTGAGTAAGAACCGACAGCTTTACGCCGTCACGTGTCGTAGTTTCCCTTAAAACGTTTGTGCTCATCAGACTCATCGTGCCATATTTTTCTGCGCTTGGACGAGTCGTGACTGAGGCGCCAAATGCTTTGACAACACAACAAACAGCCCAGCTCATTTAAAAAAACATTCAGCAGCATGAAGAATTAATGAAGCAGATCTGGGTATCCAGTGTCTTTGAGCTATGCCTGCTCATCTGTTCCAGGCCTTGTTTACAAAACCATAAAATGCTGCGGGGTAGATCTGGATACTGGCTTAAAGCCCAGATGATACGGGTAAAGTGCACCACAAGAAAAGCCTTGTTCCCATCTAAGGGTAAGGCCCCCAACCCTAAAAGAAAAGAAAAAATCACTGTCATGAGAACTGTCCTCCTTTTAGCTTTTGCATCTCTCTTTTTTTTTTTTTTAAACTTATTTTTCCTTTTCCTTAAGCTATCAGAGAGAATCTGTCATCAGGCTGCGGTCAACCTTTGATTGTTGATATTGATGCTTTTGCTGGTTACATCTGTCCAGCTGTGATTGGACAGTTGCTTGGACAGTATCAAACTCGGCTGAGTTGTCACGTTAAACAAAGACATATTGCTGTGCTGTTGTTAAAGACGCATTCATAGGTGGAAAAGACAACACACAGAGTAGTGAAGCTAATAAGTCAGACATCGTAAGTGGGTCATTGGCTGTTTGAAAACACTGACGCTTCACTGCTCGGTCCTGAATAGGATTTTTCAGAGTTGGCTTGTGAGAGAGAGTGGACATGACAAGAGACAGAGAAGCTGCCCTGTTTCAGGAACAGTTCCCTGGGCTTGCTGAGAAAAGTCATTGAACACATTGACATAGATGCATTGGATGGAAGTAGAAGATTTGATTTGCTTTGATGTTTCAGATATCGCCCTCTAATGTAGCTCAGTATCAAAAAGACCTCAGTAATGTTATGTAAAGCTGCCTAACTGAAGATTTTTCTCAGGGCGCCTTATCTGTGACAGCAAGTTAATCAGTCACTGAATTAATGACAGCAGCTGTATCAGCAGTGCTATCACTGCAGTTTTCCATTATATTATACAGTACATTATACCGACTCTGTAATCAGAGTAATGTCTGTGACTGTTCCTGTTTGCCATCAGCTCTAAAAATGATAAACAAAACAGAAAATGGTGTCTGAGAATGGAAAGGGATATGATCTTCATCTGGATTTTAAATAAAATTTTTATGGATTTTATGGCAGCAGATTAGCAGTTAGTTGAACTCTGCATAAATGGAGATCATGGTGTGGAGGTTTTGGGTTTGGTTTCTTGATGAGTTAAGTGAAGGTGAAAAAGTTTTTATTGGTGTTTCCATTTTGAAACAGTGCTGGTATTTGCTTACGAACAGTGTTGGGTAAGTTACTTCAAAATAGTAACTTAGTTACATTACTAGTTCTCTCAAAAGTAACTCCGTTACTTCAAGTTACTCGTTACTTTCAAAGTAACTAGTTACTAGGGAAAGTAACTTTGGTTTTACTCAGAATTCTCTTGTTAATGTGTTTCTTCCATAACTTTGCCAGTCTTCTAGCTTGCTTACTTGCCACAAGTGCACTGTGCCACCTACCAATAGAAAGGAAAAGATAATGTGCACATTTCCACGAAAGAAATCCCACGCCTGGACCGTCATTGACTGCTGCCATGATTCTAGCCTACGTCACAGCGTCATGTGCGCCTTTTACATCCAATACAAAAACTGCAGTTGTGGTTCTTTCGATTGTACTCAGAACTCGGAAATTCAGCCTTCTGAATAGGAAGATGTAGGTAACACCAGACTGCAGATGAGCTGCATACATGGCTGGACTGGGACAAAAAACCGGCCCGAGCATTTTGACTAGAGACCGGCCCGCCATTATAGGAAAAATCATAAAGCCTTTGAATGAAAATAAACACTGTTGTGACAGTGATGTACACTGTTTTGATGGTATATATGCATCAATCTATCAATCGTTTGTTGTAAGATTCAGATAATTATTTTTTAAAAGCGAGACATTTTAAATGAGAATAAGAAAGAAAAGTATTTCTTTGTGCCCCCCTCTCCCTGTTAATGCCCTACCTGCTCCCCTGGCAACACTTTGCTAGATCCGCACCTGCACAGTTACCAGCTGTCAGCTACCTAAAAAAGGATCTTGGGGTTATTTGTCTCTCAGAAACAGTTCATAACTTCCCTTCAACTCATTCATGTCACCTAAAAGATAAACCTGTTTCTCCATCAGCTGTTCAGCTCTGATGATCCAGTAAGGACATCTCCTGGTTTCATCTTCATGTTTCCCTCTCACCAGATAACCAAACCATATCATGACCAGCAGCTTTACAGCTGTGGCTCCAGCAAACATCAGCTGATACTAGAAATTAATATTAAATAAATTCTAACAATAGCTGATCAGCTTAAACGTGCTGCTGTTGTTTAGCACGACATCCGCTGGTTTCCTCTTTCGGCGCAAAGTGAGCGATAAACAAACAAGAGAGAAAAGCCGATCAGCTGATCATTGATCAGTTTCATGATTGAAGTAGAAACGGGAGAGGGAGGGGGAGAGAATGAGAGAAGAAGAGGCAGCTGTGCAGCAAAGACACAGAATAACTCCAGCTTTGTGCCTTTTTTCATTGTGGCTGAATTACGGGACAAACTGTTCCTTTCCACCTCAATAAGAAACGCGTAACATTTTCTCTGAATACCAGACGGGACGGTTGGCAACTCTAATAACTTATGAACAAAATAAAATGCAACATCATTAACTTCATAGCACCCACCCAGCTGTATAGAAACTCCCTCATGCTAGCTAGCACGCAGTATGGAAAAAGTCAGCACAACGAAAATAAACTCCACCTAAACTTGGTTCATATCTGACCCAGATAGACTGCAGGTCATAACTTCTTACCTGAAGTTCAGTTCACACTTGTACCGGCGGCCGCCTCGGGTCTCTTTTCCTTCTGCGTCCCCTTTCCCTCATCCACCTGCTGGCCTCCACCACTTGCTAATGTTACTGAATCTGTGGAAGCTCCGCGATAGCCACCACACGAAGTAACGAGTAACGACCCTATCTAAATCCCAGTAACGAGTAACGCGTTCCTGATTTTGGCATAACTAGTTACCGTGCTCGTTACCACAATAATAACGTAGTTACTGTAACGCGTTACTTAATAACGCGTTAGTCCCAACACTGCTTACGAAACTGCCATGTCCATTAAACTGAGCTTCAGGTCAAAGCACATTAAGGTGACCATTTAAGGACTCTGTTCAAGTATTCAAAAAACCCTTTGTTTGCTAATGACTCTGGATTCTTACCTATCAAAATGCAATTATTTTTAAAAGAGCTCATCGTCTTTGGACTTTTCCCAAATGATTCAGTCAGTTGCACCCTTCCATATAGCACTACCAGGTCATTTCTGCAAATGCCGTGGGAAACTGCTTTAGGGTTGGTGAGAGGTATAAACCCAGCCAGTAACGTGTCAAGAGCCCTAAACTAAAGTCCCATCTACATATGAAGAGATTTTCTTGTTGTGCATTGCTTTGTAGCTGACACTTGGGCAGTTGTAGACATTGCAGGGGGAAGCTGTGTTGGTAGGTAGATCACTTCATTTTCTTGCATCAACAGTGAGAGGAGCTTAACTCTGTAACCACTTAGATCGTCTCACTAATGATTATTGTGCCATTCCATCATCTCTGGTATTCAATTCAGTTCAATGCAGTTTTATTCATACAGCTCCAAATCACAACAACAGTCGCCTCAAGGCGCTTTATATTGTAAGGTAGACCCTACAATAATACATACAGAGAAAAACCCAACAATCATATGACCCCCTATGAGCAAGCACTTTGGCGACAGCGGGAAGGAAAAACTCCCTTTTAACAGGAAGAAACCTCCAGCAGAACCAGGCTCAGGGAGGGGCGGGGCCATCTGCTGCGACTGCTGGGGTGAGAGAAGGAAGACAGGATGAAGACATGCTGTGGAAGACTGAGATTATTGTTTCAGTTTCTGTAGTCACAATGTCTCCTGCTTATTTCCATCATCCACCCGGAGCCAAGCATTCTGAGTCATTCTGTTTCATAACAGTAGCAAGAACAAAATTGGCCGGTGTGCACGATTCAAGAATCTGATAGTTTGTTTTTTTGTTCAGGGTAAGAAAGGGTAAGTGAAGTTTATATTTTTCCTTTTATGTTTCTTTTTAAATGATGGCTTAACCAGGAGCAGCGAGCTTTCATAGTGACACTGCTTTGACACCTTGTGTGACTTCAATGAGCTTCCTGTGGAGAGAATGCTTCACCGAGCGCAGAACAAGGAAAATAAAATGGATTTCAGTGTGGCTTGATCCGTTCGGAAAATGGGAACAGATCTGATGAGCGATCCTTCTAAAAGCGCTTTCATCATGGCTCGATGTGAGACTTTTTGTGGCTGTTTTTTCCCCTCGGCTGTGTGAGTGTCAGAGTGACACTTAAGAAGCAGACAGAGATGAAGTGCTCCCACCCTACAAAGTGCAGTCTCATTATCTCGGGCATGTCAAAAAGCCGCCTCTTTCTGAGGGCTTCTAACTGCTGCCCTTTATGCATTTTTTTTTTTCACACCAAAGCAACGGCACTTTAAAAACCCATTTAAAGCAAAAAATGTTCCACAAACGAGACTGATGTGGCACCCGCTCCTTGCCATTATTTATGCTGTGGAGAGAAAATGACTGGCTGAGTGGAACTCAGCCTTGGCTCTCGAGAGGATCACAGCCACGTTCCACTTGGTAAATTACAGAAGGGCATATTTGCATTTAATAAAACGTCATTGATGTTGCCTCAGAGCTAAATGAGATAACTTTTCGTACACGCCTTAACCCCTTAAGCCCAAAGCTACCTGGAAAAGTCATCCCAGCATTCAGCCGGGAAGTATGAGGTATGAACAGGTCAATGGATATGAGAAATTAATCAGTACTGGTAGTAGCAGTTGTAGTATAAAGGTGAGTGAGCAACCCTTTAAAGTAGTACAGCTTTAGTTCATACTTACCCTTTTTGTAATTTCCTTGTATGTCTGGATCAAATTTTTATACCACTTTAAAGCACAAAAACAATATATTTTTTCGACAATAACACAGAATTCAGCATTATAGTTTTATATTGATACAGTTTAAGTTGCAAAAACATAAAGCGTTGTGAGTCATCCCACTGTAGTCTCACATAACCCCTTCCACCTTTCTCCTTGCACTTCAAGCTCGCTCAAGTTTGCCTCGAGTTACACGGCTAGTCCAGCAATCACTCTTTCCAGTGAATTACAGTTTGTTGTGCATGGAGTTGCATAGCCATAGACCAGCCGGGTTACTGACCCCTGTTTGCTGCTGAAAGCACAAACAGTGGACATGTGAGCATCAGATTTGAACCATAGAGCGATGGGAGAAGGTTGGCTGGTCTTTGCTTTTTGCTTACTTGGGGAACACCTGGCACCAGGATGCACTATGGGAAGAAGGCAAGCTGGCAGAAGCAGTGTGATACTTTGAGCAACCTTCTGCTGGGAAACCTTGGGTCCTGCCATCCATGTGGATGTTACTTTGTTACCACCTAGCACCTAGTGTTGTTGTAGGTGATGTGCAACCTTTCATGCATATGGTATTTCCTCATGGCTGTGACCTCTTTCAGCAGTAAAGGGACCCTGACACAGAGCAAAAATGTTCAGGAATGGTTTTAGGAGCAGAGCAACGAGTTTGAGGTGTTGACTTCACTTCCAAATTCCCAGATCTCAATCCAACTGAGCATCTTTTCACTTTCCAAAAAGAAAAATTCCAGTCTACAAAGAAACAATATTTGGTAGATGGTCATAATATGTTTGTTTTTTGTCTTCATCCACATCTGGAAGCTTTGTAGGATTTGCATGTGCAAGCTAAGATGTGTGTGTGTGTTGCACATTTGGGAGAATTATTTTGCCTTTGAGCGTTTGGAAAGGAGAGCTGTATGTTATTCCCCTTTTGGCAGCTTGAGCTCTGTTTTCAAATAGTTGCTATGCAACCATTAGAAAAACCTCTCCAGCTAATTCATATACATTTTATATCTATGTCCACTCTATTTTCCCCCTCGTCCTCCTCATCCTTACCTCTGTTTCTTGTTCCAGGCGTGTACTGCTTGTTTTCTTCTTGTTCCCGTTAGGAGGGCCAAATGATCCGCCCATCCTTTGGCTCTCCTGCCTCTCCTCCTTTCTCATCTTTCTGCCAGGCGGCTCTGCTCTCTGTTTTGATCTGGATGCTGGTGAAGCATCCAGTGTCAGTATATGTGTATAATGGTGTGGAGCACACACATCTGTGTGTGGCTGTCCCCTTACTGTACGTGTGGATGTTTGTCCTGCTTTGGGCTGCTTGTATAACTATTCTCTGTTCTAATGGAGGCACAGATGGAGAAAGCTACGTGAAACCAGCTTTCTGTCTGCATGAAAACTCGTCACTCAGCAAATATTGACCTTTGACTCTGGTTCAGAATGTAAGCAACGAATTGTCATTACAGTCTAAGCAAATAATGGAGTTTGAGTCTATGCAAGGTTCTGTTATCAGTGATTATTAGTTCAGTAATCCTTTTGTACACTCCATGTATAAATCTGTACATGACAGAAATTACACAATACATCGCTGCACTGTTAGAAATGACAAGAGTCTAGCAGGTTACACTACCTTCCAAAAGTATTTGGACAGTTTTTGAAAGTTGTTGTTGTTGTTGTTGTTGTTGTTATTATAAAAAAACACAGCTTATCTGGGCATCAGTTTTCACATAATTTCTAATAATGTTGTTGAAATGGAAACTTTACTGACTTCTCATAATTCCTCAGAAATGTAGCTTCCTGTTATGAGATGTGCTCAGTTGGTGGTGAGGTGCTGTGTACCTTTCTGAATTCAGCCCCAACACTCCTACCTATGAGTTGTTTCCTCCTTATTTTCAATGGGCTTCCCCCAGAAGTCACCTTGAGGAAAAACTACCTCCTTTGTCAGGCGGCACATGGAGAGATGGGTTTCACGTTAGAGAGAAAAAATGGCAAGGAAAGATAAACCCCCACGTATAAGCTTAAAAACACTACAAAAGACCAAGGATAAAGGAGGATTAGAACTGCCTAACTTTCAGCACTACTTCTTAGCCAACAGGCTTCAATTTATCTCAGGATGGCTAAAACATACCCTCTTAGATGAACCTTGGCTAGATGTAGAATAATCACTTTGCAATAATCTAGAGATTTCAGATCTACCATTTATCAGCTCAAACATCCAACGACCTGAATGCTTCAAAAGCGTCAACATCAGCTCTTCTCTGACAGCATGGTGGGAGTTTCTAAAATTGACGGAGTCTTCATTAATCCCATGCAAACGTACACCTATCTGGAACAACCCTGACATATTACAAAACAATAATATGATAAACTTTCCAGATTGGAGTGGTAAAGGAATCAAATACTTAGAACATATACTAGAAGGAACAGAATTTATTTCATTTGA